>NC_073694.1:162784204-163142825 GCF_029784165.1 Wyeomyia smithii
CATCGCTGTGTGATGTCAAAGAAAAAGAGAAGAGCAGGCTCGAGCCCTGCGAAACAAAACTCTGCTGCTGAAGTAGGCAGTAAAAAGAAGAAACCAGGCGGAAGCAGTTGCACTTCGAAAAGCGTGGCTGACTGCGACACGGTGACAAACGCTAGCGACGTTGGAGATTTTGGCGAGCCGACTGATGTTCCGGATTCTGCCAGCCCCAATACGGTGAAAGTGAAGCTTCCCCCGCTGGTAGTGAAAAACGTTCCTCTCAACAAGCTCATTAGCGACTTTGCATCGCTGGGCGTAGCAGCTGAATATAAGTTATGCGGCATCGGTACGAAGGTTATGCTCCACACGAAGGTGGATTTTGAGAAGGCCACGAAGTTTTTGAAAAATTCTAAATCTGAGTTCTTCACCCACGACATTCCTGGGGAAAAGCCTTTCAAGGTGGTCATCAGAGGCTTGCCAGGTTTCGACCCCAAGCTGATCGGTGCCGAAATCAAGGATCGGTACAAATTGGCCCCAATTGCTGTCTATCCGATCAAACGCAGAAATGAAAATGAAAGGAAATACCCGGACTGCCTCTTTCTGGTTCATTTCCCAAAAGGGACAGTTACACTGAGCGCTTTGCGAGCCATCCGCTCTTTGTTCTCCATTATCATCCGTTGGGAGCCCTATCGAGGAGGCCGCCGAGACGTTACGCAGTGTCAGAGGTGCCTCAACTTCGGTCACGGTACCCGAAACTGCAACATCAAACCGCGTTGCAACATTTGCGCCAAGGACCACTCTACATCGGATTGCCCTGTGGACGGTGCCGGTGCGGTACAGTTTAAGTGTGCTAACTGTGGCGGTGATCACCAGAGCTCTGATCGACAGTGCCCGAAAAGGGAGAGCTTCAAACATATCCGCAAGCAGGCGTCGTCAACCAACCAGCCGAGCAGGAAGAAAGACAAACCACCGGTCTTCAGGGCGGAAGATTTTCCTCCTCTGCGTTCATCCCAGCAAGCAGGGCACCCAAGTACGCGTACGCAACTTGACCTTCCACACTTACCATCCGGCGGGTCAGCCGGTCAACGGTCGCCTCCCCCCCCTGGCTACTGGCGTCCACCCACAACAACACCACCGAGCGCTGAGTCCGAGAAGTACTCTGCGGATGAGCTGCTAGAAATTTTTAGCAGCATGACCAATGCCCTTCGTGCGTGTCGCAACAAGCCCGAGCAAATCCATGTGCTCGGTAAATTTATTATCCAATATGGATCCTAAACCCATCTCCATCGTCACCTGGAACGCTTGCTCTATTAGAGCAAAAAACATTGAGCTTGCTGACTTTCTCCGCAAGTACAACATCGACGTGGGTCTACTCACAGAGACCCACCTAAAGTCCGGCGACAGTTTTTGGCTGCCGGATCACAACATCATCCGTCTCGATCGCACCAACTCCAGGGGGGGTGGTATAGCGATCATCGTTAGAAAAGGGATGAAATACAACATCTTGCCGCACATCCACACCGCCATCATCGAAGCCCTTAGTGTGGAGGTCAAATCAGCTACCGGGTTCATCCGGTTCATCGTCGTCTACTGTCCTCGCCAGTGTAGTATCAGCAACGGTACAGCAATGCAGTTCAAGAACGACCTGGCAACCATCACCAGGACCAACTCCCGCTTCGTCGTTGGGGGAGACCTAAATGCTCGGCACGAGGCTTGGCGAAATTATCGGCAGAATCTGAACGGTCGTCAACTCTTCGAACACTCGCAGCATGGGTTTTATACGGTGCAGTTTCCGGATGAGCCGACTTTCATCTCCCCAGCGGGGAACCCTTCAACCCTGGACTTCTTCCTGGCCAACATCGAGCTCTCCAAACCAGTGGCCCTCAACGATCTGAGCTCAGACCACCAACCTGTCGTTGCTGAGGTGGGGTTCGGTGTTGCTCCTGTCAGCTGTCTGCGGAAAGATTACCATCATGTCGACTGGGAGCGCTTTGCTCGAATGGTGGACAACAACATCGACGAGGCGCCGCCGCTCGACAGCGTGGAAAACATCGACCAGGCGTTGGAGGGTCTCCAACGAGCCATAAACGTGGCCGACGAGGCGTGTGTGCGACGTGTTCCTGTGAGGGGTAAGTTCCTTGCTATTGATTCCCATACCCGGCTGCTAATTAGATTGCGGAATGTGCGTAGACGCCAGTTCCAGAGGACCAGGGATCTGGACATTAGGCTCGAGGTGACCGATCTGAATAGGCAAATTGCTTCCAGGATGGTCTCACTCCGGAATGAAAATTTCGGACGCTTAGTCCAAAGTTTGGACGACCGCTCCAGGCCATTCTGGAAAGTAGCCAAAGTGCTGAAATCGCACCCCAAACCAGTTCCTCCCCTCAGGGTCGGAGAGAGGCTTCTTGTTGCACCGGTCGAGAGAGCAAATGCGGTAGGCAATCACATTGCCTCATCGCATTTGCTTGGCTCGACCATGGCTAGTCCAATGGAAGACCAGGTCGAGCAGTGCGTCCGCGACCTCGAAAACTTCCCCTGTACCGTTCCTCAAGAACATAAAATCACAGCAGAACAGGTTTGCTCAGCGCTGATGAGTACTAAGAACATGAAGGCCCCTGGGTTTGACGGGGTCTTCAATATGGTCTTAAAAAAGCTCAGCAACAGGGTTCACCTGTTGTTGAGCTCTATCTTCAACAGATGCTTGGAATTGCACTACTATCCAAGCATTTGGAAGATAGCCAAGATCATACCGATCCGCAAACCCGGGAAAGATCCGACGTTAGCATCAAGCTACCGTCCGATCAGCCTACTCTCATCGCTGGGTAAACTGTTTGAAAAACTGATCCTCAACCGCATGATGAAGGTGGCTGAGGAAAACAACATCTTACTCCCGGAACAGTTTGGGTTTAGGAAGGGTCACTCCACCACGCACCAGCTGGTGCGGGTGATGAACAACATCAGAAGGGACAGGGCTGTATCCAAGTCCACAGCCATGGCATTGTTGGACGTCGAAAAGGCGTTTGACAATGTCTGGCATGACGGTCTGGTATACAAGCTCTGTGCCTTCAACTTTCCATCATATTTGACGAAAATCATCTGCAGCTACCTTCGGCAGAGGTCGTTCAGGGTATCGCTGAATGGTTGTTTATCAAATACTTTTTCCATCCCAGCAGGGGTCCCGCAGGGCAGTCTGCTGGGCCCTTTGCTATACAACATTTACACCTCCGACATTCCTTCCCTGGGAGATGGCTGCGTGCTCTTTCTGTTCGCAGATGACACTGCAATTGCCGTCAAGGGAAGAATGCCTCGTGAGATCACCAACAAACTTCAGCGATGCTTAGACGCCTTTGTCGAGTATGCTAACACCTGGAAAATCAAGATCAACGCTTCCAAAACCCAGACAATAATGTTCCTTCATCGACAATCCCCCAAACTGAAGCCCCCTCCATCATGCGTTGTGGTTATGAACGGTACAGGGGTTGAGTGGTCTTCCGAAGTTACCTATCTTGGACTGCTATTCGACGAGAAACTTCTTTTCCGATCGCATGTGGAGAGGACACTGGTTAAGTGCTCAGCTTTGGTTCGGTCACTATACCCGCTAATTTGTCGCAGATCTCGCCTCTCAAGAACAAACAAACTGGCAGTCTACAAACAAATAATTGCCCCCGCGGTCTTTTACGCAGCTCCGGTGTGGGAGTCATGTGCACAAACTCACAGGAACAAAATACAGATTGCGCAAAACCGAATCTTACGGATGATCCTCGATTGTCCCTATGACACCAGGATCACAGATCTCCACCAAGAAGCAGTTACTCCAAAAGTAGATGCCAGAATAACAGAAACCAAAACCAAATTTGTACATAAATGTCAGCATTCAGAATACGCTTTAATAAGCGGTTTGTACATAGTAGGTTAAGTTAGTTCTAAGCTGTAAATAGTAATTTTAAGCTGTAAATAGTAGTTTTAAGTAGTTTTCTTTCAAACAAGCGCCACCAAAGTGGACAATCCAAAATTCAAAATCTCTACAATTAGAAAGCTTAGTAAAACAAAAATCAAAACTCGCACATCAAAGATGAAAACAGTAATGTGAATCACTTATACTTTAAAAACATGTATTATACCCTACAAAAGCATAAAAATACAGATAAACTTAAACAACAACATTTCACCCCATCAGTTTCATTACTAAACCGTACCGGCTACATACGGACGCTATCTTGAAAGAATTCTGGACGGACTGACCAAAAAAATGGATATATTCGGCACCTGGCCCCTTTTGGTGCCTCGAAATTTTGTTACAGAAGCGGCTAATTGAATTTTCTGTTTTATTACGAAATGCTGCTGCTAGCGGAAAAAACCTTGCAAATATGCATCTTTTTGTTGGTGTTAATTTTACGACAGCGGCCGGCGCCCCATCATTCTGATTCCAAAACCGCACCAGTGACATGCGGACGCTAGGTGATAGCAGCTGAAAGGAGGAAATACAAAATAGTACCGGTCATCTCGTGCCGGTTTCACCCGTAATGCTGGTGGCTTTAGTAGTAAATGGCCACTGCAAAACACTTAAATGGCTGGAATTCTGGACGGACTAACCAGGAAACTATAATCGGCAACTGGCACCTTTTGGTGCCTCTAAATTTTGTTACAGAAGCGGCAAATTGAATTTTCTGTTTTACCAAATGATGCTGCTAGCGGAAAAAACCTTGCAAAAATGCATGTTTGTGTTGGTGTTAATATTATGACAGCGGCCGGCGCAGCTTTGAAGAAACATTTGTCTCTTCCATTCCATAATTTGCGTAGCCCATCCCACTTTTAATTTATCTGACGAAGCCTTGGTATAAAACGTACCGTTCGAACATTTCACCCCATCAGTTTCATTACTAAACCGTACCGGCTACATACGGACGCTATCTTGAAAGAATTCTGGACGGACTGACCAAAAAAATGGATATATTCGGCACCTGGCCCCTTTTGGTGCCTCGAAATTTTGTTACAGAAGCGGCTAATTGAATTTTCTGTTTTATTACAAAATGCTGCTGCTAGCGGAAAAAACCTTGCAAATATGCATCTTTTTGTTGGTGTTAATTTTACGACAGCGGCCGGCGCCCCATCATTCTGATTCCAAAACCGCACCAGTGACATGCGGACGCTAGGTGATAGCAGCTGAAAGGAGGAAATACAAAATAGTACCGGTCATCTCGTGCCGGTTTCACCCGTAATGCTGGTGGCTTTAGTAGTAAATGGCTACTGCAAAACACTTAAATGGCTGGAATTCTGGACGGACTAACCAGGAAACTATAATCGGCAACTGGCACCTTTTGGTGCCTCTAAATTTTGTTACAGAAGCGGCAAATTGAATTTTCTGTTTTACCAAATGATGCTGCTAGCGGAAAAAACCTTGCAAAAATGCATGTTTGTGTTGGTGTTAATATTATGACAGCGGCCGGCGCAGCTTTCAAGAAACATTTGTCTCTTCCATTCCATAATTTGCGTAGCCCATCCCACTTTTAATTTATCTGACGAAGCCTTGGTATAAAACGTACCGTTCGAACATTTCACCCCATCATATATTCGCTCTCAGACTGTTGAGAAGTACAGTTCTATTTCTGAAAAGCCGGGTTAGTTAAAAATTTTATTCCGTTTTGTGCGACAGTTCGTCGCTTGCATCGCTGTGTGATGTCAAAGAAAAAGAGAAGAGCAGGCTCGAGCCCTGCGAAACAAAACTCTGCTGCTGAAGTAGGCAGTAAAAAGAAGAAACCAGGCGGAAGCAGTTGCACTTCGAAAAGCGTGGCTGACTGCGACACGGTGACAAACGCTAGCGACGTTGGAGATTTTGGCGAGCCGACTGATGTTCCGGATTCTGCCAGCCCCAATACGGTGAAAGTGAAGCTTCCCCCGCTGGTAGTGAAAAACGTTCCTCTCAACAAGCTCATTAGCGACTTTGCATCGCTGGGCGTAGCAGCTGAATATAAGTTATGCGGCATCGGTACGAAGGTTATGCTCCACACGAAGGTGGATTTTGAGAAGGCCACGAAGTTTTTGAAAAATTCTAAATCTGAGTTCTTCACCCACGACATTCCTGGGGAAAAGCCTTTCAAGGTGGTCATCAGAGGCTTGCCAGGTTTCGACCCCAAGCTGATCGGTGCCGAAATCAAGGATCGGTACAAATTGGCCCCAATTGCTGTCTATCCGATCAAACGCAGAAATGAAAATGAAAGGAAATACCCGGACTGCCTCTTTCTGGTTCATTTCCCAAAAGGGACAGTTACACTGAGCGCTTTGCGAGCCATCCGCTCTTTGTTCTCCATTATCATCCGTTGGGAGCCCTATCGAGGAGGCCGCCGAGACGTTACGCAGTGTCAGAGGTGCCTCAACTTCGGTCACGGTACCCGAAACTGCAACATCAAACCGCGTTGCAACATTTGCGCCAAGGACCACTCTACATCGGATTGCCCTGTGGACGGTGCCGGTGCGGTACAGTTTAAGTGTGCTAACTGTGGCGGTGATCACCAGAGCTCTGATCGACAGTGCCCGAAAAGGGAGAGCTTCAAACATATCCGCAAGCAGGCGTCGTCAACCAACCAGCCGAGCAGGAAGAAAGACAAACCACCGGTCTTCAGGGCGGAAGATTTTCCTCCTCTGCGTTCATCCCAGCAAGCAGGGCACCCAAGTACGCGTACGCAACTTGACCTTCCACACTTACCATCCGGCGGGTCAGCCGGTCAACGGTCGCCTCCCCCCCCTGGCTACTGGCGTCCACCCACAACAACACCACCGAGCGCTGAGTCCGAGAAGTACTCTGCGGATGAGCTGCTAGAAATTTTTAGCAGCATGACCAATGCCCTTCGTGCGTGTCGCAACAAGCCCGAGCAAATCCATGTGCTCGGTAAATTTATTATCCAATATGGATCCTAAACCCATCTCCATCGTCACCTGGAACGCTTGCTCTATTAGAGCAAAAAACATTGAGCTTGCTGACTTTCTCCGCAAGTACAACATCGACGTGGGTCTACTCACAGAGACCCACCTAAAGTCCGGCGACAGTTTTTGGCTGCCGGATCACAACATCATCCGTCTCGATCGCACCAACTCCAGGGGGGGTGGTATAGCGATCATCGTTAGAAAAGGGATGAAATACAACATCTTGCCGCACATCCACACCGCCATCATCGAAGCCCTTAGTGTGGAGGTCAAATCAGCTACCGGGTTCATCCGGTTCATCGTCGTCTACTGTCCTCGCCAGTGTAGTATCAGCAACGGTACAGCAATGCAGTTCAAGAACGACCTGGCAACCATCACCAGGACCAACTCCCGCTTCGTCGTTGGGGGAGACCTAAATGCTCGGCACGAGGCTTGGCGAAATTATCGGCAGAATCTGAACGGTCGTCAACTCTTCGAACACTCGCAGCATGGGTTTTATACGGTGCAGTTTCCGGATGAGCCGACTTTCATCTCCCCAGCGGGGAACCCTTCAACCCTGGACTTCTTCCTGGCCAACATCGAGCTCTCCAAACCAGTGGCCCTCAACGATCTGAGCTCAGACCACCAACCTGTCGTTGCTGAGGTGGGGTTCGGTGTTGCTCCTGTCAGCTGTCTGCGGAAAGATTACCATCATGTCGACTGGGAGCGCTTTGCTCGAATGGTGGACAACAACATCGACGAGGCGCCGCCGCTCGACAGCGTGGAAAACATCGACCAGGCGTTGGAGGGTCTCCAACGAGCCATAAACGTGGCCGACGAGGCGTGTGTGCGACGTGTTCCTGTGAGGGGTAAGTTCCTTGCTATTGATTCCCATACCCGGCTGCTAATTAGATTGCGGAATGTGCGTAGACGCCAGTTCCAGAGGACCAGGGATCTGGACATTAGGCTCGAGGTGACCGATCTGAATAGGCAAATTGCTTCCAGGATGGTCTCACTCCGGAATGAAAATTTCGGACGCTTAGTCCAAAGTTTGGACGACCGCTCCAGGCCATTCTGGAAAGTAGCCAAAGTGCTGAAATCGCACCCCAAACCAGTTCCTCCCCTCAGGGTCGGAGAGAGGCTTCTTGTTGCACCGGTCGAGAGAGCAAATGCGGTAGGCAATCACATTGCCTCATCGCATTTGCTTGGCTCGACCATGGCTAGTCC
Source organism: Wyeomyia smithii (assembly GCF_029784165.1). Lineage (NCBI taxonomy): Eukaryota > Metazoa > Arthropoda > Insecta > Diptera > Culicidae > Wyeomyia > Wyeomyia smithii. The sequence continues at coordinate 162,792,308 of NC_073694.1, forward strand.
AATGGAAGACAAGGTCGAGCAGTGCGTCCGCGACCTCGAAAACTTCCCCTGTACCGTTCCTCAAGAACATAAAATCACAGCAGAACAGGTTTGCTCAGCGCTGATGAGTACTAAGAACATGAAGGCCCCTGGGTTTGACGGGGTCTTCAATATGGTCTTAAAAAAGCTCAGCAACAGGGTTCACCTGTTGTTGAGCTCTATCTTCAACAGATGCTTGGAATTGCACTACTATCCAAGCATTTGGAAGATAGCCAAGATCATACCGATCCGCAAACCCGGGAAAGATCCGACGTTAGCATCAAGCTACCGTCCGATCAGCCTACTCTCATCGCTGGGTAAACTGTTTGAAAAACTGATCCTCAACCGCATGATGAAGGTGGCTGAGGAAAACAACATCTTACTCCCGGAACAGTTTGGGTTTAGGAAGGGTCACTCCACCACGCACCAGCTGGTGCGGGTGATGAACAACATCAGAAGGGACAGGGCTGTATCCAAGTCCACAGCCATGGCATTGTTGGACGTCGAAAAGGCGTTTGACAATGTCTGGCATGACGGTCTGGTATACAAGCTCTGTGCCTTCAACTTTCCATCATATTTGACGAAAATCATCTGCAGCTACCTTCGGCAGAGGTCGTTCAGGGTATCGCTGAATGGTTGTTTATCAAATACTTTTTCCATCCCAGCAGGGGTCCCGCAGGGCAGTCTGCTGGGCCCTTTGCTATACAACATTTACACCTCCGACATTCCTTCCCTGGGAGATGGCTGCGTGCTCTTTCTGTTCGCAGATGACACTGCAATTGCCGTCAAGGGAAGAATGCCTCGTGAGATCACCAACAAACTTCAGCGATGCTTAGACGCCTTTGTCGAGTATGCTAACACCTGGAAAATCAAGATCAACGCTTCCAAAACCCAGACAATAATGTTCCTTCATCGACAATCCCCCAAACTGAAGCCCCCTCCATCATGCGTTGTGGTTATGAACGGTACAGGGGTTGAGTGGTCTTCCGAAGTTACCTATCTTGGACTGCTATTCGACGAGAAACTTCTTTTCCGATCGCATGTGGAGAGGACACTGGTTAAGTGCTCAGCTTTGGTTCGGTCACTATACCCGCTAATTTGTCGCAGATCTCGCCTCTCAAGAACAAACAAACTGGCAGTCTACAAACAAATAATTGCCCCCGCGGTCTTTTACGCAGCTCCGGTGTGGGAGTCATGTGCACAAACTCACAGGAACAAAATACAGATTGCGCAAAACCGAATCTTACGGATGATCCTCGATTGTCCCTATGACACCAGGATCACAGATCTCCACCAAGAAGCAGTTACTCCAAAAGTAGATGCCAGAATAACAGAAACCAAAACCAAATTTGTACATAAATGTCAGCATTCAGAATACGCTTTAATAAGCGGTTTGTACATAGTAGGTTAAGTTAGTTCTAAGCTGTAAATAGTAATTTTAAGCTGTAAATAGTAGTTTTAAGTAGTTTTCTTTCAAACAAGCGCCACCAAAGTGGACAATCCAAAATTCAAAATCTCTACAATTAGAAAGCTTAGTAAAACAAAAATCAAAACTCGCACATCAAAGATGAAAACAGTAATGTGAATCACTTATACTTTAAAAACATGTATTATACCCTACAAAAGCATAAAAATACAGATAAACTTAAACAACAACATTTCACCCCATCAGTTTCATTACTAAACCGTACCGGCTACATACGGACGCTATCTTGAAAGAATTCTGGACGGACTGACCAAAAACATGGATATATTCGGCACCTGGCCCCTTTTGGTGCCTCGAAATTTTGTTACAGAAGCGGCTAATTGAATTTTCTGTTTTGTTACGAAATGCTGCTGCTAGCGGAAAAAACCTTGCAAATATGCATCTTTTTGTTGGTGTTAATTTTACGACAGCGGCCGGCGCCCCATCATTCTGATTCCAAAACCGCACCAGTGACATGCGGACGCTAGGTGATAGCAGCTGAAAGGAGGAAATACAAAATAGTACCGGTCATCTCGTGCCGGTTTCACCCGTAATGCTGGTGGCTTTAGTAGTAAATGGCTACTGCAAAACACTTAAATGGCTGGAATTCTGGACGGACTAACCAGGAAACTATAATCGGCAACTGGCACCTTTTGGTGCCTCTAAATTTTGTTACAGAAGCGGCAAATTGAATTTTCTGTTTTACCAAATGATGCTGCTAGCGGAAAAAACCTTGCAAAAATGCATGTTTGTGTTGGTGTTAATATTATGACAGCGGCCGGCGCAGCTTTGAAGAAACATTTGTCTCTTCCATTCCATAATTTGCGTAGCCCATCCCACTTTTAATTTATCTGACGAAGCCTTGGTATAAAACGTACCGTTCGAACATTTCACCCCATCAGTTTCATTACTAAACCGTACCGGCTACATACGGACGCTATCTTGAAAGAATTCTGGACGGACTGACCAAAAAAATGGATATATTCGGCACCTGGCCCCTTTTGGTGCCTCGAAATTTTGTTACAGAAGCGGCTAATTGAATTTTCTGTTTTATTACAAAATGCTGCTGCTAGCGGAAAAAACCTTGCAAATATGCATCTTTTTGTTGGTGTTAATTTTACGACAGCGGCCGGCGCCCCATCATTCTGATTCCAAAACCGCACCAGTGACATGCGGACGCTAGGTGATAGCAGCTGAAAGGAGGAAATACAAAATAGTACCGGTCATCTCGTGCCGGTTTCACCCGTAATGCTGGTGGCTTTAGTAGTAAATGGCTACTGCAAAACACTTAAATGGCTGGAATTCTGGACGGACTAACCAGGAAACTATAATCGGCAACTGGCACCTTTTGGTGCCTCTAAATTTTGTTACAGAAGCGGCAAATTGAATTTTCTGTTTTACCAAATGATGCTGCTAGCGGAAAAAACCTTGCAAAAATGCATGTTTGTGTTGGTGTTAATATTATGACAGCGGCCGGCGCAGCTTTCAAGAAACATTTGTCTCTTCCATTCCATAATTTGCGTAGCCCATCCCACTTTTAATTTATCTGACGAAGCCTTGGTATAAAACGTACCGTTCGAACATTTCACCCCATCAGTTTCATTACTAAACCGTACCGGCTACATACGGACGCTATCTTGAAAGAATTCTGGACGGACTGACCAAAAACATGGATATATTCGGCACCTGGCCCCTTTTGGTGCCTCGAAATTTTGTTACAGAAGCGGCTAATTGAATTTTCTGTTTTGTTACGAAATGCTGCTGCTAGCGGAAAAAACCTTGTAAATATGCATCTTTTTGTTGGTGTTAATTTTACGACAGCGGCCGGCGCCCCATCATTCTGATTCCAAAACCGCACCAGTGACATGCGGACGCTAGGTGATAGCAGCTGAAAGGAGGAAATACAAAATAGTACCGGTCATCTCGTGCCGGTTTCACCCGTAATGCTGGTGGCTTTAGTAGTAAATGGCTACTGCAAAACACTTAAATGGCTGGAATTCTGGACGGACTAACCAGGAAAATATAATCGGCAACTGGCACCTTTTGGTGCCTCTAAATTTTGTTACAGAAGCGGCAAATTGAATTTTCTGTTTTACCAAATGATGCTGCTAGCGGAAAAAACCTTGCAAAAATGCATGTTTGTGTTGGTGTTAATATTATGACAGCGGCCGGCGCAGCTTTCAAGAAACATTTGTCTCTTCCATTCCATAATTTGCGTAGCCCATCCCACTTTTAATTTATCTGACGAAGCCTTGGTATAAAACGTACCGTTCGAACATTTCACCCCATCACCATCATCATCTCATTCACATACATTCGCTCTCAGACTGTTGAGAAGTACAGTTCTATTTCTGAAAAGCCGGGTTAGTTAAAAATTTTATTCCGTTTTGTGCGACAGTTCGTCGCTTGCATCGCTGTGTGATGTCAAAGAAAAAGAGAAGAGCAGGCTCGAGCCCTGCGAAACAAAACTCTGCTGCTGAAGTAGGCAGTAAAAAGAAGAAACCAGGCGGAAGCAGTTGCACTTCGAAAAGCGTGGCTGACTGCGACACGGTGACAAACGCTAGCGACGTTGGAGATTTTGGCGAGCCGACTGATGTTCCGGATTCTGCCAGCCCCAATACGGTGAAAGTGAAGCTTCCCCCGCTGGTAGTGAAAAACGTTCCTCTCAACAAGCTCATTAGCGACTTTGCATCGCTGGGCGTAGCAGCTGAATATAAGTTATGCGGCATCGGTACGAAGGTTATGCTCCACACGAAGGTGGATTTTGAGAAGGCCACGAAGTTTTTGAAAAATTCTAAATCTGAGTTCTTCACCCACGACATTCCTGGGGAAAAGCCTTTCAAGGTGGTCATCAGAGGCTTGCCAGGTTTCGACCCCAAGCTGATCGGTGCCGAAATCAAGGATCGGTACAAATTGGCCCCAATTGCTGTCTATCCGATCAAACGCAGAAATGAAAATGAAAGGAAATACCCGGACTGCCTCTTTCTGGTTCATTTCCCAAAAGGGACAGTTACACTGAGCGCTTTGCGAGCCATCCGCTCTTTGTTCTCCATTATCATCCGTTGGGAGCCCTATCGAGGAGGCCGCCGAGACGTTACGCAGTGTCAGAGGTGCCTCAACTTCGGTCACGGTACCCGAAACTGCAACATCAAACCGCGTTGCAACATTTGCGCCAAGGACCACTCTACATCGGATTGCCCTGTGGACGGTGCCGGTGCGGTACAGTTTAAGTGTGCTAACTGTGGCGGTGATCACCAGAGCTCTGATCGACAGTGCCCGAAAAGGGAGAGCTTCAAACATATCCGCAAGCAGGCGTCGTCAACCAACCAGCCGAGCAGGAAGAAAGACAAACCACCGGTCTTCAGGGCGGAAGATTTTCCTCCTCTGCGTTCATCCCAGCAAGCAGGGCACCCAAGTACGCGTACGCAACTTGACCTTCCACACTTACCATCCGGCGGGTCAGCCGGTCAACGGTCGCCTCCCCCCCCTGGCTACTGGCGTCCACCCACAACAACACCACCGAGCGCTGAGTCCGAGAAGTACTCTGCGGATGAGCTGCTAGAAATTTTTAGCAGCATGACCAATGCCCTTCGTGCGTGTCGCAACAAGCCCGAGCAAATCCATGTGCTCGGTAAATTTATTATCCAATATGGATCCTAAACCCATCTCCATCGTCACCTGGAACGCTTGCTCTATTAGAGCAAAAAACATTGAGCTTGCTGACTTTCTCCGCAAGTACAACATCGACGTGGGTCTACTCACAGAGACCCACCTAAAGTCCGGCGACAGTTTTTGGCTGCCGGATCACAACATCATCCGTCTCGATCGCACCAACTCCAGGGGGGGTGGTATAGCGATCATCGTTAGAAAAGGGATGAAATACAACATCTTGCCGCACATCCACACCGCCATCATCGAAGCCCTTAGTGTGGAGGTCAAATCAGCTACCGGGTTCATCCGGTTCATCGTCGTCTACTGTCCTCGCCAGTGTAGTATCAGCAACGGTACAGCAATGCAGTTCAAGAACGACCTGGCAACCATCACCAGGACCAACTCCCGCTTCGTCGTTGGGGGAGACCTAAATGCTCGGCACGAGGCTTGGCGAAATTATCGGCAGAATCTGAACGGTCGTCAACTCTTCGAACACTCGCAGCATGGGTTTTATACGGTGCAGTTTCCGGATGAGCCGACTTTCATCTCCCCAGCGGGGAACCCTTCAACCCTGGACTTCTTCCTGGCCAACATCGAGCTCTCCAAACCAGTGGCCCTCAACGATCTGAGCTCAGACCACCAACCTGTCGTTGCTGAGGTGGGGTTCGGTGTTGCTCCTGTCAGCTGTCTGCGGAAAGATTACCATCATGTCGACTGGGAGCGCTTTGCTCGAATGGTGGACAACAACATCGACGAGGCGCCGCCGCTCGACAGCGTGGAAAACATCGACCAGGCGTTGGAGGGTCTCCAACGAGCCATAAACGTGGCCGACGAGGCGTGTGTGCGACGTGTTCCTGTGAGGGGTAAGTTCCTTGCTATTGATTCCCATACCCGGCTGCTAATTAGATTGCGGAATGTGCGTAGACGCCAGTTCCAGAGGACCAGGGATCTGGACATTAGGCTCGAGGTGACCGATCTGAATAGGCAAATTGCTTCCAGGATGGTCTCACTCCGGAATGAAAATTTCGGACGCTTAGTCCAAAGTTTGGACGACCGCTCCAGGCCATTCTGGAAAGTAGCCAAAGTGCTGAAATCGCACCCCAAACCAGTTCCTCCCCTCAGGGTCGGAGAGAGGCTTCTTGTTGCACCGGTCGAGAGAGCAAATGCGGTAGGCAATCACATTGCCTCATCGCATTTGCTTGGCTCGACCATGGCTAGTCCAATGGAAGACCAGGTCGAGCAGTGCGTCCGCGACCTCGAAAACTTCCCCTGTACCGTTCCTCAAGAACATAAAATCACAGCAGAACAGGTTTGCTCAGCGCTGATGAGTACTAAGAACATGAAGGCCCCTGGGTTTGACGGGGTCTTCAATATGGTCTTAAAAAAGCTCAGCAACAGGGTTCACCTGTTGTTGAGCTCTATCTTCAACAGATGCTTGGAATTGCACTACTATCCAAGCATTTGGAAGATAGCCAAGATCATACCGATCCGCAAACCCGGGAAAGATCCGACGTTAGCATCAAGCTACCGTCCGATCAGCCTACTCTCATCGCTGGGTAAACTGTTTGAAAAACTGATCCTCAACCGCATGATGAAGGTGGCTGAGGAAAACAACATCTTACTCCCGGAACAGTTTGGGTTTAGGAAGGGTCACTCCACCACGCACCAGCTGGTGCGGGTGATGAACAACATCAGAAGGGACAGGGCTGTATCCAAGTCCACAGCCATGGCATTGTTGGACGTCGAAAAGGCGTTTGACAATGTCTGGCATGACGGTCTGGTATACAAGCTCTGTGCCTTCAACTTTCCATCATATTTGACGAAAATCATCTGCAGCTACCTTCGGCAGAGGTCGTTCAGGGTATCGCTGAATGGTTGTTTATCAAATACTTTTTCCATCCCAGCAGGGGTCCCGCAGGGCAGTCTGCTGGGCCCTTTGCTATACAACATTTACACCTCCGACATTCCTTCCCTGGGAGATGGCTGCGTGCTCTTTCTGTTCGCAGATGACACTGCAATTGCCGTCAAGGGAAGAATGCCTCGTGAGATCACCAACAAACTTCAGCGATGCTTAGACGCCTTTGTCGAGTATGCTAACACCTGGAAAATCAAGATCAACGCTTCCAAAACCCAGACAATAATGTTCCTTCATCGACAATCCCCCAAACTGAAGCCCCCTCCATCATGCGTTGTGGTTATGAACGGTACAGGGGTTGAGTGGTCTTCCGAAGTTACCTATCTTGGACTGCTATTCGACGAGAAACTTCTTTTCCGATCGCATGTGGAGAGGACACTGGTTAAGTGCTCAGCTTTGGTTCGGTCACTATACCCGCTAATTTGTCGCAGATCTCGCCTCTCAAGAACAAACAAACTGGCAGTCTACAAACAAATAATTGCCCCCGCGGTCTTTTACGCAGCTCCGGTGTGGGAGTCATGTGCACAAACTCACAGGAACAAAATACAGATTGCGCAAAACCGAATCTTACGGATGATCCTCGATTGTCCCTATGACACCAGGATCACAGATCTCCACCAAGAAGCAGTTACTCCAAAAGTAGATGCCAGAATAACAGAAACCAAAACCAAATTTGTACATAAATGTCAGCATTCAGAATACGCTTTAATAAGCGGTTTGTACATAGTAGGTTAAGTTAGTTCTAAGCTGTAAATAGTAATTTTAAGCTGTAAATAGTAGTTTTAAGTAGTTTTCTTTCAAACAAGCGCCACCAAAGTGGACAATCCAAAATTCAAAATCTCTACAATTAGAAAGCTTAGTAAAACAAAAATCAAAACTCGCACATCAAAGATGAAAACAGTAATGTGAATCACTTATACTTTAAAAACATGTATTATACCCTACAAAAGCATAAAAATACAGATAAACTTAAACAACAACATTTCACCCCATCAGTTTCATTACTAAACCGTACCGGCTACATACGGACGCTATCTTGAAAGAATTCTGGACGGACTGACCAAAAACATGGATATATTCGGCACCTGGCCCCTTTTGGTGCCTCGAAATTTTGTTACAGAAGCGGCTAATTGAATTTTCTGTTTTGTTACGAAATGCTGCTGCTAGCGGAAAAAACCTTGCAAATATGCATCTTTTTGTTGGTGTTAATTTTACGACAGCGGCCGGCGCCCCATCATTCTGATTCCAAAACCGCACCAGTGACATGCGGACGCTAGGTGATAGCAGCTGAAAGGAGGAAATACAAAATAGTACCGGTCATCTCGTGCCGGTTTCACCCGTAATGCTGGTGGCTTTAGTAGTAAATGGCTACTGCAAAACACTTAAATGGCTGGAATTCTGGACGGACTAACCAGGAAACTATAATCGGCAACTGGCACCTTTTGGTGCCTCTAAATTTTGTTACAGAAGCGGCAAATTGAATTTTCTGTTTTACCAAATGATGCTGCTAGCGGAAAAAACCTTGCAAAAATGCATGTTTGTGTTGGTGTTAATATTATGACAGCGGCCGGCGCAGCTTTGAAGAAACATTTGTCTCTTCCATTCCATAATTTGCGTAGCCCATCCCACTTTTAATTTATCTGACGAAGCCTTGGTATAAAACGTACCGTTCGAACATTTCACCCCATCAGTTTCATTACTAAACCGTACCGGCTACATACGGACGCTATCTTGAAAGAATTCTGGACGGACTGACCAAAAAAATGGATATATTCGGCACCTGGCCCCTTTTGGTGCCTCGAAATTTTGTTACAGAAGCGGCTAATTGAATTTTCTGTTTTATTACAAAATGCTGCTGCTAGCGGAAAAAACCTTGCAAATATGCATCTTTTTGTTGGTGTTAATTTTACGACAGCGGCCGGCGCCCCATCATTCTGATTCCAAAACCGCACCAGTGACATGCGGACGCTAGGTGATAGCAGCTGAAAGGAGGAAATACAAAATAGTACCGGTCATCTCGTGCCGGTTTCACCCGTAATGCTGGTGGCTTTAGTAGTAAATGGCTACTGCAAAACACTTAAATGGCTGGAATTCTGGACGGACTAACCAGGAAACTATAATCGGCAACTGGCACCTTTTGGTGCCTCTAAATTTTGTTACAGAAGCGGCAAATTGAATTTTCTGTTTTACCAAATGATGCTGCTAGCGGAAAAAACCTTGCAAAAATGCATGTTTGTGTTGGTGTTAATATTATGACAGCGGCCGGCGCAGCTTTCAAGAAACATTTGTCTCTTCCATTCCATAATTTGCGTAGCCCATCCCACTTTTAATTTATCTGACGAAGCCTTGGTATAAAACGTACCGTTCGAACATTTCACCCCATCAGTTTCATTACTAAACCGTACCGGCTACATACGGACGCTATCTTGAAAGAATTCTGGACGGACTGACCAAAAACATGGATATATTCGGCACCTGGCCCCTTTTGGTGCCTCGAAATTTTGTTACAGAAGCGGCTAATTGAATTTTCTGTTTTGTTACGAAATGCTGCTGCTAGCGGAAAAAACCTTGTAAATATGCATCTTTTTGTTGGTGTTAATTTTACGACAGCGGCCGGCGCCCCATCATTCTGATTCCAAAACCGCACCAGTGACATGCGGACGCTAGGTGATAGCAGCTGAAAGGAGGAAATACAAAATAGTACCGGTCATCTCGTGCCGGTTTCACCCGTAATGCTGGTGGCTTTAGTAGTAAATGGCTACTGCAAAACACTTAAATGGCTGGAATTCTGGACGGACTAACCAGGAAAATATAATCGGCAACTGGCACCTTTTGGTGCCTCTAAATTTTGTTACAGAAGCGGCAAATTGAATTTTCTGTTTTACCAAATGATGCTGCTAGCGGAAAAAACCTTGCAAAAATGCATGTTTGTGTTGGTGTTAATATTATGACAGCGGCCGGCGCAGCTTTCAAGAAACATTTGTCTCTTCCATTCCATAATTTGCGTAGCCCATCCCACTTTTAATTTATCTGACGAAGCCTTGGTATAAAACGTACCGTTCGAACATTTCACCCCATCACCATCATCATCTCATTCACATACATTCGCTCTCAGACTGTTGAGAAGTACAGTTCTATTTCTGAAAAGCCGGGTTAGTTAAAAATTTTATTCCGTTTTGTGCGACAGTTCGTCGCTTGCATCGCTGTGTGATGTCAAAGAAAAAGAGAAGAGCAGGCTCGAGCCCTGCGAAACAAAACTCTGCTGCTGAAGTAGGCAGTAAAAAGAAGAAACCAGGCGGAAGCAGTTGCACTTCGAAAAGCGTGGCTGACTGCGACACGGTGACAAACGCTAGCGACGTTGGAGATTTTGGCGAGCCGACTGATGTTCCGGATTCTGCCAGCCCCAATACGGTGAAAGTGAAGCTTCCCCCGCTGGTAGTGAAAAACGTTCCTCTCAACAAGCTCATTAGCGACTTTGCATCGCTGGGCGTAGCAGCTGAATATAAGTTATGCGGCATCGGTACGAAGGTTATGCTCCACACGAAGGTGGATTTTGAGAAGGCCACGAAGTTTTTGGAAAATTCTAAATCTGAGTTCTTCACCCACGACATTCCTGGGGAAAAGCCTTTCAAGGTGGTCATCAGAGGCTTGCCAGGTTTCGACCCCAAGCTGATCGGTGCCGAAATCAAGGATCGGTACAAATTGGCCCCAATTGCTGTCTATCCGATCAAACGCAGAAATGAAAATGAAAGGAAATACCCGGACTGCCTCTTTCTGGTTCATTTCCCAAAAGGGACAGTTACACTGAGCGCTTTGCGAGCCATCCGCTCTTTGTTCTCCATTATCATCCGTTGGGAGCCCTATCGAGGAGGCCGCCGAGACGTTACGCAGTGTCAGAGGTGCCTCAACTTCGGTCACGGTACCCGAAACTGCAACATCAAACCGCGTTGCAACATTTGCGCCAAGGACCACTCTACATCGGATTGCCCTGTGGACGGTGCCGGTGCGGTACAGTTTAAGTGTGCTAACTGTGGCGGTGATCACCAGAGCTCTGATCGACAGTGCCCGAAAAGGGAGAGCTTCAAACATATCCGCAAGCAGGCGTCGTCAACCAACCAGCCGAGCAGGAAGAAAGACAAACCACCGGTCTTCAGGGCGGAAGATTTTCCTCCTCTGCGTTCATCCCAGCAAGCAGGGCACCCAAGTACGCGTACGCAACTTGACCTTCCACACTTACCATCCGGCGGGTCAGCCGGTCAACGGTCGCCTCCCCCCCCTGGCTACTGGCGTCCACCCACAACAACACCACCGAGCGCTGAGTCCGAGAAGTACTCTGCGGATGAGCTGCTAGAAATTTTTAGCAGCATGACCAATGCCCTTCGTGCGTGTCGCAACAAGCCCGAGCAAATCCATGTGCTCGGTAAATTTATTATCCAATATGGATCCTAAACCCATCTCCATCGTCACCTGGAACGCTTGCTCTATTAGAGCAAAAAACATTGAGCTTGCTGACTTTCTCCGCAAGTACAACATCGACGTGGGTCTACTCACAGAGACCCACCTAAAGTCCGGCGACAGTTTTTGGCTGCCGGATCACAACATCATCCGTCTCGATCGCACCAACTCCAGGGGGGGTGGTATAGCGATCATCGTTAGAAAAGGGATGAAATACAACATCTTGCCGCACATCCACACCGCCATCATCGAAGCCCTTAGTGTGGAGGTCAAATCAGCTACCGGGTTCATCCGGTTCATCGTCGTCTACTGTCCTCGCCAGTGTAGTATCAGCAACGGTACAGCAATGCAGTTCAAGAACGACCTGGCAACCATCACCAGGACCAACTCCCGCTTCGTCGTTGGGGGAGACCTAAATGCTCGGCACGAGGCTTGGCGAAATTATCGGCAGAATCTGAAAGGTCGTCAACTCTTCGAACACTCGCAGCATGGGTTTTATACGGTGCAGTTTCCGGATGAGCCGACTTTCATCTCCCCAGCGGGGAACCCTTCAACCCTGGACTTCTTCCTGGCCAACATCGAGCTCTCCAAACCAGTGGCCCTCAACGATCTGAGCTCAGACCACCAACCTGTCGTTGCTGAGGTGGGGTTCGGTGTTGCTCCTGTCAGCTGTCTGCGGAAAGATTACCATCATGTCGACTGGGAGCGCTTTGCTCGAATGGTGGACAACAACATCGACGAGGCGCCGCCGCTCGACAGCGTGGAAAACATCGACCAGGCGTTGGAGGGTCTCCAACGAGCCATAAACGTGGCCGACGAGGCGTGTGTGCGACGTGTTCCTGTGAGGGGTAAGTTCCTTGCTATTGATTCCCATACCCGGCTGCTAATTAGATTGCGGAATGTGCGTAGACGCCAGTTCCAGAGGACCAGGGATCTGGACATTAGGCTCGAGGTGACCGATCTGAATAGGCAAATTGCTTCCAGGATGGTCTCACTCCGGAATGAAAATTTCGGACGCTTAGTCCAAAGTTTGGACGACCGCTCCAGGCCATTCTGGAAAGTAGCCAAAGTGCTGAAATCGCACCCCAAACCAGTTCCTCCCCTCAGGGTCGGAGAGAGGCTTCTTGTTGCACCGGTCGAGAGAGCAAATGCGGTAGGCAATCACATTGCCTCATCGCATTTGCTTGGCTCGACCATGGCTAGTCCAATGGAAGACCAGGTCGAGCAGTGCGTCCGCGACCTCGAAAACTTCCCCTGTACCGTTCCTCAAGAACATAAAATCACAGCAGAACAGGTTTGCTCAGCGCTGATGAGTACTAAGAACATGAAGGCCCCTGGGTTTGACGGGGTCTTCAATATGGTCTTAAAAAAGCTCAGCAACAGGGTTCACCTGTTGTTGAGCTCTATCTTCAACAGATGCTTGGAATTGCACTACTATCCAAGCATTTGGAAGATAGCCAAGATCATACCGATCCGCAAACCCGGGAAAGATCCGACGTTAGCATCAAGCTACCGTCCGATCAGCCTACTCTCATCGCTGGGTAAACTGTTTGAAAAACTGATCCTCAACCGCATGATGAAGGTGGCTGAGGAAAACAACATCTTACTCCCGGAACAGTTTGGGTTTAGGAAGGGTCACTCCACCACGCACCAGCTGGTGCGGGTGATGAACAACATCAGAAGGGACAGGGCTGTATCCAAGTCCACAGCCATGGCATTGTTGGACGTCGAAAAGGCGTTTGACAATGTCTGGCATGACGGTCTGGTATACAAGCTCTGTGCCTTCAACTTTCCATCATATTTGACGAAAATCATCTGCAGCTACCTTCGGCAGAGGTCGTTCAGGGTATCGCTGAATGGTTGTTTATCAAATACTTTTTCCATCCCAGCAGGGGTCCCGCAGGGCAGTCTGCTGGGCCCTTTGCTATACAACATTTACACCTCCGACATTCCTTCCCTGGGAGATGGCTGCGTGCTCTTTCTGTTCGCAGATGACACTGCAATTGCCGTCAAGGGAAGAATGCCTCGTGAGATCACCAACAAACTTCAGCGATGCTTAGACGCCTTTGTCGAGTATGCTAACACCTGGAAAATCAAGATCAACGCTTCCAAAACCCAGACAATAATGTTCCTTCATCGACAATCCCCCAAACTGAAGCCCCCTCCATCATGCGTTGTGGTTATGAACGGTACAGGGGTTGAGTGGTCTTCCGAAGTTACCTATCTTGGACTGCTATTCGACGAGAAACTTCTTTTCCGATCGCATGTGGAGAGGACACTGGTTAAGTGCTCAGCTTTGGTTCGGTCACTATACCCGCTAATTTGTCGCAGATCTCGCCTCTCAAGAACAAACAAACTGGCAGTCTACAAACAAATAATTGCCCCCGCGGTCTTTTACGCAGCTCCGGTGTGGGAGTCATGTGCACAAACTCACAGGAACAAAATACAGATTGCGCAAAACCGAATCTTACGGATGATCCTCGATTGTCCCTATGACACCAGGATCACAGATCTCCACCAAGAAGCAGTTACTCCAAAAGTAGATGCCAGAATAACAGAAACCAAAACCAAATTTGTACATAAATGTCAGCATTCAGAATACGCTTTAATAAGCGGTTTGTACATAGTAGGTTAAGTTAGTTCTAAGCTGTAAATAGTAATTTTAAGCTGTAAATAGTAGTTTTAAGTAGTTTTCTTTCAAACAAGCGCCACCAAAGTGGACAATCCAAAATTCAAAATCTCTACAATTAGAAAGCTTAGTAAAACAAAAATCAAAACTCGCACATCAAAGATGAAAACAGTAATGTGAATCACTTATACTTTAAAAACATGTATTATACCCTACAAAAGCATAAAAATACAGATAAACTTAAACAACAACAACAATTTCACCCCATCAGTTTCATTACTAAACCGTACCGGCTACATACGGACGCTATCTTGAAAGAATTCTGGACGGACTGACCAAAAAAATGGATATATTCGGCACCTGGCCCCTTTTGGTGCCTCGAAATTTTGTTACAGAAGCGGCTAATTGAATTTTCTGTTTTATTACAAAATGCTGCTGCTAGCGGAAAAAACCTTGCAAATATGCATCTTTTTGTTGGTGTTAATTTTACGACAGCGGCCGGCGCCCCATCATTCTGATTCCAAAACCGCACCAGTGACATGCGGACGCTAGGTGATAGCAGCTGAAAGGAGGAAATACAAAATAGTACCGGTCATCTCGTGCCGGTTTCACCCGTAATGCTGGTGGCTTTAGTAGTAAATGGCTACTGCAAAACACTTAAATGGCTGGAATTCTGGACGGACTAACCAGGAAACTATAATCGGCAACTGGCACCTTTTGGTGCCTCTAAATTTTGTTACAGAAGCGGCTAATTGAATTTTCTGTTTTACCAAATGCTGCTGCTAGCGGAAAAAAACCTTGCAAAAATGCATGTTTGTGTTGGTGTTAATATTACGACAGCGGCCGGCGCAGCTTTCAAGAAACATTTGTCTCTGCCATTTCATCATCTATGTAGCCCATCCCTCTTTCTATTTATCTGACGAAGCCTTGGTATAAAACGTATCGTTCGAACATTTCACTCCATCAGTTTCATTATTAAACCGTACCGGATACATACGGACGCTCGGAGGAAAAACAAAATAGTACCGGTCATCTCGTGCCGGTTTGATCCGTGATGCTGGTGGCTACTGCAAAGTACTAAAATGGCTGGAATTCTGGACGGAAACCAGTAAACAAGAAATCGGCAACTGGCACCTTTTGGTGCCTCGCAGTTTTATAATAGAAGCGGTTAGTTGAATTTTATGTTTTACAATTGCTGTTGCTAGCGGAAAAAAAACCTTGCAAAAATGCATGTTCATGTTGATGTTAATTTCACGACAGCGCTAGGTGTTAGCAGCTGAAAGGAGGAAAGACAAAATAGTACCGGTCATCTCGTGCCGGTTTCACCCGTTATGCTGGTGGCTGTTAGTAATAAATGGCTACTGCAAAATACTAAAATGGCTGGAATTCTGGACGAAAATAATCGGAAACTGGTACCTTTTGGAGCCTCGAAATTTTGTTACAGAAGTTTTGTAAAAGAAGCGTTGCAATTCCCTATACTATTTGCTTCAATGGAATATTTTTTTTTTAAGAATACGGTAGTCAACGTCATGCGGTCGTGTCTTGAATACCACCCTCCTACTTTTTTTTCATTGCATACTGGGCCAGGAATGAAATCTAGCATTACGTATCCAGCGGAAATTTAGTAACGGATCTACTTTCAATAAACCAAGCCCTATTCACAAAAACTCTACGCACTAACTTCTACGAAGTTCCATAAAATTTTATGATCTAAAACTTTGTCGAAAACTGCAAAGCTATAGCGCGTGAGAATAAATAATTAGTGTTGAAGCGCCGTCTCTGTGGCCAATCCACGAACTAAACTGAGCGTCAAATTGAAGCTCTTATTACACACTGCAAATCGATTGGATAGTGTATCAGAGCCCTAAACCGTGTATTCCATGCAATAAATACATAGCAATTGTATTTTTACATGAAACCTATGATAACATTCAAATTAAAATATCACAAAAACACAAAAAAACTCATTTTTCATTTTTTTTTTGTTTTAAATTTTGTGTCATTTTTTCCCTTAAGTATATAAAAACCTGCTGTACTCGGAAAAAATAGTATTATTATTCAATTTCTATCGAGAAAAAAATTGTTATAAATTAACTTGAGTGCACTCATAAAACCCTCCCAGCTGGTCTCGAGGTACGATGCTGGCCTAACAAGCCAGTTGTCGTAGGTTCGAGTCTCGGCTCGGGAGAGACTGTTAGTGTTAGTAGGATCGTAGCGCTGGCTCCGCAATTGTCCTGTACACTTGACAGTTGGCTGCGAAGTCTGTGTATAATAAACAGAAGGTCGAGTTTCGAATCGGCTTTGCTTCGCTTTGCTTTGCACTCATAACATTATCACAAGAAAACGTAAAATTCAGACACATTTTATTAAAACTTATAGATCTCTGGAACTTGAAGAGTTAGTTTCACAAAATTTAGAGATCTACACTTTGTCGAAAACCTCAAAGCTCTAGCGTGTAAGAGAGTTGGCATCGCAACGCCATCTTCGCGGCTAAATTCCGAACTTATTCAAACATCCATGTTGAAACCCCAATTATACCTAGAAACTTTGCAGAAGATCAGAAGCCGATTGGTTCAACCCTGAAAGCGCTAATAATTCCGTTCTGCTAATTTCATTCCTGGCCCAGTACATTGCGCAGTGTGCATAGGCCAAAGAAATGAAACTTTGGCCGCTTTAAGGCATGACTTCCGGAAGTCCGTTTGCTAAGGCTAAGTATAATCTTTTTGGCCTTTACCGGGGACTTGTAATTATTATAATTATTATTATTATTCCGATTTTTCTGCCTGTCATTTTCTAACTTTCCATTTCTTAGCTTGGTCCCTGTCACCTATAACAACCAACAAGGAAATTTTATCGCAACTCTTTTTCTCTTGCCTACTTTTGTCACTGCCATGTATCCGTCGTTATTTCTCGCACGGGAAACAAGGTGTCTGGTATCAGCACTTTATTCAGGCGAAAGAATGTCGGGAAGATATACTATTTCAGACTATGCAAGACAAGGTTGCATCGAATGCTTTTTTGTGTGTGAGAACGAAATTTTGTGACTATACCTGGTTAGGGGAAAGAGGCTGCTGCACGATTGAGCTGGAATTTGGCCTGGTGACTTTTTCGAGAAGACAAAACTTTTGAAACCTATCGCTGAACGAAGTTTAAAAAATCAATTCTCGTTTTTACCATCGACTGAACTAGCCAACGGGTTAACGGAACACCCCGAGCGCTTATAATAGCAAGGAAACACCTTATCTTTTGCGTTGTTATCTCCTATTCTCTATCTTCAGTCTTCTTCCGCACTCATATCTCTACTCCATGGCAACTCGTATTGAGAGTGAGTGATGTTACCGCGACAAACCAATGTTTTTCTAAACTCTTTTTACTAAATGATAGTTATTGATTCTGGTTACTCTCTCTCTCTCTCTCAAGCAAAATTTACATTTTTATCTCCAATCTAAAGATTAAATTAATTCTCTAGTACAGCTTTATTTCAAACGTTCCAAAATAATCTACACTCCATTCAAAATTGTTAAAAAATGTATTAACGTGCCTCTGGTGCTACTCGATTAGTTATTATCCATTTTCACATAAATTTATTCAATTACAACTAATTCTCCTCAATACAACGGAAATTGGTTTGTTGACTGAATCATGCTTCTACGAGTTCAAATAATTATGATTTTTTTTGTGTGGAATCAAATTTTGGATAAAATGGAAGTAAACTTGATAAATGTAGCTACTATTTACTCTTCAAAAATGATGTCTGTTCGTCAGAACTAAACTATGTGAACGGTTCGTTTGCTTTTATTGTAACAAGGCAAGAAATTTCCAACCACAAAAATGTACTGTCACGTGTCCTACTCTTCTCATAGCAACTGAATTACTCTATCAAAATTGTACCCAATTTCACCATCGTTCTGGGAACATTCCATGTTTGTGTTGTTCGTAGATGTACCCGGAGACCGCAGAACGTTACAGAAAACAATAGCAACGACAGCAAAGCTGCACAAATGGGGGCTTGTTATTTGAAATCGAATTTTCCGACAGAACAACTTTATCCTCTGTTCGCACATGCGATATTCAAATGCTTGCTTGCATGCATAAGTTGCAAATGCATTTCGATCAGGACCAAGCAACAATGGCGATGAACGTTTCTAAATTGAAAAGAGTTTGTGTTTCTTCTACTCAAACACTTTTTTTAACAAACTTTTTTCGATTCTATTGACTACATCAAATTATTGCTCACTACCAGTAAAATATATCTTTTTTTCAGAGGTTTATTATTTTTCACGACCACCAATGATTCTAAAAAGCTTTTGCTAAAAAATCATCAAAATTCGAAATTGCAACGACGTAATGCACTTTCACGATCTAATTAAGGTTTTGTAACTAAACATTGTCCCCTCCCATTTGGTTAAAAAACACGTGAAATAATTATGTTCGAATTGAAAAGCGCTCTGACGGCTGTTTTGAAACTTGTTACCGGTAGTCGTACAAACTTTGACGTTTTTAAAAGGTGTCTCACTTTTTCTTCTTTCTTGAAGCTATTCGCATTCGAATGTATAAAAGGATTTAGTTTTTACTCAAGCAGCAATCAATTCAATTGCAAGAAAAAGAACCATAAATACATGTTGTGCGGAGTAGACCAAGAGATACAACAATTAAAGCAATAACCAAATTTCCATAAATCTTCTACAACTTACAGACAAAAGTGAAAAACTTGTTGAGATAAGAAGTGTATAGCTAAACAGTATTTTCGCGTGTAAAAATAGCCTATTTGCATTTTTCACATTATAGTCGAAAGTTTGCTGCAGCGTGTTTCCTCGTTCGCTCGCTAAAAGATCGCCGGAAGCAAGGGAACGCTGCTATCCCGGCCTTGAGAGGAAACCCAGCCGTGAAGCCAACGAGAGATACCGGAGTGGAAAACAAACAAACAAGGTATTATTTCTCCGCCGGAAGTGGGTTTTTATTCAAAGGTGAGAAAGGAAAACTATCATTGCATAATAAATCTTGCTTTATTATCTGGTTTGAATCTCTTAACGATATTTTCATGATAATTTCTGCGGAGATTCCTTCTCCGTTCCGAACCAGGCGGCGAAGGAAGGAAGATTTGTCGCGATGCAGTTTTTATTCCGACGCTTGAACGCCAGCAAAGTGTACTGACGATTTATACTGACCTGCTTGAGCTAGTTTTGGAGTGCGATCGGTACAGAGGGACATCTTACCGATCCATTTTTTATCGAATAAATACCAGTGGCTTGGCAGGTAGCTTCAATTAGCCTCAAGTTAAGTTATATATGTACAAAAATTTGGTCGGCGTAACGGACTCTTTCGTCATCGGTTTCAAATACAGTTGCGTCCTCGGTGTTCCATAAAAACAAAATACACTACTAGTTTAATGTGTGGCGTTAGATCAGACTATATTTTTGTTCAATACCCTGTCAGGGGCCTGGGATAATGGGAGAGAACTGTTAAAAACTCTGTATACCCTATTAGTACAATAAATCATTCTTGCTTCCAAAGTCATACCGAATACACGTTTATTACAATGGCTACGAGGATGTTTAATTAAAATGGCGGCAGGTGCGATAAATTTTCGGAAATTTGAAGAAGAGGAGGAAGAGTGGCAACTGTTTAAGGAACAATTAGAAGAATGGTTCAAGTCTGCTAATGTGGAGGCAACTAAAAAAGTGTCGATCTTAGTAAACTGTCTAAGCGCGAGAACGTACAAACTGTTGCGAGATTTGTGTACACCCATTGTTCCCGCAGAGAAAACCTACGAGCAGCTATGTCGATTGTTGGCATCTCATTTCACACCTACGACCAGCGTTGCCAGGTCATTTTTTCAAAAATCTGGAAAAGGCAAAATAAAAATCTGGAAAAAATCTGGCAGTCATTTCGTGGGGTGAAAGGTTAATTTTTCGAATAAAAGGCTTGGGGTACGCAAAATTTGAGGTGACAAAATTGCAAAATTTCGCGCCAAAATTGAAGTGATGACCTTTTTGCGGAACAGAGAAAATAAAATCTGGATAAAATCTGGATCATCCATGAAAAATCTGGATAATTGGACATCAAAGCTGTCTACCTGGATACATGTTCTAAAATCTGGATAATCCAGCTAAATCTGGATACCTGGCAACGCTGCCTACGACAGCGGTTCACCGAGAAAGGAGAACATTTTTCGCGGCAAAGCGGGATGAACACGCAACTGAAACAGTTAACTCATGGGTGGCAAGAATCAAACGCTTATCAGCAAACTGTAAGTTTGGTGAGCATTTGGAACATAACCTAACCAACAAATTGATAAGTGGTTTATCCGGGCGTGCGTTGGATAGAATCTGCGAGGAGGACGAAACGGTCACGTTTGAAAAAATCAAGGAGCTGGCGTTGAGGTACGAGCTGGACGAATAGCGAAAGAACCGTGAAGAGCAAATCAATGTAGTGCGTCAACAACGAAATTGGGGCAAAAGCAAGGAAGGAAACAAAAATATACCGGCGAAATCAGTAAGCGAAGATGTTGGGTGTTACGCGTGTGGCAAAAATGGACACGTAAGGGCGACCTGTCGCTTTCGTATGTGCAACTGCAACAACTTCGGCAAACGAGGCCATCTGGCAGCAGTCTGCCGAATGAAGAGAAAGCATTATGTGGGCAACCAAGAACAAAATACACAAGAAGGATCCGGTTGCGACGACTGCATCGAAGCTGAGCAAAATTACATTAGTAAGCCCATTCTATTCACTATCAATAAGTTACAAAGTATTCCTGACAAGCCGATCAAAGTAGGAGTAAGAATAGGCGGACGAAATCTCACTATGGAATTAGATTCAGGCGCAGCGACATCGGCCGTCTCAGAAAAGTTCTACGAAAAACATTTGCAGTGCTTTAAACTAAAAGAAGCTAACCTTGAATTAGTGACGTATAACGGGCAAAATTTAAGTGTGCTGGGATGTATTGAACCGGTAGTGGCTTACTCTGGTAAAGAGAAAAGTGTAAGTTTCGCTTTGGGAAAATACAAGTATGCACAGTTAGATTTGGAGCTGCTAGAAAACACGAAACCTGTTTTTTTGCAAACCAAGGCCAGTGCCATTGAGCCTGCAGTCCATTGTGAACAAAGAAATCGAGTTGATGGAGATTAACGGTGTTATAAGTAGATGCGACTCATCAGAGTGGGCTACTCCGATCGTCCCTGTTCTAAAGGATGATGGAAAACGGATTCGGCTGTGCGGTGACTATAAAGTGACATTAAATAAAGTTTTAAAGGACGTGCGTCATCCATTGCCCCGAGTGGAAGAGGTAATGAGTAAACTGGCTGGTTCTAAATATTTTTCTAAACTAGATTTGAGTAGAGCATATAACCAATTTGAGTTGAGTGAAAAATCTAAAAAGTTGTGCGCACTTTCCACTCACAAAGGAGTGTTCTTGATGAACCGACTGCCGTTTGGAGTAAAACCAGCTTCAGGAATAGTGCAAAGAGAGCTAGAAAAGTTGTTGGCTACAGTTCCGGGCGTGGTAAATTTTCTAGACGATGTATTAGTTGCAGGTAAAACGCGTGAAGAACATTTGGAGAGGTTGGTGCAAGTTTTAAAAATATTAGAAGATGCTGGACTGACGTTATGTAGAGAGAAATGTAGTTTCATGATGCATAGGGTAAGATACCTTGGTTTCGAGATTTCAGGTGACGGTATTACTAAAACAAGTGACCGAATTAAAGCTATATCAGAAGCGAAACCACCAGCTAACGTGCCTGAAGTGCGTGCCTTTGCCGGACTCGTGAACTACTACAGTAGGTTCGTGAAAAGTTTAGCTAATCTAATGTCACCCCTATACCAGCTGCTAAGAAAAAATCAAAAATTCGATTGGGGCATAGAGTGCCAAGAAGCATTCAAGAAGGTCAAAAACGAAATTTGTAAGGATATAACTTTGACACATTTTGATCCAAACAAGGATATAGTGTTGATTTGTGACGCGTCAAAAGACGGAATATCAGCGGTGTTAGCACACAAAATTGACAATGTCGATCGCCCTGTGGCATTTGCTTCTAGAGTATTGAGTGGTTCAGAGAAATCATACAGTGTATTACACAAAGAAGGTCTGGCCATAATGTACGGTTTAAATAAGTACTACCAATATTTAGCAGGAAACAAGTTCACCATCAAAACCGATCACAACCCATTGGTATCCATTTTGAGCCCGCAGAAAGGTATACCGGTTATGGCTGCTGGACGCATCCAGCGATGGGCTAATTTTCTCTCCGGTTTCAATTACAATCTGGAATACGTTAAGTCCGGAGACAACATTGCAGATTATCCGTCAAGAGCACCCATAGAATCGTGGGAACTGTGGAAAGAAGATGCTTCGTACCTGGATTTTGTGACGTCACAAGAAACGGTTCTGGTGGATAAAAAAATGTTGAAGAGGAGCACCGACAACGATGAAACTTTGACCAAACTACGAAAATGTATTTTGGACGGGAACCGATGTGGTGCCGACGCAGAATTGGTGGCTTTTAAAAATGTCTTCGAAGAGCTGTCTATAGAAGACGGCATCATCATGCGTGGCTATCGTGTCGTAGTACCGATCACACTACGGAACGAAATGCTGCGCATTCTTCATTCGTCCCATCTTGGTATCAATAAAATGAAAAGCGTTGCGAGAGGTAGCATTTGGTGGCCTGGTCTCGATTATGATATAAAAATACACGCTCAACAGTGTGAATCGTGTGCCCTGGAACAACCGTCACCGCCTCGGGCAAAACTCATTCCATGGAACGTCCCTGGTAAACCATGGTCCAGAGTACATCTAGACTTCGCAGGACCGGTAGAAGGCACTTGGTTTTTGATTATAATTGACGCTTTGACAAAATGGCCCGAAGTTTTCCCCACTAAGATTTACAGCTGATTTTACCATAGAAAAGCTTATGGAATGCATGTCCAGATTCGGTTTGGTCGACGAAGTAGTCAGTGACAACGGCACACAATTTACAGCCGAAAAATTTCGGCGGTTTCTGACAGCCAACGGAATCAAGCATACACTCACAGCGCCGGGTCATCCAGCAACAAACGGTGCTGCGGAAAATTTTGTAAAATCCTTCAAAACATCATTAAAGAAATCCCTCCGAAGCAGAAATGGTCGAGCTCTAACAGAAATTATCTGCAACATTTTGATGGGCTACCGTAAATCAAAACATTGCTCGTCACAAGTGGCTCCTGCGATCGCAATGTTCAACAGAGACATAAAGTCGAGAATGGATCTGGTAAACCCCATGAACAAAACGTGCACAACATCAGACCGCATGAAATTGAATATCGAACGAAGCCAAAAAAAACAGATAAAGCAATATAAGGGAGTTAGAGAAGCAGTGTTCAACAGAGGGGAATCGGTGTTTGTTAGAGATTACTCTAATCCGAACAAAACTGCCTGGACGAAAGCAGTGGTGCTGCACACAGTGGGTCTAAGAAACTACATAGTAAAGCTTGACGTTTCTGGTAGAACCATCAAGCGTCACACTGATCAAATGGTGAAGGATAACACAGCAGTAATAGAGACCTCCGAGCAACTTCAACGTGAACCGAAAGTAAAAGACACTTTCACGAAGGTGCCACCGCAATGTGACGTGGGTCAGGGATTAGCGAAGACTGAAGAAGTGTCCTACAAAAATATTTTGAGCAATCAATCACAAGAGGATCCGAAAAACAGGAACGGACAGCTTGTTGCAGTAGAAGAAGAGGTATTAGGGTTCGAGGGAGGTAGTTGGGTCATAAAACCCGAAAACTGTCGAAAGAGAAAACGCAAACAAATCTTTGATACTGGCTTGTTAGGAAGACCCTTAAAAACGCAAACAAGATCCCAGGTACAAAAAAAAATTAAACGCCATATGTATTTCCTTCACAGAGCTCAGCTTATGAACCATCGGAAGAAATGTTTAAACAGAGGATCGAAACAATTATCATGAACAGGTTTGGATAATCAATGAGCCTGTGGTGAGGGTGTTCAGTACCCTGTCAGGGGCCTGGGATAATGGGAGAGAACTGTCAAAAACTCTGTATACCCTATTAGTACAATAAATCATTCTTGCTTCCAAAGTCATACCGAATACACGTTTATTACAATTTTTTTTTTTAGATATATGCAGCAGTGTTCTAGCCGGGAATAAATTGCATCCTGTTTGTTCAGCCGTTCGACTATAACGGCCACTTTTATTACGTAGGAACGATGAAAGAGCTCGAAAGCAAGATGGAAGCAGCGTTTTTGGCAAACGACGGGAATTGATGAAAACGATTGTGGATATTTGATAAGATTATTCAACTACTGAATAAAACATGAACATCGATGAAGATTATCGATTCTGGCAGCTGTCTCTACACCGGCAAAGCGAAACTCTGCCAATGGTAATCGAGGGGCAATGTTCCGAGGCACGGTTTTTTGAGTTGTCGACATGCTTCCGAGCTATTATCGACTTCGATTCGATGTCGAAGAGTTATGACAAACAATTGGTTGGCTGTCATTTTCGAAAGAAAAAAAATAATTTTATATGTTCGGCATGTACCTATTCCTTGTAGAGCGGTGGACAAACACATGCATCATTTAATTTCAAAATGATCTGTTCCTAGGCTGTGTTTCGCCAAATAGTGTTGTGTAATTTAATCATACTGAGCGACACTTTTCAATCGATTGACTAAAGCCAAACAATTGTACACAAACTCCTCCAGCACAATCGTCCTCATTGTTTCAGCTGGCCCAAGGCTCGTGTTAGTTGTGCATGAGTCCTACAATTCGTATATTTAGACAAGTGTAGCCATATCAAACTTGCCTATATCCCTAGCCGGACATTAATTCCGGTCGGCCCTTTTATCGTTCTCTTTTCCGAACCCCACGAGCAACAGCTGGAAGCATCAAACGACGACGGGCCGGGATCCCCTGTCGCAAACCAACTGTTGCCTCGGAAAACGGGCAACCCCTTTGATGTTTGATTGCTCAAACATTGTGAAATTGTCGGAGACAGTTTCATTTAAACAGATCACAGCCTGGACTTGTCAGCGTCCCTGCAAATCGATGGAAATTGAGCTTGTTTCTAAATAGAACTCAATTGCTTGAAAGCGTTCCAAGTTATATTTGCCAGTATGAGCTTTAAAACAGCGGAGAAAAATAGTCCTTTTCATAAAAAATGCATTTCCTTGACTGCATATACCTTTTTACGCATTCATAACTCACTTAAAAACCTAAATTAATCCACCTAGCGGTCAGACCCAGCCTTTCTCATTCAAACTTTTATTTGTAAAAATAGATTTACATAAACGCTTCAATCCAATAAATGTATGTCACTCTTTAAGTTCTAAAATATTGATGTTGTAATCTATACATATAAAAATGTAGTCCGGTCTGTTTGTCTGTTTGATCCATATAGGCTCGAAAACTACCGAACCGATCGACGTGAATGCGTAGAAACCAAACATTGACCCTTGACACCATTTTGAATATAAAGACGACCACTGTTAGTTTCTGGAAAACAACCAAATAACTAAATACCTCCCAATATGGGTATTTCCGGTGTTAGATTGATGCCAGAAAATTTGCCGAAAATGACCGAATACCACCCAATATGAATATATTCAGAATTTGGGCGATGTACAGAAGCCTTAAGTCGAGGATGTTGTCATTTCGATAAAACCAATAAAACCGATAAACCAAACGATTTGTCTTTTGACTTTGATCATATCCTATGGCCGATTCGTCGTGCATTTGCAGGCTTTGAACACATCGCAAAGAATCAATGACTTTGGAACGTTCAAATAGTACAAAACCACATTTAAATTATGTTGAGGCCACATAAATATATCAATCAAAGCAGGTATAGTTTTAAATAGTCTTTGAATTTCTTTTCTTTCCATAACTTTTGAGCCACATATCAAATTGTTATGAAGTTTGTTATTTGTAAGTTTGAGAGATGACTCGTTCGTATGACACTAGTTATGTTCAAATAAGTCATGTGAAATAATAGACTTTCATTGTTTCATTAAAAATTTAATACATAACGGTGGCTTAAGTTCAATTATAATCAAATGAAATGGGAACGTATAGGGCAGCCAAACTTTGAAACCACGTGTTCAATCATAATTCATCAGTTAATCCTCAACTAGCCCGCTCATCTGATAATAATATTGATCCAATTGGTTGTGCAGTTTTTGAGATAATGAAGTTTCGTGATTTTCACATTTTAGTACTTCACAGACGAAGTTACAGTCCGATTACAGTAAAATTTTATAGGATGTTACGAGGTAGCTAGACTTATTAGTTGACACTAATTTTGTGGAAATCGGGTCAGCCATCTCTGAGAAAAGTGAGTGAGTTCAAGTAGTCTTTGGAATATGTTCCTTTTCATAGCTGGATTTCACATTTTTAAACTTAACAGGCAAAGTAATAGTCCGATTGCAAAACAAATCAATAGGGTCTTATGAGGAAACTAGACCTTCCATTTGACACTGATTTTATGAAAATCGGTACAGCCATCTCTGAGAAACATGAGTGAGATTAAGTAGTCTTCAAAACACGTTTCTTGTCATAACTTTTGAACCACAACTTCAATCTTTATGAAATTCAAAAGTTAAGGGTAGCCCGTTCATTTGAAATAAATTTTGTTCAAATCAGTTGTGTAGTTTTCGAGATAATGATGTTTCATGATTTTTACATTTTGAAACATAACTTCTAAACTAAAAATCCGATTACAATGAAATTCAATAGGGTCTTATGGGACAAAGAGACCTTTCATTTGCAATTAATTCCATGAAAATCGGTCCAGCCATCTCTGTGAAAAGTGAGTTAGAATAAAAATCTGCACATACACACACACACACACACACACACACACACACACACATATATATACAGAAATTGCTCAGCTCGTCGAGCTGAGTCGAGTGATATATGCCATTCGGCCCTTTGGAGCACTTTTATTTGCAAGTTTTGCAAGTGATTGCTATACCTTTCTAGGAGAAAGGCAAAAATGTTAACATGCCTTTGAAATCACAACTCAAGTAACAAAACTGGTTTTATCAATGTTTTATAGCGCAGTTTTGGCTGTATTAAGCACTATTAAACTATGATAAAACCAATTTTGTTATTAGGGAGCCAAAAGTTTGTCCTATAGCTCAAACCGAAAAAAGAAAGATCATAGCTTTTTAATCATTCCTTTGAATTTTGGTGCTCGTAGCTAACTCAGAAGTGCGTTAAGTCTTCAGAGACAAATGAAGTTTTCGTAAACAAACGTATAAGCGACGAACCCGGCGGGCAGTTACTCTGCGGCTTTTAGACGCATCTCTATCATTCCTAGGAGCAAAGAAATGATTAAAAGCTCTAATGTTATATTTTTTCCAGTTTGAGTTTTAGGCACGGGAAAAAATGTACTGAGTGATGACAGTTTTTTGATGACATCCGAGAGTGTACCTTTATAACAATGTTGGTATTGTCAAAATAAAGACAGCCGACAGAAAAAAACTATTGCGACTATAACGTTGCCGTCGAGTTCCCTATACACGAATCACAGACTAACAGACATAACACGTTGAACAAATTTCCAATAAAATCATCGTTTGGATGATTCCAGTACTTTACGTTAGTAACACTAGCACCATCTGCTGTCGTGTTCGCACTGCGTCATATATTTCGACATCAGCGCCAGCGTTACTGCATGTGTCAAATGGGGAACTACAAAATATGTATTAGATTGCATAACAGCGCCCCAGACGACGTTTTCGCGCGATGACTGTTATTCAATTGAAAAATTTGAATTGAACGTTTTTTGTGGCGATGGAGCTAGGTTCCAGTGTTACGTCTGTTAGTCTGTGCACGAATGTTTTTTTTTTTCTTTACTGTTCACCTTATTCCCATGTCGACGATAGTGTGTATGGTTGTATATAACATTTGGTATGCGATACACACATCCTTTAGAGTACAGCCACTCTATTGCCGAGTTTACTTTTCTTTTCACGAAGGCTGTCGGTAAGGTGTCGAGCAGTCCTTACGCTTCTTCTTCTTCTCACAACCTTTTTTGACAGCCGTCACACGACATCCATAATAGGCAAATAAAAAAAAAGAAGGAAAATGTCTCCGGTTGATTCGGGCTGTTACCGAAACGCGCTCTATGTCTAATGCGGACACGAACGTCTGTATAAAATACAGCATCTCTCTATTCTACATTCTCAATCCCGAAGACATCCGCCAAATACTGCCGAATCGACACACGGAGTATATTTTTCGTTTCCTTTTGTAATGCTCTGTTGCCAATACGTTCTCAATGTGACTACCAGACTGCCAGCGCGAATAGATATCACCAACAAACAGCAACAACAAAATATTCCCGCAAGACAGTAAAAGAAGACTGTACCATTAGGATGCCTGGTTTTAGGGCAAATTTTTTTCCCTTTTTCAACCAGTGTTATGAATATGAGGTTAATGAAGAAAATTAACTTTTGTCTCCTTTAATAGGTGCTTACTTTACTCTTCTGGTGAAACATCTCTCGGGGTTTAATCTGCATTACAATGTTACACCAACGCACTCGGTCTATGGCAGCCATGTCCATGTCTCCAGTTTTTTGAGCGTCTTTCACTCCGAAGATTATATTTCACTTGGTTCAATGACCAAATTTGCTGCGTACCTCTACACCTAGTTCCGACCGAATTCGAGACAAACACAATTTCTGTGGAATTGTTGTCCGGCAGTCATATAACATGTACCGCTCATTGCAGGGATGGGCGATACTGATGAAAGTATCGATACTTTGGAATCGCGATACATCAATAAACTTCGATACCAGGCAACGAATTATCGACTGAAGGAGTATTGATTATCGATGCTTCGATAGTATCGGTATCAGCCATGCAATTTTTTTTTCAAAAATCATTTAGAAAGTATCGATACTGGTACTCATTTCTCGCGGTAAGTATCGATGCCAAAATACTCGAAACCACGACCCCTAGTATCGATGCTAGTATCGCCCATCCCTAGCTCATTGTACTCTTTCAACTTTTTTAAGCGTAAAGTCCTGCGATCGATAGAATGTGGCGCAGGCGTATGAATATCAAGAGCTGTAGCAGGTATATAAACATAGTGAAGCCCAATACAACGTGACAGGCTGCAGTGGGCTTAACATGTAGCCGAGAGAGCCATCAAAACTATCCTCAGCATAGAACCATGAAGAGCCCGTAGACTCCGTGATATGCCTCACACTCGGTTGATGTGCGAGGTGGAAGAAGATGCATGATCAGCTGGTGTACAAGGTGACTTAAGAACGGCTTTTTTTAAGGTGGCGGGGAAATCTGCAAACAGACACCTGAGAAGAGAACTCAGGGTGTGGGGATGAGACAAGGGGAGAGATGCTGGGGTAGTTACACTCCCCCAGGCACCTACTGGTCGCTGTCTCGACCCACTAAAACCCCTCCAGCCCTGATCTTCGGTCGTCGGCCGACAAAGTAAAGTAAGTTATGCAATTTCCGTAGTTCGGCAATTACTTCCCCATTTTGGCAACACTTTCAAATTTTAAACCCGGTGTAAACAATCGTGCGATTTAAGAACCGAATTTAAAGTGTCCAATCACAAAGAAAATCTCGCGAGTGATAATAAAAAGGAAACAAAGTGTCACGGTACGCGGATGAACAGAAATTTGAGTGATTAGTGTTGTGTCTTGCCTTGAATAAAAAAATGTATGCGGTGCCGTTTCCAAAACAAAGAACAATTAAGCACTTCATATCTTACGGGCAGTGTTTTTGTGTGAGTGACATTGGCAAGTGCTATAGAGAAGTGAAAAATTACGGTGCTATAAAAGTGCCACAGGCCTGAGCATCTGAGCTTATTATGTGCAGGTTTTTTTTTCTTCACAAATAATTATGTACAGGTTGCATTATTAAAGATATGAGGAATAAGAAGGCTGCATATGATAATAATATTTGAAACATGCTTGGCCATATGTCTGCACTGGGCATTGTGTTTTCATAGTTCACGGACTTTAATGCTCGTTTCCAAATCAGCCGACTAACAAAAGTCTCACATACAAACTTCGATCATATTAGGCCTACACATATTGGGCGACACCGAAAATCGATATTATTTCGATAACCTTTAATCGTTTTTACTGATAACTGGAGTTCGATGTATCGCAATCAATTTAATGTGTGCCACTTTAGTTTTGTTGGTTTCTGTTCATTTCAGTTCTACCAGAATGGCTAAATTGTTTTCAAGTCATGATTCTAGTCTTTTTCAAGTATTGGCAATATGGCTTCCCAAACATAAAAATATTATATTTACTACAACCAGTGCTGATAAAAGTCATTTTCCCCAGCGAAATTCTTCGAAAATTACAGCCAATCATTTTCAATTTTCACTTCTAATGATCGCAGCACTCTTTCAGATACACTAGATTTTCGTTCTAGTAACGTGCTGTTATACTCAGATGAAATAGATCGCTCGCATCGTTCACGGTTACGGAATAAAATTTGACGACAAATCCAACCAAATGATCTTCACTTCAAATCGAAAAAGAAAAACAAATTGTCCACTCAACCAAAATGAACCTCACCGAAACACTTTTTCACTGACACTGACCGATGCCTTGACAATCTTCGTTAACTGATAAACTGATTTTGTTGTCTTACTTCCATCGCATGAAATACAATGAGGTGTTTTGACAGTTCACTTCCATGCAAAAAGCGGGAAGAGAGAACTCTGAAAGGATTGTAAAAAAATAACGTTTAAGGATGCTTTTTTTCAGTTTCACTCAAGAGTGTCAACAAATATCAACCCTGACTACAACATATGATTAATAAATAAAATTGTTAAAACATTAATGTGTATAGTATTACTAATGTGTAGTATTACAAAATACGACTGCTACCCCAAACTCGCCGGTTATCAACATCAGTTGCAGCAAAAAAAATAATTATAATGAGGAAATAAACAAGAAACGATTCAATTATAATCGTGCACCGAGCAACACGAATCGAAAACATCGATACCTTTTTCAACAATCCGCAGCGATTCTAAATCATCGGATTAATCGCCATAGAATTAGATGGTATGTGAATTAAGCCAGTCCCTCAGGGAATAAATATTAACCGTCTAGTGCCCAGTGCCGCCTTTAAGCGGTCTTCAGGTAAACCTCTAAAAAGCTTCAATCAATACTTTAAAAAACACAGGCTTACTAATGTGGAAACATTAGAAAATAAGTCAAACCAAATTATCAATAAGTTCCGACGAAAATCGTTCCAATCCTCAATTACAACGATTATTTCACTTTATAGTCAGTAGAATAGAAGTAAGATTAGGTTAACGAAACCTGCTGCAAACCTTACCCTTTTCTCCAACATCCCAGTGATTTCTCGTGGAAGTGCAGAGTTGTTCTCGGCTTCCAATAAAGCGAGTATCACGTCAACATATTCCTACACACACTCCTTCTTTGACCTGCATTCGGATGCGACCGGCGCTGGTATTGCCTAATATAAAGATTAAGTTCACTAATTTTTACACATTGAGGATGAATGTTAATCCCAAGCATCATACATTGGTTCTCTGTGTAATTACAGCTGATCTGGCAATAACGGAGTAGCAACCGCGGGCGGTCAATCATGCTCATGCTCATGCTCAGTAGAATAGAAGTAAGATTAGGTTAAGGTTTATTTTTAAATTCATTTTTTTTACTTGACAAGTAGGTTTACAATTTTCCTACAATTATATTTACTTAACTTCGGAAGCACACTGCAATCTTCTAATGAAATAAATACACGTATTAGCAAAAACGAGTGAGTGTCCCCTGAGCCGGCAAGACTTAGCAGTAGCAGTTGGAGGCCCCCTCTGACACTTACACTTCAGTGAAGTGGGGAATAAAATAGACTTAGGACAAGTTTAGGGTAGGTTCAGGGTCAGATTAAATTTAGATGGTAGGAATTAAGTTAGAGGTAAACGTAAACTTTCTTTCTCTTTAAACAGTTGCAAAAAAAAACCCTGAATTTTACTAGTTGGGAAACCATATGCCAACGCATGCGCTTCCAACTAACATCAATATGGAGATTGGAAACGAAATTGCCCAACTCCAGAGCCGTTCGCTAGAAGACGTTGCTTCATGCTCGGTCAACGTCGTTGATTCTAAAAGGTTTTCCGATGGTGTATCAACTGCTGTGGAGGAAACAGCAATGGAAAGCCATGAAGACTCGACGCAAGTCTAAGGGACTTTTCATGGCAGAAAATTTTCTATGAGACTTTTGGAGAGGAAGCGGTTCAAAACGTTGCTTGAAGATGAACACGATAGCGAAGAAGCCCGCCTTCTCGCCATTAGCCCTTCAAAGACCAACCCAAATCAGACAGTCAAGAGACCGAGTCAGATTGACTCCTCCGATTGCAGTGAAAGCAATTCTCGTCTAAAAAGGAAGAAGGAATGCTAGACTCCTACTGTTACTCGGAACGAGTCAGTAAATAGGCGGATGAAGATGTTAAGATGTAATACCACGGAAAATAGCCCAGTCGATAAACCCAAAGCGCCTCCTACCTACAGTGAAGTCCTTAGCTTCAGTTCAAGGTTGGACTAATGCTTGAAGACTATTCCAAGTCTCGACTCTTGACGGCCACTAGTAGAAGAATCCATTCTAACCAAAGTCGTTGATCAAAGAAAAGAACAGTTCAAGCCCAAATTCACCAACTGCAAGTTCAGGCCCGGGTTTACGGTGATAGAGTGCCAAAACCAGGAAACTGCAGACTGGTTGAAAGGAACAATTCCGAGTATTAAGCCATGTGAAACAGCTGATATGCTAGTTGTTGATAGTGAATCTATCCCGAGACCAGAAGTTTTAGCTGTCTTCTTTCCCAAAAGTAGCAAAAACGACAACGTAACCATATTGGCTCTGGTTAAAGGGTGTTAAAGCGCAAGCCCATCAAGAATCAGCTGCAGCTCATTCTGTCAGTAAACGAAGCGTAAGCGTAAAAATCGCTTAAAATCCGAAATAATAATCCGGCGGAAAATCAGGGCTGGTTAAAATTTTAAAAGCACTAGGTCTGATCCCACGAAAAATACTGTAATAGCCGAAGAAGTTTTACCTTTACAGCCGAGTGATAGGAAAATCCGGCTGAAACAGCCTGTTCAAGAGAGAACACTCGAGAGCGAGCAAAACGGGCACTCAAAGGTACCCTTGAATAATCACAGTACACAGAGGGAGCGAAAAAGGCCCCCGCGATTAAACCAGCACCGAGATGGACGACGAAAACATTAAGTTCATCCAGATGAACTTGCATCTTGCAAATGGGGCTAGCGGGATCCTTTGCCACAGGTTCACCAAAGAACACATCCACGTGGCTATTGTCCAAGATCCATGGATGAACAAACATAAAGACTTAGGATTTTCAACAAATACGGGTAAGCTCTGCTTCTGCGCTCGCACCACAACGAAAGGAAAAGAAAGAAATAGAAGACGGTTATCGCAGTAGAAAGTGAATCTACTGTGGCCACTTACAAGTCTGGCCACGAGTAGCTGGAAGAAGAGGTATACCACAAATAATCAAAATAATGGTCGTAGTGGTCCTAATCTTACAAAATAAAAATTACGTCCCCACCGGTACTGATTCTTCTTCCAGCGAGCGTTCTTAAGAGGCCTGAGATCAGGATCACTAATGTTTTGAGCCAAATCAAAAGATTGAGGTAGGAGAAGCAGCTGGAATCTTAATTTACGCAATTTTACCATTGATTTGTAACATGGAGCATTGTCTTGATAGAACAAAACTTTTTTACTCTACACATGAGGCCGTTTACTGAACTTTCATACACATTCCTTTCATTCTTTTGCGAGATAGTAGATAAACGTTGTTCCGCGCATATTCCAAAACAAATATACACTTTAGAAAAAAAAATTTTTTGAAAAAAAAAATTAAAAATTAAAGATTGATTAGGGGCCATCTACTTTCCACGTGAACAGATTTTTAACGATTTCATAGTAAAATAAAAAAATATAATTTTTTGAAAAAGAATTTTTTTTTTGAGGACAAAATTACTAACTACAACTTTGCTGTAAAAATATTTTAAGTCTCCAATAAAGCACGCTTAGTTTGATTGGCATAGTATCTTTGGCAAAGTTGTAGATAATAATTTTGCCCTTCAAAAAACAAATATAGCTGGTGAAAAAAATCAAAATTTTTCAAAAGAAATAGCTTTTTTTTATTTCTCCTTGATCGGAAAGTCTTTAGTGTTTAGGTTATCTCTTGTAGTTTTTTTTAAATCAGATTTTAAAAAAATGAGGGTTTTTAGATATATTTTTTAAGTACTATTTTAGAGTGTATATCTTTTTCGGAAAGTGAAAACTACTATCTACAACTTTGCCGGAGGCATTACACCGATTACACAAACCAAACCGTTTTAGCTCTAAAAAAATATATGTAATCAATAATTCCTTCTTCCCAAAATAGCGTTTTTCAATAGCTTCTCAAAAATAAGATGTGTTCCGAAAAAAATAAACCAAAAGCACAAAATGGCATCTTTTGTCCATAGAACCATCAAAGTTTCAGCCATATCAAAAATGACAATTAAAAAAGAATATTAAAACTGAGACATTTTTTGTGAAACCGCTCAATACTAATAACCACATCGATGGTAACCCGATCAAACGATTATAACAAACAGACCGTCCAAGTATATCTGAACTTGATGAATATAACAAAGCTTGTCCACCAAGACGATCATAAGCACAGAATTACATTAAGTTTTATAATCATACACTTTAATGTTTAAAAGGGTTTCTTTAAAAAATGCTAAGAATATTAAATCAAATACGTTAGTTCATACATCGATATCCTCTAAAATAAAAAGTTCCAAAATGAAAATACGAAAATAGTACAGGATCTATTTCTTTGGTATTAGTGAAAGGTGAATCGCTTCCTTTGTAAAATCGATAAATTGTAGTTTGAAGAATATAAATAAATATCGAATATCATCATTATTAAGCGAAAGGTCCAATCTAACGTTATTTTACTGAGTGCTAACTTTTTTTAACCAGATTTTTTTTCATCAGATAACACTAAGTGTTGTGTCCCGTATACCGTTAAAAATCTGTACACACAACAAAACAATAGCACTATAAATGCACCAATCAACGCTTTCAGAGTACGAGAGGCGAGATAGCAATGCCCAAGTAAACAAAAGCCCAAAAACTCGGCTTCAGTGATCCGGTTTAACTCCTGCAAAAGTAGACATCCATTATGCCAGCATCCACAGCCTTTCTCTTTCGAAACCAACCGTATTACAATAAAATCAACAGCCCAACACAATGGCTGGGTACTCTTTCATCCTGCATGTTTCGCTTTGCATTGATTGCATGCTGCAGTCGCTTCGAAGAGTTTGTGAAATGGGCAACCAGAACCAAAGCCAGCCGGCAGCGGCCAGATTGCAAGGAACAAACCATTACCGGGCCGGAGAGAACCATAGAACAGTGAACTGTTAGCCATTCAGTCAGCCACACCAGTAGCATAATACAATTGCTTTTTTTTTCTGCTCCCACTAGATCCGCGTAGATACAGTGCTCACCCATTCACCGAAGTATCCATCCATTCGGCGTCAGTTTCGAAACAGTTTCCAGTCCATTTGCGAACATATCATGAAGTAGCAGACTACAGGGAAACACACAAACCCACTCGGGAGCGCGTTCCATTCGTACAGCTAAATGGGTAGGGTCAGTACGACGATTATCGACGTGTAAGTTGTGAATGACCCCGTTGCGTAAAATGCTCCTGCACGTTATGAGCGAAAAATCGAGTAACCTCTACGACTTATGCGGGCCGCAATGTTCTTAGCCTTGGAGTGATTTTACATTACAATTGCAGCGATTTCATTGTAAGATCGTTTTAGATTTTCATAAAACATTACAAGTACATTTTGTAATGCAACAATTCTTTTTCTTAAGCGTGGCATTGTTTGTATAATGATTCCGGATACGCTCTTTAATAAATAACAAAAGCTCACATTTTTATTCTGAGCTCATGTTCGAATACTCGTTTCTTTACTATACTGGTTTACATTTCCGGGAAGCTAAAGTGAGCATGCAACGATTAAGCGAGAAAGATTTCATTACTTTCATAAAACTGTAATAATTGCAAAAATCAATGTGGCGTTGGTTAGCTTGAATCATTTATTCTATGAGTATTCTCATTTTCTCATTATTTATTGGAAATTGAAAAAAAAACCTTCTAACGTACAAACCGGTGGAGAAAGAAGTAATTTACGTTCGCGTTCGACATCACATCAGCACGGCCACCTCGTATACAGAAAATAATATGAAACGCTTTGGTATTGTGTATTTTCTCTTGAAGTCTCGAAGAAAGGCGGTAAAAAACATGAATTTGATAGCATATCAGAGCTGCCAGCTCTATTCTCAAAATGCAATGATGACTACCTTTTTCATTTGACTCGTATGTTAGGTTTTGATGATAAAAGTCCAGTGTATTAGTGCATTGAAAAAACCGTGGAAGTGTTAAATTCGATGATTGTGTTCAATTTTATATCCTTTCACAGAAATTGAGCATTATTATGTTAATCATTAAAAGGTACATGAATGCTTGCTTAAGAAGCTCTGCAATAATGTACTTTGGAGCATGGTTAAGGTGAAACGGTATTGAAGCCAGACACAGCCGACACCACTTCGAATTTTCAGAAGCACAATACTCGGAAATAGATAATGCTTTCCCTGTAAAAACGTTATTTTTTATTTGCTTCATTGCAGCAAACATAAAATACCATTTTCACAGGTGACGCATTAGCTGTTACTGAGTTTTATGCCTTTGAAAATTCGAAGTGGTGGCTCGACTGACTCAGATTTTGTCAAAATCGTTTGATTGACTCACAACAACTTCACCGCTCATCTGTCCCTCTGAATATTTCTAGTTCTAACGCATGTCACTAATTGAAATCAACCGGTAAATTTTTTCATGAATATTACGTCAGTATACTCACGTTTCAGCAACTCTGTTTTATTTCTAGACCCTTTTTTTATTAAAAATAAGCAAAAAATACTCTGTTTTATAAGATACACGAGCCTATTGATTATTTTAGTCCATCCACTGTTTTTTATTAGTTTTGTTATCAAAAAAAACATATCATGGGTACTAAAAGCGGAAAGAGTCTCCGAATAAATTCATGCTTAAAATTTTCAACTGTAAATGGCACGATTCTACTGAAAGCGAACCCATGACCACTCACTATTTAAAGCGGACTCTGCAAGCTTGCAGCTGCGAAGCATCTAGGAAAAATGCTACTGGCATAAAAAAGCGAAAAACATGTTTTGAGGATGGCACGGTGAACAATGTTAATGGTCCAGAAAGGCAGGATTTTTTGCATTGATACCGCTACATAACGTAAACGCATCAGAGTCCACGCTGGAAAGATACATTCCTCGTTCTCCCGTAACAGGTTGTATATTTTTCCAAGTCTGAAATGTAATCTGGTTGAGCTTCACCCAAACTAAAATATCTTTGGGATTTTTGTTCTGTCGCAACAAAAGTTAAACTTAACATCTGCCATTTAATAACTACGGCTAAACAAAATTGTTTCCTTTTTGGGTAAAATTGAAAATAGAGGTTATTTATGCGTGGTGAATATTAACGAGAAGCCTAATGTCAATTTCTACGATAATAAACTGCGTCTGAATGCAGAGCAGCAATCTCATGTATGACTTAATAGTTCTCCAGATGAATTGTTTTCAAATGATTTATGCCTGCAACATATATATTTTATTCTCATAGCGAAAAGCGCCCTCCACTAACAATTCATCGCCAACGCGAACATTACCCATTCAACCCCAGTTGATAAAGTCGCTCGACTGCCGATGAAAAATGGAACGTTTCTTCTCTCGGTATATCCCCATTATTTATAATATATATGATTTTCATTTACCCGTAAAGTGAATAAAATTTGTATCATTTGAAAGAAGAGCATTCAGCTGTGGCGGAGGAGTAGAAACTCAACTGACTCGGGTCTACAGGCCTCTACGGCCACCCCGTGCGACCCAAAAGCGGTTTTCCTGTTTTATTCATCTTTCTCCACTTTTCAACGGAATCGCTGTATACGGCACGGCAGCGGCGGCGACTTGCGAGCCTTTTTTCGGTCTTAATCCCAACTATACGCTTCTGCCATTCGATGGCGCATCGCGGCACAGTATAAGACACGGAAGCACACTCTGCGAAATCCGATTCATTCATAATTCAGACCACACTTGTTCCCCGTCATTCAACCATTCAACCTTTAGCAGAATCCCGGTTGACCCTCCACCCGCCGGAGGGTTTGATTTTTTTTTTGTTTTTCTTTTCAGCATCGCCCACCACGCTTGGAACAAAACGAATGCAAAACGAAAACAGATAAGTATGAACGCGGAACGTTTTTATTTGTGAATAGTACAATGCGACATAATTTCTAGAGTGATAAATTTGAAGACGAGTAATCCGAAGTGGGTTTATCAAACGGTGGACATTCGTGGAACTTGGGTTGACATTGTATTGCTTAGAACGAATTACACTAATGAAAATGGATGCGAACATTCTTAAAAAGAGCTCTCTCTCTAGAAAGTGGCGTGAAGCATGATAAAAAGGGCCTGAAGAGAAAATCTATTACAAAAAAAATCAAAATAACCAGTAAATTTTGAACCGCCTAAACAAATCTGGTTGTTTCCAAGTCGCGCAAACTTAAGGTTATAACAAAAAATCTGGTAATAAGTCCGAACGAAAAGTAGTTAAAAAATGTGTCTCAAACGTTATACATGGTGCATGCGATATTTATGGACTGAATTTCTAACCGCTAGATTTAGTTCTGGGGAAACACGATCCCAACATATCCAGAACTATACACTAAAGTCGCTTTTTACGCGGGGGATACATGCCGCGTAAAAAAAACGCGTAAAAAAACCGCGTAAATTCCGGAATCCGCGTAAAAAAACCGCGTAAATTCCGGAATCCGCGAAAAAAAAACCAGCGTTAATTTTGCATTCCGAGTGAAGGGAAACCGAAATCCGCACAAAAAAAATACCGCGTAAATTCTGGAATCTGCGTGAAAAACCGCGTAAATGCCGGAATCTGCGTAAAAAGAAAACGCGTAAATTCCGGAATCCGCGTAAAAAACCAGCGTTAATTTTGCATTCCGAGAGAAGGAAAACCGAAATCCGCACAAAAAAATACCGCGTAAATTCCGGAATCTGCGTGAAAAAACCGCGTAAGTTCCGGAATCCGCGTAAAAAAACCAGCGTTAATTTTGCATTCCGAGTGAAGAGAAACCGAAATCCGCACAAAAAAAAATACCGTGTAAACTCCGGAATCTGCGTGAAAAAAACCGCGTGAATTCCGGAATCTGCGTAAAAAAAAACGCGCAAATTCCGGAATCCACGTAAAAAACCGCGTAAATTCCGGAATCCGCGAAAAAAAAACCAGCGTTAATTTTGCATTCCGAGTGAAGGGAAACCGAAATCCGCACAAAAGAAAATACCGCGTAAATTCCGGATTCTGCGTAAAAAAACCGCGTAAATTCCGGAGTCCGCGTTAAAAAAAAACCGCGTAAATTCCGGAATCCGCGTAAAAAGCAACCTTAGTGTACTGTCGAGCTTCGTAGCCGGTTACTTCTCAATAAGAAGCACTGCAGAATGGTTAAAAAAAAAAAACAGAAATGTGCAAACAGCAAAAACGTCCGGACAATGCCACAAAAGATCAAACAACTACTGGTCGCAGTGGGGTCCACAAAAAAAAAACTTAGTGTATAGCAAATGTTTGCAGGTGTCTGTGAAAATAAAACTGTCAATCTGTCAAATGAACTGATGGCAAAATAGAAGATCAACTGTCGATTTTTTCGAGCGAAGACAAGTGTCATTAAAATAATTCATCTTGTAATCGTGTCGAGATAATTAATTTTAATTTGAAAAAGTCTAGAAAAGAGATAGGAAAATATTATCAATTATTAGAGAAAGAAGTTTGGACGCTCAGCAGTCCTAACTTTAAGGGGTTATACACTGGGGTCTTTTTTTACGCGGTTGATTGAATCGCTTTTTAGGGGTGAGATTAGATGTACTTATACTGAACTTATTTGATACTGCGTACAAGTAGTCTTACAAATCACATAAAAAAATCAACTGAAATCAAAAAGTTTGTCTGTCTGTCTGTTTGTCTGTCTGTCTGTCTGTCTGTCTGTCTGTCTGTCTGTCTGTCTGTCTGTCTGTCTGTCTGTCTGTCTGTCTGTCTGTCTGTCTGTCTGTCTGTCTGTCTGTCTGTCTGTCTGTCTGTCTGTCTGTCTGTCTGTCTGTCTGTCTGTCTGTCTGTCTGTCTGTCTGTCTGTCTGTCTGTCTGTCTGTCTGTCTGTCTGTCTGTCTGTCTGTCTGTCTGTCTGTCTGTCTGTCTGTCTGTCTGTCTGTCTGTCTGTCTGTCTGTCTGTCTGTCTGTCTGTCTGTCTGTCTGTCTGTCTGTCTGTCTGTCTGTCTGTCTGTCTGTCTGTCTGTCTGTCTGTCTGTCTGTCTGTCTGTCTGTCTGTCTGTCTGTCTGTCTGTCTGTCTGTCTGTCTGTCTGTCTGTCTGTCTGTCTGTCTGTCTGTCTGTCTGTCTGTCTGTCTGTCTGTCTGTCTGTCTGTCTGTCTGTCTGTCTGTCTGTCTGTCTGTCTGTCTGTCTGTCTGTCTGTCTGTCTGTCTGTCTGTCTGTCTGTCTGTCTGTCTGTCTGTCTGTCTATCTGTCTGTCTGTCTGTCTGTCTGTCTGTCTGTCTGTCTGTCTGTCTGTCTGTCTGTCTGTCTGTCTGTCTGTCTGTCTGTCTGTCTGTCTGTCTGTCTGTCTGTCTGTCTGTCTGTCTGTCTGTCTGTCTGTCTGTCTGTCTGTCTGTCTGTCTGTCTGTCTGTCTGTCTGTCTGTCTGTCTGTCTGT
Organism: Wyeomyia smithii; assembly: GCF_029784165.1. Taxonomy (NCBI): domain Eukaryota; kingdom Metazoa; phylum Arthropoda; class Insecta; order Diptera; family Culicidae; genus Wyeomyia; species Wyeomyia smithii. The sequence goes on from NC_073694.1 coordinate 162,833,332, forward strand.
CTGTCTGTCTGTCTGTCTGTCTGTCTGTCTGTCTGTCTGTCTGTCTGTCTGTCTGTCTGTCTGTCTGTCTGTCTGTCTGTCTGTCTGTCTGTCTGTCTGTCTGTCTGTCTGTCTGTCTGTCTGTCTGTCTGTCTGTCTGTCTGTCTGTCTGTCTGTCTGTCTGTCCGCTTTCAAAATTCCTTTTCAAGTCCAATAGAAGTAACTTCCCGGGTTCCTCAAGGTTCTCATCTGAGCCCTTTTCTTTTTATATTATACGTGAATGACATTTTCTTTCTTCTTAAATCAATACGGGTGCTTGTATATGCTGACGACATGAAGCTCTTTATAGAAAAAATCAATGCAGAAGACTTCGAAATATTCCAGAAAGAAATTAATGTATTCTACACTTGGTGCGACAAAAGTCTATCGCAACTCAACATTAAAAAATGGAATTCAATAGCCTTAAGCAGAAAGACAGTAACACTACCAACAGACATTATCTTAGGAAACCAACCAGTAGAAAAATGCAAAATCGTAAGGGACCTAGGCGTAGTCTTATGCCTTGTTCAAACTACGCCGCATATCACCTGATATCGCCAGAAGATATCGGATATCACCTCGGGTGTTCACACAGCAGCAAGCTGATATGATTTGACATTTGCTTTGGCAATTGAAAAGAGAAGAAAACAAAAACAGGTCAAAGCAAAAACAAGACAACAAGAGCAATGCAATTAGAGTAGAGATGTCAGCTAGTTGGCTCGCACCAACGCGAACTCTCATATGCAACTGTAAAAATGTGCGGGATGAAAATAGCAAAAATATATCCTTCCTTGTTTTTCGCATACAACGCGAATTTCGAAATTTGTAGGGTTGCGTCAAATGTCTTTGGGCCGTGTTGCCAACTGCCACAAATCTGTTTTTTATTGGTTTTCGAACATGATATCCGCGATAGCATGTAACCGAGGTGATATTCGATGACAGCTCGATTTAATGGGATAGCAGGTAATATGGATAGTGATATGGCCTCGATAGCACGAATCGCCTGATATCAGGTGATATGCGGTGTAGTGTGAACGGGGTATTAGACTCCAAACTTACATTCATAGAACATTATAACACAATAATCAACAAAGCAAATAGTATGCTGGGCTTTACAAAACGCTTCGGCCATGATTTTCAAGACCCATATACAATCAAACTATAATATATTTCATACGTGCGACCAATTATGGAATACCGTAAACTGGGGTGACTTTGATCACTTTTCTTGCTGTTTTTAAATATGCTTTAAAATTTTTACATCAATCATCATTCCCGGGTGACTTTGATCACCTCATTATTTTGATGATATTTTGCTACTTCCGAAAATTAAACAACCTAAAACGACTTAGGCTCGAGTAACGGCTTGGAAGATATTGTTAGTGTCAGTAGGATCGTAGCGCTAGCCTCACTATTGTTTTGTACACCAAACAGTTGGACGTGAAAACTGAGAATGTATAATAAACAGAAGGTCGCATCGGAATGTAGCACCAATGCTTTGCTTTGATATATGTACATATACTTAACATCTAAGCAAAAAAAAAATTAAAAGGAAAACAATATCAATTAAAAACATAACAATTGTCATGCTTTTTCATCATTTATCATTTGTAAATTTTATTTATTTATTCATTTTTTTTTAAATTCCGATATTGACGTTTTTTTCTGCACAAAGACTAGTTATACTGTGGAACAAATAACCTACTAACTCAATTACACATCAACAACCAAAACACATTTGCAATCAAATCAGTATAGCTAAATACCTCTATCCCAGCGTCATTAATAATCGCATTGATTCGAGTGAAACTGATTAAAAGTGGAAAGCGAAAATTGAACCATTTATCTGTTAAATTAAACCATCTATTTACCCACCATAATGGCATACGCCATGCTCGCCACCGAATGCTAATTCTCATCAACATTATAATTAATGTTTAACTATCCAGTACGAAATAACCATAAATTTCTCACTAGGCCACAGGGTACTATATCCTCAAACCCTCACACCGGATCACACAACTTGTCCACCCAGTTTGCAGAGTAGCATGCACAAAGCGATGTGGTAACATTCCTGCAATTAATGAAAAATTAATCGAAAATTCAACTATCAAAAACGCTAAACGCAATTTTATAGTTGCATATTCTGTTTAAAACAGACACAAATGCAGGTGGGTAGAGGCAAACCCGAAACTTGTTTCCGAAAGCATGCATGCCCTTCATGGGGTCTTTACCACGATCCACAATCAGATATGCGAAAAAAAGCGAGGGAATCAAATAAACTTTACATCACAACAACATTTCTCTCCACCCCCATAGTGCATGATGAGTGCATTGTGCACACATTCCAGTAGAACACACGCTATTCGCAGCGATTTACCGCTAATCCCCATTATATTGCGAATATTCTAAATACGTCCATCCAGTTGTGCTGCTGGCCAATTCCGAAATCAATGGTGCTAAACAATTAACTGTTGTGCTTAGCTCAGAGCATCGAAGTGCCCCCAGGAAATATACCATCTCGCATTTAACGAAAAACCCATTGGCATATTTTTCCGGTTAAAAAACTAAAACAAAAATCACAGCAGAAATTCCCAACGGTCCAAATCAAACTGACGCTCCAGACCTGCATCGAAGTTTCCCATCTAGCCGATACGAACTCGAAGTAAAATATTCAATGTAGATCACACTCTCCGTCCAGGTGCAGTTTCGGCACGCAACTGGCAGCAGCTGGCTGGAATTTTCCCTCCAGGGAGGAGGAAAAACCGAGCATAATTTTCCCTTCGCCGAGAGAGTCTTGCAGACAATGGATCTCTGCGCACACACAGTTGCTCTTTCTCCGGTTCGCACTGTATGGAATATGGAACCAACCGTTACCAAAACAAAGTCGCAAAAAATCAGTGAGAGCTTCGTGAGAAGCGCTTCGCATGACAGTGTTTGGCTCATAACTCATACCGTATACTTTTCAGATTTTTTTTCCTACTGAAACAGCAATGAGAAGAAACATTCTCAACTTATTACATGATAGAAAGCAAAATAATAAGTTTTTTAATCGATGCCAGATTAAGTTACAGGTGTTACATTAAACCATCGAGACATAGTTGCTTATTTACGAATCACTTATAAAGTGTTTAATTTCACCCCATAACACAAAATAGGCTCCCAAGTTTCTTTACAAATAGAAGACTAAAACGTTTACTCAAATACCTGTTGCTACTAAAGAACGATAAAACAGACAACTGTCATATCAAAATTGCTCAGTCCTGTGACTCTCGACTAGAAGTTAGGATTTTTTTCTGATTTTAAATCTTTATACGGTGCTGCTGTCTTATTTTCATTTTCATCTGGCGGATTATGCACAGTAAACCAATTTTTCTAATAACCACAGTTTTATGCGCATTTAGATTAGATGACAGCACTAAACGTCAACATTTTGCCTACCAATTATCAATTCATCACGGCGTCAATATTTCATTTCAAATGCTTACAAAACATATCTCATTCATTGAAAGTGCACATTGTACTGAAATGTTGAGCTCTTATTTATTCCATCTAAAACGATATTCACTCGAGGATAAGTCTACGGACAAAATGGGACGTTTACTCTATTGCACTTGTTTTAGGGCAAACCAATCAAAAAGTGGGTACCAGAAACGCTGGTACCAGAATCAATGAGTGGTAGATGGAAAATGTATGGAGTTTGACAGACACACGAGCCCCTTGGAAAAAACTGGAAGTCAGGTATCTCGTTCTAGTCGTCTTTGCTTTTAGCCTCCTTGTCTAGTTAGTTCAATTCCATGGTCCATATCGTGACAAGATCCAAGTACCTTCGAAAGTAGTTTTCTTTTGGCTTAAATTAAAACCTATCTCGAAATTTCCATGGAAACATATAGATTAGTTTCACAGGAAAAGACCATTTTTATTACTCCACCCCGCGCCACCTTTTTCTAACCAACCTTGGTTAACACATATTATATTTTTGCACGGTCTTTCGAAAGAACCGCTACCCTCTAGAGTAACGTTATTTATGGATTCCTTTTTTGCCTCTTCTGAATTCAAGTTATCAGAAACTACTCCACCCCCACCAAGGTGTCGAAGGTATCATGCAAATTTAAGATAGTACAGCTAAGTCAGATTTTTAGTTTTACAATTCTAAATGGTGAAATATATTTTTAATTCTTAAACACTGTTTTTCAATCAGTTATTTCCCCAACATAATAACATCGCTATTGAATGCTATGACGTTTCACGACGCTCTTAAAGATAAGCTACCTGTGTAAAATGTGGTGTCCAGCCGGTACTTGGTTACCCCACGGAGAGATAATTTTAGCGCGTTTCCTCTACCGCGCAGAACCCTTCCACGCGCGAACGGTTGGCGTCGATTTGCGTACGATTGGCTTCTGTTCGGTAATTATCTTCAAAGATTAACGGTCATCAGGCTGCTGCATGGCGAGGTGAGACATTGTTGTAAAGAAGGTTGGATAATGAGGGGTTTTTTGACAGTCTCCAAAAGCAAAGCTAAAAACCATCAACTCCTCATTTCGTGCGAAGCTGAACACACCCGTGGGTAATCATTGATTATCGACATTGTCCTCCCCAGCGATAAAGGTTCGCTATAAAAGTAAACCATTGATTGGACTGCAAATGATTAGTTTCTCGTGAGGTGACGGTAAAAATGGATTTTTCGGTGAGCTACCTCCTGGTGGTGGCTTTCGTCTCTTTGGCTGCGGCGCAATTCGATACCCATCAATGGGTAGACCGGAGCGGAATTGTGCACCTATTCGAGTGGAAATGGAATGACATAGCGGACGAATGCGAACGGTTCCTCGCTCCGAAGGGATATGCCGGCGTCCAGGTTTCGCCACCAACGGAAAATGTGGTCATTCCGCCTAGACCTTGGTGGGAACGTTACCAACCAGTGTCATATAACCTGAATACCCGGTCTGGAACTGAGGAGGAGTTCGCCAGTATGGTTTGGCGGTGTAATCAAGTTGGAGTGCGAATTTACGTCGATCTTATCATTAATCACATGGCGGCTACCGATGGTGTTGGCACTGGAGGATCTCACGTAGACTCGACCGGTTTGGACTTCCCGGCTGTTCCGTATGTTAGTGCAGACTTCAATGCACCCTGTGAGATTACTGACTGGAATGATGCCTATCAGGTTCGCAACTGCTGGCTTGTTGGATTACCAGATTTAAATCTTAGTATCGCGTCAGTGCGTGATAGTATTGTGGGATTAATGAACAAGTTAATCGACTACGGCGTTGCTGGTTTTCGGGTGGATGCTGCCAAGCATATGTGGCCAAACCATCTGGAAATCGTCTATGGCAGTTTGAACAACCTTAATACTCAGCATGGTTTTAAGGATGGCGCCCGAGCTTTCATTACACAAGAAGTGATCGATTTGGGTGGTGGAGCAATCACCAGAGAAGAATACACTGGATTAGGGACGATTACAGAGTTCCGGTTTTCAGCAGAGATTGGACGTGTTTTCAGGGGATACGATGAGTTACGGTGGCTCTCGAGCTGGGGTGAAGGCTGGGGCTTTCTGCCGTCACATTTAGCTTTAGTGTTCGTTGATAACCATGATAATCAACGCGGACATGGTGCTGGAGGCGAAAACGTACTCACATATAAACTACCAAGAAACTACAAAATGGCTACCGCTTTCACGTTGGCTCATCCATATGGAATACCGCGAATGATGAGTTCTTTTGATTTTGAGGAAAGTGATCAAGGGCCTCCTCAGGATGCTAACGGCAATCTTATTTCACCGTCAATCAATGAAGATGGCACCTGCGGCAATGGATGGGTCTGCGAGCACCGTTGGCGACAGATGTACAACATGGTAGGCTTCCGGAATGCTGTTTATGGAACGGCACTGAACGACTGGTGGGATAACGGAGGTCAACAGATAGCGTTCTGTCGCGGCGGTAAAGGCTTCGTGGCATTTAATAATGAGGATTACGATTTCAACAACCGTCTGCTGACGTGCCTTCCGGCGGGTCAATACTGTGATGTGATTACCGGTAGCAAGATTGACGGAAGCTGCACCGGTAGCGTGGTCCAAGTGGAATCGGACGGTTATGCTAACATTTACATTTCCAGTTCGGCTTACGATGGCGTACTAGCGATTCATATCAACGCGAGGCTCTAGATTTCAGACTACAGGATAATGTTTACCAGTATTTTTCTGTTTTCACAATATATTATGTTCATAGAACAAATCAATATGAATGACGACTGTATTTTTTTTTAAGACAAAAATATTTTGATGTTTTTTATAATATCACAATGAAAAATCAAACTAAGCTCCAAATAAGATACACTTGATTCTTTTTTTGCACGGGGGATGCGCTCCGTGCAAAAAAGGTGTGTAAAAAAATTTCGTGACCGTGCAAAAGAAGAATCGGGTGCAAATTTTTCTTTCACAGTGAAGTCTTCCCGTGCAAAACAAGCGTATTTAGAAAAACCGTGTTACTTTGAGAAACCGTGCAAAAAAAGGCATATAAAAACAATCCGTGTAAAAAAGATCGTGCAAAAAGGGAATCCGGTGTAATAGGTATTCTGGACTGACCTACCAAATTTAATAAATATTGTCTACCTCTTTCCAACTAGAGCGAAAGGTCTAATAGCAGCAAATTTAGGTAATCAAATCAACCCAGTTGACGAAATGTACACTAAAAACTCCAGCTACTTAGGAGTTTCCATCTAGGTTTGGTAAAATGTACAATGTAGAACAGACAAATCAAATGATCGCAAAAAATCAAAATCAGTCTTCTTCCAGCACCGATCACCGCCCTGACGTTACTTGCCGTTTTGCTTCCAGTGCCGGACCTAAACTATTATACTTCCGGCAGAGTCATTAGGAAGTTGGCATTCAGCAGTATAATTTGCTTCGAAATATGCTTATTGCATTAAAATGGCAGCAGAGCTGTCGGAGAATCGGCTCTAAAAATAGCCGACACTGAGAAAAATTTTAAGTAAGCGAATCTTCTGGAAGTAATTCCTGCGGCATGGGAACGCGGTGCCAGCCGAGTGTAAGTTTATTGGCTCGTAACCGTTTGGCACGGTTTCAACGGCGTAAATATCGAACAGAGCGGTCCCATTCTGCCTAAAAGGAAAACTTATTTCGGCTGTTAGAGTTGAAAGGTAATCAAGATGGATGGTTAATTTCAATTTGTAGATTTTGATTCCTGCAAGCGTGATGCCCAAACAGTGCCTCCGATTCTAGGGCGTGAAATGAAATGTTATTTGTAATGCTTCCATTGCCGTTCAGACAGGCTGAGTTGGTTTGATGGATTGGTATTAGGTTTGATGTCCCATTATTCAAGCATTAATAGGAGATGTCAAATAATGGTGGCGAAATAAATAAAAAATTGTTATAGAAATTAATGTAGAACCTTTCAAGATATCTTTCAATAAATGTATTCTTAAACCCTCTCGAAATATTTCAGGGATGCGTGCTCGTTTCTGATTTTATTTACCTACATCAAAATTTGTCAATTTACACAGCAAAATTGAATATTGAGAATAGGTTATGTTTCCATTCTACTACCTTAGGTACAAGTCTACTACCAAATTTGTTAAATGGAAATTTGTTAAATGGAAACATAACCTATTCTCAATATTCAATTCCATTCTACTAAGACGCTCAAGAAGGAATTTATTTGACAAAAAATTGTTCTTCCAAAAGTTCGAAAACAAATTTTGCTCTACCCGTTATTTGTAATTTGACTTTGATTCTACTAGTTGAAATTTCAAAATATAATACAAATTTTGTTGCATGCTTGGTTCAAAATTTTTATTGACAATTAAACTATTATTTTCTCTTTGCTGTGTGTTTTTCCAAAACAAAAACCAAAAATTACTCAGCCTTTCACCTCTTAAAACTTGCTTTACGAATTCCTGCACGGTAATGATCATCAAGTTTAAGTTCGAGTGTGAAATAAATTAAATGTTAATAACCAAATGACCAAAATGATCAAAATTAATAACGTCGTCAGCATTGAAAAATGTATGCCTTGGAGAACACCTGACGTGACTTGAAGAGGAGTTCAATTTTTCTCATTGAGTCGCAAGGCCTAACGATCGGTTTAATTAGAGTTAGAGCAAAACCACGCCAAATGACATCCAATAATTCTTTACAGTTTTTTTCAGATAGTTTTTTCTGTACAACCAAAGTGTCGCAAATAGGCAACAACGAATGGGGGTTTCGCCCGTTAATATATCAACAGCCGGATGATTTAGGATTATATGAAATATTATAGCACAGACGTGCCACTCGATGACGATTTCATCGACCAAAAAAATAACGATAATTTTGAAATTTTGCTTAGTGAGCAATAATGCCGCTAGTGTCGCTATTATCAAACGTGCACATTCATTATTAAAGATAAAAACCATCAGTAATGCCAAAAAATTATTTAGTCCCTAGTTAAGTAATGTCGCTAGCGTCGCTGGATTTTTACAGGTTATGTATAGAGTTGATCTGCTTGGGAACGTAACGTCAAACGTCGTTACACTGAACGGAATCGTCGAATCCTTATTAGAGAAATCATTATTCAGAAGTATCAGACGGGTGAAATTAAAAAAGTCATATGAAATACTCACTGTACTAATAATTCACATTGAATAATATGATTCGCTATGCACACTTGTAAAAAAATATCAATGAAAAATTTTGAAAAAAATATATTTTCAGAGTTGTCGATAATTTACAACATGAATTCAAGTGAAAGAAAATCATCCATGTCAGCCCCATCAACCCATTCTCGGTGGGTGATGCCGTACGGCATCACCTGATTTCTAAACTTGGATTACAACTCAACAATTAAACCTGATATTTTGAACGGTTAAACTATCAAATAGGTTTCAGAACAGATCAATCTACAATACGCAACCCAGTTTGTGTTAATTGTTGCCCTTATTTGTTTGAACTGTGCAAGCAAAGGGTGATAATCAGTTATAAAATGATATACGATCGTTAAAAGCTAAAGACAAGCAATGATTGTTATCATTTATGTGCGAGCAATTTGGTTCAGTGTAGTCTGCTTTTTCTTTTGGCTGATTTTGCCCATAACAAGGCTCAAAATACATAGATGAGGAAAAAAAAGGCTCAAAATAGAAGTAGGTCTACTAGATCATGATTCTCAAAGCAGTTTTCAAGTCGAATCCCGACAAATCGACTCTAGTGCTTGGGATCTTTTGTGCAACATGATTTGCCTCGAATACAACGGACACACTAGCGACATTACTTAGCTAGGGACTAAATAATCTTATTTTTTTTTTGTTCATCTATAATTTATTTGACACGGCACAAATACAATTTAATGTTTAACGGCGCCAATTATATCTGGTAGCTTACTTTCTAAAGTATCTTAATAACTAATAGCAAATTTTTTATCCTTGCTGCCGACTACGAGCTGAAACTAAATGTAACTTAAAGCTATAATATTTTGCATTAAAAGCACTGGTTTACTGTATGATGGTTTTCATTGCCAGAGGTAAGCACATGTTCCGCAGCTGGGCCAAGATATTACGGACTGGCATATTGGGTTGTCACCCTCGGGACCTGAGAGTATCGTGCGGGTCTAGTTGCTGTTTCCGGATCCGGGGTCTTAACGTGTTCTTGTCGTTTGGTTGGATGTAGGCGGAAGGGAATAGGATTAAACTGGGGCGTGGATGGATTTCAGGAAAACGTATATAAGGGACATGTAGGATAGGTCACGGCTCGCCAAGACATCACGAACAGGAACAGCCGACTGCCTACCTTCGGCCTGCAGGAAAGCTATTAATTTAGACCTGGCGTCACGGTGTACAGGGTATGACCAAACAACGTGCTCTATGTCGTGATAACCTTCACCACAGGCACAGATACCACTTTCCCCGAGCCCAACACGACGGAGCTGCGCGTCAAATCTATAGTGATTGGACATAAGCCGGGACATCACGCAAATGAAATCCCGACCTACATCCAACCCCTTGAACCACGGGTTCGTCGACACCTTGGAGATTATGGAATGTAACCACCTTCCCAGTTCCCCTCTGGTCCAAGCATTTTGCCAACTGATGATCGTATTCTGACGCACGAATGAGAAAAATTCATTAAAAGCAATTGGTCTTTCATAAATATCACCGTTTGTTGCGCCCACCTTAGCCAAAGAGTCCGCTTTCTCATTGCCCGGTATCGAGCAGTGAGAAGGGACCCACGCTAAGGTAATCTGATACGATTTTTCGGATAAAGCACTCAGATGTTCCCGTATTTTCCCCAGAAAATACGGGGAGTGCTTAACATCTTTCATCGATCGGAGAGCCTCAATGGAACTGAGACTGTCCGTAAAGATGAAATAATGGTCCGTGGGCATTTTTTCGATAATCCCTAGGGTGTACTGAATTACAGCCAATTCTGCGACGTAAACAGAAGCAGGATTATCAAGCTTATGGGAGACGGTTAAATTGTTATTGAAAATACCGAAGCCAGTGGACCCATCAAGAAGTGATCCGTCAGTGTAGAACATATTGTCGCAGTTGATGTTTCGATATTTATTGGAAAAAATTTTGGGGATCTGCTGCACGCGTAAATGATCCGGGATTCCACGATTTTCTTCTATCATGGATGCATCGAAAAACACAGTAGAATCAGAAGTATTTGATAAGTCGACACGATTTGGAATATTCGAAGAAGGGTTAATATTATGGGACATGTGATTGAAATACAATGTCATAAAACGGGTTTGAGAATTAAGTTCGATTAACCTTTCAAAATTTTCAATCACAGGACGGTTCAAGACCTCACATTTGATAAGAATGCGAGAAGACAGGCTCCAGAAGCGGTTTTTCAATGGTAGTACTCCAGCTAAGACCTCCAAACTCATCGTATGGGTCGACTGCATGCAACCCAAGGCGATACGCAAACAACGATATTGTATTCGCTCCAGTTTGATCAAATGTGTGTTTGCTGCGGAGCGGAAGCAGAAACACCCGTACTCAATGACAGACAATATCGTTGTTTGGTAAAGCCTTATAAGGTCTCCTGGGTGGGCTACCCACCATTGTCCGGTTATTGTACGAAGAAAATTCACTCTTTGTTGACATTTTTTCATCAGATACCTAACGTGACAACCCCAGGTGCCTTTAGAGTCGAACCAGACACCAAGATATTTGTGTGCCAAAACCTGAGAAATCGTTTTACCCATTAATTGTGTTTGAAGCTGAGCAGGTTCATGCTTCCTAGAAAAAACTACTATCTCAGTCTTCTCCGGAGAGAATTCGATACCTAGCTGTAAAGCCCAAGCAGACAAATTGTCCAAGGTATCTTGCAATGGTCCTTGCAAATCGGCAGCTTTGGCTCCTGTAACAGAGATTACACTGTCGTCTGCAAGTTGTCTTATCGTGCATGAATTTGCCAGACATTCGTCGATGTCATTTGCATAAAAGTTGTAAAGAAGAGGGCTTAAACATGAGCCCTGGGGAAGACCCATGTAGCTAATGCGAAAAGTTGCCAAATCACCATGCGTAAAATGCATATGCTTTTCGGACAGCAAATTGTGCAAAAAATTGTTCAAAATTGGAGAAAATCCTTGTCGGGGAAGTTTACCCGAAAGAATGTCAATAGAAACGGAATCAAAAGCCCCCTTAATGTCCAAGAACGCAGACGCCATTTGTTCTTTGCGAGCATACGCCAGCTGAATATCTGTTGAAAGCAACGCAAGACAATCATTCGTCCCTTTGGCACGGCGGAAGCCAAATTGAGTATCTGATAGTAGACCATTTGATTCGACCCAGTGGTCTAAACGACGGAGTATCATTTTTTCCATCAATTTCCGGATACAGGATAGCATTGCAATCGGCCTATAAGAGTTGTGATCAGAAGCTGGTTTCCCTGGTTTTTGGATGGCGATCACCTTCACTTGCCTCCAATCCTGCGGTACAATGTTTTGCTCCAGGAACTTATTGAACAAGTTCAACAAGCGCCTCTTGGCATTGCCGGGTAGATTCTTCAACAAGTTGAATTTGATTCTATCTAACCCAGGCGCGTTATTGTTACAGGACAGGAGGGCAACTGAAAACTGCCATCGTAAAAGGTGATTCTATCGCGTCGTGGCCCGGAGACGCATCGCGAACAATGTTTTGCTCAGGAACAGAGTCCGGACATACTTTCCTGGCAAAATCAAATATCCACCGACTTGAAGACTCCTCGCTTTCGTTGACCGTTACGCGATTCCGCATTCTTCGGACTGTGTTCCAAAGAGTGCTCATCGATGTCTCCCTCGACGTCTCGTTCACGAACCGACGCCAATATCCGCGTTTCTTTGCTTTAGCCAGGCTTTTAAGCTTGGTATTAAGCTCCGAATACCGTATATAGTCGTCGGGTATACCTCCCTTCTGGAAGGCCAAAAACGCGTCGGATCTTTGCGTGTAGACATCGGAGCACTCTTTGTCCCACCACGGAGTTGGAGGCCGCTCTTTGATCGTTACGCTGGGATATTTCTTCGTTTGGGCTTGCAACGCGGCGTCGAGGATTAAGTTCGCGAGGAGGTTGTATTCTTCAAGTGGTGGGTGATGTTGAATCGACTCGACCGCTTTTGAAATCATTTCCTCGTATAACTTCCAATCGACATTCCGTGTGAGGTCATACGGAATGTCAATTGCTCGCATGCGAGTTGAACCGTTAGAAATTGAAATAAGAATAGGCAGATGGTCGCTACCGTGAGGATAGAGGATTACCTTCCATGTGCAATCCAACCGTAGCGACGTCGAACATAAGGATAGATCCAAAGCGCTTGGGCGCGCTGGAGGTTTCGGGATACGTGTCATTTCACCGTTGGTCAAAATAGTCATGTCGAAGTCATCGCAAAGGTTATAGCTTAAAGAGGAGCGGTTATCATTGTAGGGGGAACCCCAAGCCACACCATGAGAGTTGAAGTCTCCCAAAATCAAACGTGGCGAGGGAAGAAGTTCTATTAAATCAAAGAGCAACCGTTGCCCAACCTGTGCTCTGGGAGGAATATATATTGAGGCAATACAAAGCTCTTTACCTTGTATTGTCATTTGAAATGCGACAACTTCGATGCCTGGAATCGAGGGGAGGTTAATACGATAGAAAGAATAGCACTTTTTAATCCCTAAAAGTACTCCTCCATATGGGGTGTCTCGATCAAGGCGAATAATATTAAAATCATGAAAGTTGAGATCAATATTTGAAGTAAGCCAAGTTTCACAAAGGGAAAATGCATCGCATTTGTTTCTATTTATTAAAACTTTAAATGAATCCATTTTTGGTAAAATACTTCTACAATTCCACTGTAAGACAGAGATAGAATCCTTCGTATACGCAGATGAATTAGGCATCGAAGGATACAATCGCTGCAAGGAGGGGCCATTGGGCAGTCAACTGCTTCAAAAATGATCTAACTGTTGGGAGGAATGCTGTAAGAAAAATTTTAATTGGATCGGGTACATTGAAAGTTTCAAAAATCCAGTCCACAATGTCAGAAAATTTCACTAATCCAGAGTTTGTTTCATCAACTGGGAGTGCAAAAGGAACAACTGGGGTTTTAGATGTTCCTAGCAGTGCTGGGAACTCCTTCTGGGACTTTAAATTTGCAAGCCCAGGAGGAGTTTGCTTCGGTTTTTCCGCAGCACTGTTTGGTTTGTTTGTAACTTTCATTTCAATTTGGGAAATCTTAGGACCTTTTCGGGGAAGTTTAGGAGAGGAAATATTTTTCCTCTTTCTAGACGCCCCAGGATTGGCATAAGTTGTTCCCGCTGGTGAATCGTCAGAATCGGTTTCATCAGAGGACAACAGATCAAAGGGGTTCGATGTTATGGTAGAAGTGGTCACGGTCTTCTTCAGCATCTCAGCGTAAGATCGCTTTGAACGCTCCTTAAGTGACCGCTTGATTTTATCTCTGCGCTGCATGTACACCGGGCATGTGGAGAGCTCATGCTGATTTTCCCCGCAGTGAATACATTTTTCAGCCTTTACACTGCAAGAATCGTCCGCATGAGTTTCTCCACACTTGCTACATCGTGCCTTATTGCAGCAGTAGGCGGCTGTGTGGCCTAGCTGCTTGCAATTGGTGCAATTCATAACACGGGGTACATACAATCGCACAGGCAGACGAACCCGATCGATCGAGACGTGGCTAGGGAGAACCACAAGAGACACAAGAGACACAGACCGCAATTGCTTGCAATCTATGATCTTTATTTTTACTTCGTGACACAAAGCATTTTTGAAGCAGCCAAAACCGCTTGCCAAGATACACTCGACCGACAGACTCGAATCGGTTATGACACCGTCGATCTCCACGTCTCGTGCGGGTATATAAACGCGATACTCGCGTGTGAACAGCTCGGAGCGAGCAATAGCGTTGGCCTGTTCCAGATCGCTGACCACGACACGGAGCTTGTTGGGCCTGACCTTGGAGATATCGGTCACGGCCTTGTACCCCTCCGTCAGGTCTTTCGAAATCTGCAGGATGTTTAACGGTTTCGATTTCGGTCCTGCTTTTGGCCGAAAGAAAACAGTAAAGCTGCCCTGAGATCCGACCGGGTAAAGCCTGGGGCAAGGGGGGACTGGAGAATTAACAGAGGAAGGGTTGGCAGGAGAGACAGGGTCGGAGGGGTTCGGGGATGGTGGCACGGGAGGCGAGGGATCTACATCCATCGCGCTAAATCTAGCGCACTAGCGCCGACAGAACACGTACCTCTTTACTCTCCTTTCAGCAGGGTTGGTTGTCCGAACGGTCGAAGCTGCAGCCGTTACAGCCAGCAGCACCAATACAGCAGCTCCAAACAGCCACCAGCAGCGAGCCGGGTGTGTGATCACTCAGCACAGCGACACAACTCGCTGTCAACTGTTGGCTTCTTCTTTTTCCTCCTTTGTGTTGAGATTCTCGTCCACTGCTGTAGCACAAATCACTTAGCAGCCAAAACGGCTTACGCACCAGCAAACAGCCACGATGCGGAACAGTTGCACAAAGGCGGGCGACCTTGAACCTTCACTCGACCAGGCAAACAATGCCAACACTTGCTCGCGCGTCTCTTGTTTTATATTCTATCGGAGCGATCACCAAACACATCCGATACTGATGCGTGTTCGGCACAGAATGAAAATAATCTTATGTTATGCCGCTTGTGTTGATTAGAGCAAATGTACCATTAGCAAAGACAAAAACCGTTTTTAAAAAATAAGCTCACAAGGTGGCGCATGTGTGTAACGTTTCGAATAAGGACGAAGATTTTTCAGGGTTTTTGTTCGAAGAGGCACGTCTGTTTGTCTGTGATTATAGTTTAAAATTGTACATTTCAGTTATAACTAGTTTCTAAGTTGTGAATCGTTTTTGTCTATAGTTATAAGTGCACGCCATTGTTGTAGTTCCATGATTTAGTACTTATTTGAGTGGGACATATTCGTACATTCTGATAACGACGCATGTTGCTTACGTGTAGTCCACTTTCCTTATTTATATAGATTTCGTCTAATCATAGGAGCATGAATCAATCGTATAGTTGGTGATTGCATGAGGTAATTTTAGGTTAGGTTATATTAGAGGCTGTTGCGGTAGCAGCATTCTAGAAAAGCGATTTCATTTGTTCAACTATAGATTTAAGTTCACTTTCACCCATTAATACAAGCTACGATAATCAACAAGTACTAGGCTTAAGAACGAGAAATTAGGGCTGCGATTTGATTATAATTGACTGAATTGGCGGTGCACGACAGTAAAGCACATTTGGTCACTTCCAAATGAACTTGAGTTTTGTCTACTTTTATCTCTTACCCCTACTGCGTCATCGATGTCGGCGATCAGTGAGATGTGATATTTCAGACTTGATCGCTGGTCGCCGATCAGCCGAGGGGTCCGTGTGGATGATGAGATGCGTGGCCAACCGAGAATGGCCAACACTTTTCCCAGATAAGCCGGACGGCTGGCAGACTTGCTCCTCTCCGCATCGAACGTCCAGGACCGCCAGTTTGGTCACCGGGCGAACGTAGACGCTGTTTGAAGTTGCGACCGTAGCTGACCGGACTCGTTCTTTCTTAATGGGATGCGTTGCGATGACCCTACCCTTTGGCCAGCAGTTCCTGGGCAGGTTGGGGTCTACGATGAGCACGATGTCGTCCAAGGCAATCGGTTGCGCGTCGGCGAACCCTTTCGTCCGCTTGGTGGTTTCCGGGAAGTAGTCGGACAACCAGCGCTTCCAGAATCGATGTCCGCCAGCTCTGCTTGAAAAGGGCCCCGTCATCGTCTAACAAGGTGAATGGTCCATCGGACGACCCCAACAGAAAGTAGTTGGGTGTGAAAGCGGCAGTAGATTCGTTGTCAATAGGAACGTGAGTAAGCGGCCGGGAGTTGAATGTGTTTTCAATCTCTATGAATGCGCTCCGTAGAACTTCTTCAGATGACTTTTTTGAAGGACAGATGGTCATTAGGTTCTTCTTCACGCTTCGGATCAGTCGCTTCCAGTAGCACCCCATATGGGGAGCTAGAGGTGGGTTGAAGCTCCAGTCCGTCTCCGAAGTCACGAACGACCTGGTCGTAGTCAACGGTGTCTCGGAGTTTTCTGATGTTGGTTCCCCTATCACTTCGAATTATCTTGGGGTACCGCGACAACTCATGATATTTCGTAGAGCTATAATACACGAATTGGTGCTAAGTAAGTTAACCAAATCAAGGTGAATCGCTCGCGTGTGACAATTATTACCCATCGCTTTTTCGTTCGCCTCCCAATTACGACCTCCCTCGGACCGAAATAGTCCACGCCGACGTGTGTTAAGGGCCGTAAGTACACCGTAGGGCGTTCCGCTGGATGGTTTGCCATCAGTGAAGGTTGAGGTTTTGAAGACTCGTTTCTGCATCGTTGGCGGTTCTTTCTAGTGGTTTGGCATGCATTGCGAATACGAGGAATTGCGAATCTCTGGGGTCACATCCGTTAACGGACCTTCTTTGATAGGTTTCTCGGTTCTTTTACGACGGTAGTATTCGCTGAAGCGGTAGACATAGACCATCACGTTATTGAGTCGCTTCCAGCTTGAAAAGTTCGTGACGATAATCACGGGTTTAACCGAAGAGTGATGAGCCATGATGGGAGACCTTAGTTCGTTGTCTATTTGCTTGGATTTCGATTTCGGGACCCCTGAACCACCGAGCCTCTGGTGAAAGGTCAGGCTGTGGCTCCCATTTGGTTCCATCGTCCGCTACATTTTGCTTGGTTGGTACTCAGTGCCAGTCTGTCGGTCCGGTGACATCGAGTATTTCGCTGACCCGAAATGCTACGTACGTGCTGTATCGCCGATGGTCTGAGTTTATTCAGCTCAGGACGCCACGAGAGTCGGTCTAGTAGAACTGGCGATAAATTGTAGTCGAAAGGGACTCAATGACCGACCATGCTAGTCTGGCCCCGATGAAAGCAGCCTACAGCTCTAGTCTCGGTTTAAAGTAGAACCTTAAAGGGGCCACCTATGTTTTGGCTACGGCTAATGAGCAGCAGTTGGCACCATTATGCTCGAAGCGGAGAAACAGCGTAGCAGCCATTCCATGTTCACTGGCATCAACGAATGCGTGCATTTGGACCTCACAATCAGCAGAGATCCCGGGTGACCGGTGGCAACGGGGGATCCGGAAAGATTCCTCATAAGGCAGCACTTTTAGTCATCTGATCCATTTTTCATGTAGGGGAGATCTCGTTCGTCCTCTTGGACGCCAACTCGCTATACTTCTTAAAGGAGAACTTTCTGATACATGAGAAAGTGGGAAAATAGTCCAAGTGGGTCGAAGATAGTCACGAGAATCTGGAGCATTTGGCGTCTTGTGGGTCGAAGGGCTCCGGTTAGTAGCTCCGGGTTGAAGCGATTCCAGCTAATTTTGTAGACGAGCTCGTCGGCGGTGGTACGCTACCACATTTCCATACCACATCAATAGATCTAAGTTCTTGTCGGCCTTCGTTCATTGCTGTTAGCACTTGTTTTGAGTTGTTCACCCAGCTCCGTATTTCGAAGCCACCAGCAGAGTGCACTTCGCGAACTTCCTGCGTCAAACGAATGGCTCGCTCAGGCGTATCGGTGTTGAACATTGCATCGTCAACGTAATGGTGCTTCTTTATCACGTCTGCTGCTGCCGGGAATTCCCCGGCGAATCGATCAACATTAATGTTCTTACTGCGTTCTGGTCGGAAAACAACATGCTCCGAACAGTTCAGTCCCTTCAGAAGAACCGTTGACATTCTTGATCTTCCTGCCGCATGAGAATCTGATGGAACATCTCTCTTGTATCTCCGGTGATGCCGACACAGTATTCACGGACTTGCAGCATTATGGTAAACAGAGAACACAGCTGATCGGGCCCGCAACGAGTGCTGAATTGAGGGAGATGCAAAAGGCTTTCGCACACAAGATGCCCACTTACCTTACCTTACCTTACCTTACCAATCAGACGAGAGCCGTGGTGGCTTGTGCTGTATCAAGAATTTGTCGCCATGTTGCTCGGTTTTGGGCTGTGTTTCGCCAGTTCCCCAGGCGTCTCATCACCCACAAGTCTCCTTCGATCTGGTCGAGCCATGGTGCACGCTGCGCCCCTCTATTTCTGGTGCCGGTAGGGTTGCTGAAGAGAAGTGATTTCACAGGGTTGTCGTCCGGCATTCTTACGACGTGACCGGCCCACCGCAACCTATTGACTTTCGCCAGGTGTGCAATGGGATTCTCTCCAAGCAGCGCGAGCAGTTCGTGTTTCATGCGCCATCGCCATTCTCCGTCGTCCGTCTGTACTCCACCGTAGATAGTCCGCAGCACCTTCCGTTCGAAAACTCCAAGAGCGTTAAGGTCCTCCGCGAGAAGCGTTGTTGTCTCGATCCCGTAGAGGACTACCGGTCTTATCAGGGTTTTGTACAGCGTCAACTTCGTGCGTCGTCGCACTCGATTCGATCGAAGTGTCTTCCGAAGTGAAAAATAGGCACGATTTCCTGCCTGGATGTGTCTCTGGATCTCTTTACTGGTGTTATTGTCGGCGGTCACCAATGACCCCAAATACACGAACTCATCGACCACCTCAAGCTCATCACCGTCTACAAAGACTTGAGTTGGGAGGCTGATGTTGTTCTCCTTGGAGCCTCTCGCTCGCATGTATTTTGTTTTCGACGCATTTATCCGCAGTCCGATCTGTCCAGCTTCGGCTTTCAGTCGGGCGTAAGTTTCCTCCGCCGTCGCAAAGTTACGTGATATGATGTCGAAGTCATCCGCGAAGCCCAGAAGCAAAACAGACCTTGTAAAAATTGTGCCCCTCGTGTCGATGCCCGCCCTCCGGATCACACCCCCAAGGGCGATGTTAAACAGCAAACAGGAAAGTCCATCACCTTGTCTCAACCCTCTGCGCGATTCAAAGGGACTCGAGAGTATCCCCGAAACACGCGCGTAGCACATCACTTGCGCCATGCTGGCACTGATCAATCGAGTCAGTTTATCCGGAAATCTATTGTCGCGCATGATCTGTCATAGCTGTTCTACAACATGCCCATACTGGTCTGATTTTGCCGGGTTTGTTCGGGTTGAAGACCGGGAAGATCGGAATTACCACACCCTAGGTTTGTTCAGCTCTTCTTTGGAGAGCTTGCGTATTCAGTAATTAGATAACTTCTGCTTCAGAGCAGTAGCTAATTCCGAGTCCTTCTGCATGCGCTGCTCGAGGCAGTAGAACCATCGTAGCGCCATCTACTTGCTGTCCGGCATGTGAGAACCGCCGTATCACCTCGAACCGGTTGCGTTGAGTTTTGTGAGAGATTGAAGGAGCGAGACTGGTCGGCAGCGGATTCTTAGTCATCTTCATGATGCCAAGACTGACCATCGAAAAGTACTTCTTAATCATCTGGTTACTCCTTAACCTCTTCGTCGGATTGATGGTTGCATTAGCACACGTGGAACGCATAGTGGCTGAAGTTTGCAGCGTCATCAGAACCGCGTACACCGCAGATTTTTCACCCCAATCTTGTTTTGACGGCTATAGGTTGGTCCATGCTGCCTTCCTTACTTTTCAGTACCAGTCTGAGCGTGTTTTAGTCCGATGAGAACACGTGGAGGAATACTTGAGTAAGACGACAGCATCAACTCATTTACCGTTCGAACTCCATTCAGTTGGTATTTTTAAGTGTGGTTTTGAGCTCCAGTTAGTTTCACATCCATTACACGGGAGTTGTTCTCGTTACGTTCGGTTCCGCCTATCCATCGAAGCGCAACGGATTGACGGGACCTTCCAGCTCCAGTTGGTCTGCAAGATCGTACTCCATCAGGGTTATAGCTGATCCTTCGTCATGGAAGGCGAATGGTAGAACGGTTTTAACTTTTAAGTTTAAGTGTCGGTTGTTGCTTCTAGTTATCGTTGTGGAGCAGTCCGTGTTTCCCGTAAGCTTTTGCGTCGCATTTACCCTCGTAGTGGTAGAGGCAAAGGCGACAAAGTGCGAACTCCCTTACAGTAGCCTTTTTAGCGTCTCGGGATAGTTGGACGAAACGTTTGTAATTCGGTACTGACTTGCACTTTTCATTACAAACCGGGCAGTTGTCCATGTTTGATGCTGACTTCTTCAAAGATTCGCAGTGAGTGTGCAAAGATGAACTGGTCCTCTTCGACTGGTTGGATCCCTCTGGGTTGCTTTGCGGCAAAACGGACGGAATTGTAAGGCCGCATCAGCGAAAGAAAAAAAAAACATTCCCCAAAGATGACCAGGTTGACCTCCGGAAGAGTTAAGCGGTATCGAGCCCATTCCAACTTCAATGTTGGCGGAAGCTTGTTGACTAACTGGTGGAGAAGAGAAATGTTGTACATTTAGGTAATCCTCCAAACTACAGGCATCCACGGTCGCACAAAAATGTTTGCACTTTAACCGCAAGATTGACCAGTGTCTTCTACTTATCTTCCCTGATCGTTGGAATGGCGTTAATTTTCACGAGCAGAGAGTGAATGTTTGTGTCAGGTTGACTCGACTGTACAGCACCCTCATAACACTGCGAAAAAAAGCATACAATCGCCAAATCCCAGTCAATATAAATACTTCCGGAACCAGAATGCTGCCTAGAAGCCGGTATTCTACTTCAGCCTATAGACGCTATAAACCCAAGTAACAATCAACATGCTTCAAAGACTTGGGATTGTTTTGTTTTCGTTTTATGTTAACTTTCATTAAAGTCTTTGATTATAATTTGGTTTTATTTGATAGCCACAAAATATGATTCGCAAGTATTCTTTACAGCCATCCTATGCCAACTGCCATATGCATGAAGTTGTATGATAGTCCCTCTGATGACCAAATAAAACTAAAAACCTGCAGACTGTGGCTAAAATAAAACTTGATGATCGTAACTTAGGCAGATGAATACCGTGATAGGCGTTTTGGATTTAATATACACCCAACGCAAACGGGGAACATTTTATTACTTTAGGGCAATTTTTTATTACTAATTGTGTCTTATGACTGCGCATTATACACAATTAGTAACAACTAAAAAGTAACAAAAATTATGACGGCCACACGCTTGTATGTGTTTCTGCAGGAGAACATACAGCCAAGCACCGCACTGCATGTGTTAGCAAGACTTCACTCGCTACATTTGTATTGATGCAAAGATCTGGTTTATTTTTGTCCCTTTCATCCATTCATAATCAGAATCTATACCGTCAACCTCAATTGTCTAATTAGAAACACTTTCATTTCGTCCCCCAGTGTTTACTTGAAATGGAAATATGTAATACTGTCTGACCAGAGTTGCCGAAGTTGCGAATATTAGTTTGTATTTTCAAACAGGTCCAAATAAGTTTCCATGAACCAACGATTATGTGCTGTAGATAGCTTGCAAGAAAGCGAATGTTTTTGTTTTTCTCTAACGCAGTTTACAGATCGTGATGTCATTTTAAGGCGCATTTCAAGTCTTTAAAATCATCAACGTTTGCTCACTCTATGACGGGGAAAATGCTGCTTGGCAGCTCTTGTCATATTTTTTCGCTACTCCGTATGCATACAACGAGCGAACTAATACACGCACACCGGATGAATTGGAGATAGAAGAAACTTGAAAGGCCTCTGCCAGGTTGAACGCCAACACGAGCGATGGGGCGAGATTTCTGCCGAAGGTTAATGAACAGTTTTACTAACGGCTGTTTATTTACCGACGGCAAGAATCTCGCCCGATCGCTCGCGTTGGCATTCAGCCTGGCAGAGGCCTAACATGTGCAACATATGCGACGGTGTGTGTTTTTTTTTACTTGAGATGGAAAGGGAGCATTTTGCGATAGAAAAAAATTTGCATGTGGTTGAAACGACCATTATTAGATAGTCGTTCTCCCGTAACACGTGCTAAATATATGACAGTATGTGTTGTTACTCGACTGGGGAAGAATTTTATTGCCTTTTAAGTAATAGGTTTGTTACCCAAAAGGCAATTTTGCGCTATTGCTTCTTAAGTAATAAGAAAAAGTTTTGCGTGTACGCTATGTTCTGATCAAATTAAGAGAATCAGTTATGATGAAGGATTTTGAGAGCGTTCGAATGTTTATCCGAAAACAACATGTCGCCTTGAATGAAAAAATGCGGAATTATGAAATTCAATCCTAAATCAGCATTTTATTTTACAATATTACCGATACCACAGAGTAGTTTTGAAATGCGAATGATAGATAAAGTCATACATTTAACAAAATATGACAAACCATGGCATTTATTCAATCATCATTCTAGGAATCAAATTTTGATTGAATAGTCATTTTCTACAGAATTACGGCGGCGAGCGGTAATTACGATAAAATTTGTGGCTTGTTTCACCATAAATATTTCACGGCATATGTTTTTACTTGCACGAAAACGATTCAAATGACACTAATAATCAATCATTATAAAAAGAACTCACACATTTCTGTTTTCACGACACTGTCGGAATTATAATGTTGGCATTGAGAAATTAAACCAAGATAAAATTTATTGCTTCACATTTAATTTGGAGAATATATCTCAGTTAAAATTTCGAGGCCATTCTATGGCAGGCAAATCGGCCTGTTAAAAACATCTGGTCCTATGATGGAGCGCATATGAAGTTTTGATGACTGCATTAAACCTGGGCCAACTAGCCATGACACATGTATATAGCTGTTGTTAATAGGTTGTTATAGCCGCGTGGTCGGCATAGAAGGTTTTATGTTTTGGTTCTATCTAGCTCTAAAAAACTCAGATATAACCTATTTTGTTACTTGGGAATACAGACCTGCTGACATGAATAATGAGCGATGCAAGTTTTACTGCCATTCGCTCGATCAGTATAATTTAAATATAAAACTATCTAATTGGCCCTGACACAAGTAAAAGAGATTTTTAAGGTGAAACGGGACGTGGTCGCGATCAAGTCGAATTTTGCAATCTAATTTTTTCTTGATTTATGAAGACTACGTACATGAAACTTTGATTAATTATTTTCACAACTGCTGTATGCCTAAAGTAGCAATTTGAGTGCAGCTTATTAAGTGGAAGCCGATTTTTTTACGCTCAAACTACAAAAGTAAAAAGAACTCTAACCTCAAAATTGTAAAGGAAAAGACCACAATCCCGTTTCACCTTAAGGCTGTTCGCACCTACGCGAATTTACATATGCAATTGTCAATTTATGTGTGAAAACAAAAGCAAAAATATTTCCTTCCTTCACTTTCGCAAGTAAAAACCAAACCAATATCAACAGAGTCGTCAGGGCCAATAGCTATGATAACTTCTAGAATCTAGCACACTTTGAAAAGCCTTCACATCACCGAATAATTTCACATCATTCAAAGGCAGCCTCATTTCGCATCGCGTCCACTAATCCAAGACAAACAAATCATTAAATGTTCCGAGTCAACTGTTGCATTATTCTATTCTACGCAGTTCACCGCCTAATTAGCCTCAACGCAATCGCATGATTTAGTCTGGTAAATAAATCAACCACATGAATTCCTGCCCGCAAGAAGCCGGGCAATTGGGGGGCCTCGAACTGTATCCCCGATGAAAAATTGTCCCGCCCAACAACAACATCATCAATTTATTTTCCCATCAATAATGGGACGTCGGGACACATTTGTCTATTTCGGGAAACGCTACACCTCTATTAATTTTACGGCTCATCGTTTGCACTGTGTTGACTGTCGAGATTGGTACCGTTTCAGTCCGATCTTGTTTCACTTTGGTGTTCTAGAATGGATGAGTTCCGCTGGAATGGCGTATGTAACAGGTCGCAACTCGAACGACGAAATGTTTATAATCGTCGAACCGCGCCTATTTTTGGGCCATGTTTGCTAGCGATAAGCAATGCCCGATTACATTTCGATGTAGGTTTTTTCCTCTAAACTCTGTCAACATAACTTTTCGTAAAACTAGGATGTACTTTCCGCTGACCTTTCTGTTTATTTTGGTGCGTGTCATGTTTTATTTATTGATTCCGTCGCTGTTCGCAGGATTCTGTACTTATTGTCCGTGTGGTGAATAAAAAGGACATAATAATACCTTTTCCGTTTATTGAATTTTGGGCTGTGTTTGGCTTGGAATTAGATACGGGTGCCGGCGAAATGGCATCACCCATCACGACGGTATTCATTACAAACGACGGGTTATAAAGTCATCGCGGTTGAATGCGCAAGATCTTGAATGCGAGAAATGCGCAAGATCTTGCATGCAAGTGAGCTTTCAAGTTACGCAGAGAAAATAATATTTAATTTTTCCTGAAACAAAAATGATACTCAAAACGTTCAAAAACTGATAGAAAAGATAAATTTCACACTCATTTAGAAGTAATATCAAGCAGCGACCAAAAAACTTGAAGCGATATAAGTACTATTGGAGAAAATAACATTGATGGTGATATAACGAGATCGAAGAAAAATCGAATTTTCCCAGTTCGGCCGGCCTAGCGGAAAATTGTGAGTATGAGCGATTGTTGGTCTACTAGTGGGTCACCATTTCTGAAAATATCATTTTTGGGAATTTCCTTATAGTGGAGTAGTAGTCGAGTAAGTGACCCACACACGTATATAAGGCAAATTATTGAAAAAAACGAATTTTCCCAGTTCGGCCGGCCTAGCGGAAAATTGTGAGTATGAGCGATTGTTGGTCTACTAGTGGGTCACCATTCCTGAAAATATCATTTTTGGGAATTTCCTTATAGTGGAGTAGTAGTCGAATAAGTGACCCACACACGTATATAAGGCAAATTATTGAAAAAATCGAATTTTCCCAGTTCGGCCAGCCTAGCAGGAAATTGTGAGTATGAGCGATTGTTTGTCTACTAGTGGGTCACCATTCCTGAAAATTTCATTTTTGGGAATTTCCTTATAGTGGAGTAGTAGTCGAATAGGTGACCCACACACGTATATAAGGCAAATTATTGAAAAAATCGAATTTTCCCAGTTCGGCCGGCCTAGCGGAAAATTGTGAGTATGAGCGATTGTTGGACTACTAGTGGGTCACCATTCCTGAAAATATCATTTTTGGGAATTTCCTTATAGTGGAGTAGTAGTCGAAAAAGTGACCCACACACGTATATAAGGAAAATTATTGAAAAAATCGAATTTTCCGAGTTCGGCCGGCCTAGCGAAAAATTGTGAGTATGAGCGATTGTTGGTCTACTAGTGGGTCACAAACAAACAACAATAATACAAAAGAGGAAGAGGTCTAACGAACAGCAGTTACGATAAGGTTCAAAAGAGGTTTGAACTGTCGAGTTGCGAATGCTCGAATCAAAAGA
This sequence comes from Wyeomyia smithii, assembly GCF_029784165.1. Taxonomy (NCBI): domain Eukaryota; kingdom Metazoa; phylum Arthropoda; class Insecta; order Diptera; family Culicidae; genus Wyeomyia; species Wyeomyia smithii. The sequence goes on from NC_073694.1 coordinate 162,859,103, forward strand.
ACTGTAGTTCATCAACCGTTCAATTCATACACGTGGGTACTAAACAGAAAATATAAATCCATAAATAGCTCTCGTACTCGAACATCCTATAATAGAAAAATGTGCTTAGTTTTAATAACTCTGTATTCCATTGTTCCTTAGTAATAAAAAAGACACAACTCAAGGACAAATTATATGACAAAACGTTGATATTACAGATGAAATATAGCTACACATGCAGCTATATTCACCATCACGCGTGTAGTGCGTGCCCAAATCACCCATGGCAGCACATTATCCATCACCGTTTTGTGTACTGCAGGTTAGTAAAGATCCGCTAATGGGCTTGGTTTTTGCCTATCATTCGAGACACCCGGCTCGTCCTTTACCGGTTATCACCAGGCAATAACTTTGGTGGCCATAAAAAGGGGTAGTGGTAGCTGGAGCCCACCCGTTTACGACGGCCCGACAGACACCATATTCATGCTGGGCCCTTCAAGGAACACCACAGAATCAGATATATAAATATGTTTCATACTGACGGAGTGGCACTCATAAAATCGCAATAAAATGTTGTCGTGTGTGATTGATGTTGTTCAATAAAGACACGGGTGGGGTGAGTATTTTGTTTTTCCTGTAAGCAATGAGCCTTGAAAAAGCATAGGAAAAATCTAGTGGGTTGAAATCCGGCCTGAGTGTTAAGGTCTTTAGGGTTTTATTCTGTTCGGATAACTTTGATCGTATTTAATAGACGGATGGTTCTGGAGATATCGTAAATTTGTTGTTCAACTTGGACGATTTCCACCCGGAGGCGGACTATTTCGTTGTGACTGATATGATCTATTTTTTTTTCACAACATTTATTTGACACGGCACAATATCTATGATCTTATTGAACGCATTTTACTTATATGGTTCATCTATTGGATACCAGTTTTTAGTACGGAATATGTTTAAAAAAAGTTCAACCGCTCAAACTAACAATTTATTGACTTTCTTTTGGACCATCGGACCAAATGTTATATCAACCTGACACTAATTTTTTTGCTATTAAAAGGGGGTTTGTCAGTAGCATGTATATTTTATATATAAAATAAAGTTACATATATGTGCGACCGCCCATAACTTTACAACGGAGCGTCTGATTTGAGCTGGCTTTGTTTTGTTGTGTTCGTCTACATCCAAGGCAAATTGTTACGGCGAGAAAACTAATAAAATTTAATGGAAAATGGTGGAATTCACGAAAATAGAATTTCCATACAACGAAGGAATGAGATCGCAGAAGGCGCAATGAACAACAATAATATGACAGCAATTTAAAATAGGTGACTCTCGACAGTTATTTTGAGATCATCGTTTTAAAGCTACCAACGAAAATTTAATGCAACTATAAGTGCACTCGACTGGGCGCTACCGTCACGGTGATCGGTTGAACTGTCTAAACATATAGAAATGCAGCTCTGTTCGTCTGTCTGTCTGATCCATATAGGCTTGGAAACTACTGAACCGATCGGCGTGGAATTTTGTATATAGGGGTTTTAGGGGCCGATAGAGGTGACTAAGATAGTTCGAGACCTCTCCCTTTTCTAGAAGAGAGGAGTCTGACCGAGCAAATGGAACCAAATTTGGCATATGGATATCTTTAGGGGTAACAAATATGTCCATTATGGTTCAACACCCCTCCCTCTTCTGAATGGTAGGGGTCTTATACAAATCAAACATAAATTTATATGGTGGTTTGATACTCCTCCGTACTCTGGAAGAGGAGGCAGGTCTCCCATACAAATTAAAAAGACGTTTCAACCAGGTTTTCCGGAAAACAGCCTACAATGATCGGGTCGATGCACAGGAGCCAAAACTAGACTCCAGACGCCTTTTTTTAATTTAGGATGGAAACTTCCGGTTTTTAATATGGGTATTTCCGGAATCGTAATGGTGCACAGAAGCTAGAAATCGATCACAGACACCATTTTGAATTCTAAGATAGCGATTTCCGGTGTCTGGAAAACTGCCAAAAATGACCAAATACCAACCAATATGGGTGTTTCTTTAATCAGAATCACACTCAGAGGCTAGAAATTTTCTTCAAATGCCATGTTGAAATCCAAGATGGCGACTTCCGGTTTGTGGAAAACAGCCGAAAATGACTAAATACCACCCAATATGGGTGTTTCTTAAATCAGAATGACACTCAGGGGCCAGAAATCGCCTCAAATGCCATTTTGATATCCAAGATGGCGACTTCCGGTTTCGGAAAAAAAACCGCCGAAAAAGACCGAATATCATTCACTATGGATATTTCCGTAATAGAGAGAATGGATAGAAGCCAAGCATTGACCCTGGACACTATTTTGAATTTAAAGATGACCGCTTTCAGTTTCTGGAAAACAACAAAATTACTGTATAACACCCAATACGGTTATTTCCGGAATCAGATTGATGCCAAAAAAAACATCTGAAAATGATCGAATACCACTCAATATGGATATTTGCAGAACAAAGGTGATATACATAAGCCAAAAGTCAAGAATTTTGTCATTCCGATAAAACCAATCCTTTCAAACGCTTTGCCTTTTGACTTCCTATGGCCGATTCGTCGTGCATTTGCACACTATGAACAAATCGCAAGGAATCAATGAATTTGGAATGTTTCAAATTATTAAATTGAACACACAAATGGGCGAGACGAAGTTTGCCGGGTCAGCTAGTTTATGATAAATATTAGTAAACAATGAGTTTGTGCGGCCAATCACAAATGGTGACTTCTCAACACTTTTAAAAATGTGTAATTTTAATTGTTAGGAATTGTTTGCTTTCGCAATTAGGAACACTAATAAATTTCTTAACAACTATGAAGAGTCTGTGTCTAAGTACACAGATCCTGTTCCGTCATCTATCAGCTCTACTCAGGAAGTTCATGGGCCAGTACCAAGTGGGTTTCATGAGAGCCCACGCCACCAAATCCTACAGAAATCAATGTACCCATACATCTTTTTTTTTTTTATTCTCGCTTATTTTCCGTCGGTCTATTTCCGCCACTGTTGTGGCCAATTACCGACGCCCAGGGAGGCGACTCCACACCCAGGTCCCTAACTCACGACCCGTTTTATTAACGGACCGGCGCCAACGGCTTTACTTCCTCATGCGATGGAAGGCGTGATCCCAGAGATTTTTCGCCTCAGAAAATCTCCCGGTGTCGGCTAGGATTGAATCTAGACCAGTTGGGTTGGTTGTGAGTGGATCACGCCACCTCACAACCATCGACACCTATGTCGGCGGTGGGATTCGAACCCAGGCGTCGAGCGTGGTTGGCGGAGACGTTACCAACAACACTAGGCCCCCGCGCCCATACATCATATCTTTGTTGACTTCATAGCGGCCTATAATACAGTCGATTGGAGACAGCCATGGCAGATCATGCATGACAGCGGACTCCCGGATAGACTGACATGGTTTATCAAGGTGGGCGACGAGTTCATGTGTTGCCTCGATAATTACTACAGTAGAGTCTATGTTCCTTCTTGTAAATAGGGCATATAGTCCGTGGGTAGTTGTTCCTCAGACCATACCCTTACGATAATCTGGTGAAATGTACTACACAGCCGCTTGCTTCCGACTTTGAAAAGTTCGGCCGGTAAGCCGTCCCTCCCAGAGACCTTTTGATTCTTCAGCTCTATGAAAGCATTCTTTACCTCATCCAATGTTGGTTGGTCCACAGCTTGTCCAACAACAACAACAACCAGATCGCACGCTAGCCTGGGTGGCTAAAAGCGGATTTGGATAGCTACATTCAGGATAGCTTAACTTAGCTTAGTTTAGCTTGACTGTTGCTACGCCGTGAGTGATCGGAATCAGTAACCGACCATTCTCGTTGTACAAGTTTTAGTGACAATGCTTTTCAAAAAATTAATAACGGCACCAGCCTCGTCCTAGCAATCAGGTTGGAAGAGGAATGGGATGTTAGTGTTACCTTTGCTTTTTAAAGACCGTGTAAACCTCTGCATTTTTGTTAGTAGAGGAGGGTTTGTTGGATCAGGATTCACCTTGTGTGATGCGATCATACTTATATTTTATACCGGTCCCTTTTTAGCTATTTCCGATTTATTTCCTGTTCAGCCGGCTGATTAAAAATGCACAATTAGAAAATCAGAATGCAGCTGGGGCCGCGTACAAGGCTTTGAAGTATGATTTTTGGAAATTTTCAAGCCCGAATTTTTGAGAGGACACGGTTTTACAAAACCGCGCTTATCAAATCCCTTGATAACCCTGAAACTATTGTGTATATTGTGTATTTCTAGCTTCCAGTTAATTATACACTATGTTACGAGTGATGTAGATAATATAAACTAACAAGAATTTATAGCATTTGCTCATTGATACTACGCGCACCGTTCACACGATAAAACATTTCCGTGAAATTTCTAAAAATGTTACATATTGGGAGCAGATCTCGTATAAACAATATCCTAATATTATGATATTTATAACCGAAAATGGTCAAAAATGGTCAAAGAATTTTCAATTTTTTTATCGTGAAATATAATTTAGAGCAGATAGCGAAATGATGGACGGCCATTGATAATGTTCTAAAAAGACTTACAAATTGCAACAGTATGAAATAAAAAAAACTTAATATCCTTAAAAGTATAACGGGTCCTTCATACGACCATCTTCGTGGGCTATTGTTAAATATAGGTTGCATTGGATTCATAATTCATTCAGTATTTCATTATCCGCCAAGCCAATCTTGTCATAGTTTCCTGATCAGGAGATCATAACTAAGAATTACGATATTCTATTAACAGGAGATACAAATAATATATTTTGATAGGATTTTGAATATACCCATATGATTTTGATAACAAAATTGAATCCGAGTGAGGTATAATAACAAATCCTGGAATGAAATGATTTAGAGCAGATAGCGAAATGATGGACGGCCATTGATAATATTCTAAAAAGATTTACAAATTACAACAGTATGAAATAAAAAACACCTAATATCCTTAAAAGTATTACGGGTCCTTCATACGACCATCTTCGTGGGCTATTGTTAAATATAGGTTGCATTGGATTCATAATTCATTCAGTATTTCATTATCCGCCAAGCCAATCTTGTCATAGTTTCCTGATCAGGAGATTATAACTAAAAATTACGATATTCTATTAACAGGAGATATAAATAATTTATTTTGATAGGATTTTGAATTCACCCATATGATTTTGATAACAAAATTGAATCCGAGTGAGTTATAATAACAAATCCTGAAATGAAGTTGTTCTGAAACAAGGTAAATTAATTTTTCTTCTCTATCAAAACCTAATTGTTATTATACTATTCCACAAACTAACAGACGTAACACTGGAACTTAGCTCCATTGCCACAAAAAACGTTCATTTCAAATTTTCAATCGAATAACAGTCATCGCGCGAACACGTCGTCTGGGGCGCTGTCATGCAATCTCATACATATTTTGTAGTTCCCCATTTGACACATGCAGTAACGCTGGCGCTGATGTTGAAATACATGACGCAGCGCGAACACGGCAGCAGATGATGCTAGTGTTACTATTGTAAAGTACTGGAATCATCCAAACGATGATTTTATTGAAATTTTGTTCGACGTGTTATGTCTATTAGTCTGTGATATAACTTTGCAGGTTTTTTTCATAACAAACTAACAGCTTTTGTTACACGTTTGTTTTGTTCTTTTTTCTGATCGGGTTATCATCCATGCCGGAACGTTGCCTTCATACTGAATCAAATTTCACGACTGTTGGCAGACTGAATACCAATAGAGCTAACATGTGCATTAGACTGGGACACGGTTATATGGGAAAAAAGCGATGGTGTTATTTTTTCGCTCCCATGCACTTTTCGTGTTCCTTATGGGTCCTATAACAACTGTGCAACTTTTCAGATCGATCGGTGAAACGCCCGATTTCTAAAGCTTCCATACGATTTTATATGGGAAAAAACACTTTTTCAAAACTTTTTCCATAGAGATGTCCAGTTGGCTCCTGAAAATATATCAATACATGATATTTGTAGGAAATTTTCCTGAAAAAACTCTTCTATGGGTTCCATCCCATAAGGAACACGAAAAGTGCATGGGAGCTAACATTTATTTTTTGTCCCACCCTAATGTGCACAGACGTGAGTGTCACTGGACTTTCCATTAGCTCGCGGTTGCCTGAGGCCGAATAACGAAGTCGATTCCAAACGATGTTGCTACAGCTTTTCCGGGTCCGCTATTACAAAGCCGTCAAACCGTAGTTGTCAAAAAAGCTTGCCGTAACGGCGAAACTACGTTGGCATTATATGGGCCATTCACACAGCTCCGGTGCAAACGTAGTGACAGTAAGCGCCTTGTCACTACTCTTGTTCAACGTTCGAACTGTCTTCTTTCGGAAAGTTATTAAATTGTATGTGGAACGGTACACAGGAGTAATCCTATCGGAATGCAAGTAACGAGCCTAATCGGATTGACTCAGTACCTCCTCGGAAATGGAAGGAATATTTCCTTGAAGGCTATCGACCGGTTAGGCAGCAAGAGTTCAAAACTATAAACTACATATAATTTATACCGAAGAGTAAGTTGCTTAATAGGCAACTTCTTATTTGAGTTCCCCAAAAAGTAGACGTTGAATTTTTGAGGTGAGGTACCGCTGACTGTTTCTGTATCAACTAACTTTTTTTCGGTTGCTGAGAGATAGATAGAGTACACATTTGAGTAATCTTTCCTTCAATTGTATGATAATTATTTCTCATGAGTCATGACCCGTGACTAATAATGTAATCGCTTTATTTTTTGTCGCAAACAAATTGTTTCACCGTGTCGTACCACTTTTGTTACAGCGAACAATTTTTCTGGGAAAACAAGCGACAAACTGTGAATACTTTTGTTTTTGGTTTTAGAACAAGATGTTATTCAAACATCTGGATTCAAGTCATTTTTGACAATTCAAACCGCATTGACATTTTTATCATTTTCATCATATTTCATCTTTCCGAAATTCTTGACAATTAACATTTTTTTTACATGTTTGACATTTTTAACATTGTTGCTACTTTTGACATATTTTTTATTAATTCACTTAACAATCGATTACAATTATATTTATCGGGCCTACTTATGTTTCAATGAGATCAAATCATAAATAAAACTACTTTTCAATAAACTATCAGTGAAAAGGCACTTCTATTGCCACATATCATTTGTTATAAATATTTCTTGCAATAGAGAATAACAGTATGTGTATGTGCACCAACCTCGTACAAAACCCCAGGAGTTCTACAAAACAGTTTGTGCACATACTTTGTGTATCATGTGCATTTGCACTCTTTGGCATACTTTAGCACTGCAGTTAGTGGTTGCCCCATCGTCAATAGGCAAACAATTACACAAATATTTCGAATGAGTGTAAAAGTGTACCGGCACCCGAGAGATCCGCAAAGGTTATGCCAACAATATGGTGGGTTGATTGTTATCGCCTGCTATTCAGCCTTCTCTACATCCAACCAAAGCGAAAACTGGCTTGACATTCGATTTAAGCCCCAGCCGTAATTCGATGAAATATGCGTTAATTTAACCGTCTGAAACTAAATATACAACTCAGCGTGTGCAACAGAATGGTTTTCCAGTTAACTAGTTCTTGTAAAATTGAATGAAAAGCAGTTTACAGTTTCATTTGTTAGTTTCCAAATATCATTACGAAATTTTCACCGCCAGCGTCGAAGTTATAAATTATGCAAACTGCTAGAAGCTATGTGTGTCCCATCAGGCAGTGGAGAAAATTGCCCCGCTAGAGGCTCTCTGCATAGCGACATACTTTGCGTGACAACGTATGGCATTTCAGTATCCATACTCTGGGATGCGAATCAATCGATGCCGTTATCGGATGGCTGCAAATAGTTCGATGTGGGCGCAAGTTTATATACATTCCACATCGAACATTTTACAGCCAAGCTAAAGGGGAACTTTGCGCAAAAAAAAATCTCAAAGAGTCTTTTTTCCTAATCATAGCCTCTACATACCTTCAGCGTAAAAGTGGCTTCCAAACTAACAAATTTACCCCGCATAATGTCAGTAGCAGATTGAGCTGAAACTGCTTTGCTGAATATCAAACTAGTCTAGCCTGCGGCTCGTTAGTTTTGATATATTCTAAACGGCAAGGCTAAGTAACATCTACTTCTATTTACACACTCGTCCTGGCATCCCCACACGGATGTAAACAATTTCTATTCTGTTTGAATGGCTGTCTGCTGCAACACAATATTTGCTTAAACATTGTACGGGAAAGTGCTGCTGTTGCCATAACAGCATGCTCAGCAGGACAAACAGCGTGCATGATTCGAACTAACTTCGGTAATAGTGTGTAACTAAATGCACTGAACTTTGCAGGGGTATGCATTTGTATTCATGGGAAAGACAGCTGCTGCCATCATGTTGAGTGCCTTGGCAGAAAACTTTTAGATGCAAACCTCACAGTCACTGACAAAAACGATTCTCTGGCAAATCGTAAGATGTTCACTTTCCCCGCCTTGATTTGTCTCGTCATTATTCAGCATTTGCTTAGAACCGTGCGGTACAGAATTCGCTATTGTTTTCGCCATTCACCTACGCTCACCAATCTCTTTCACTTTTCTCTGAGAGAGCTGAATCGATTTCGACGATCTTAGTATCAGTGATAATTGTTCGAAAGTTACGGTTCACTAAAACCAAAGTGTAGCATCGGAATGAAACACTTCGAACGATAATACTTGTTTCACCAATCGATGGATTGCAATAATCAATATGTCGTTGGATTGATAAAATGATGGACAATTTTGTGATCTTTGCAGAACCTCCCCGTCCCAATAGAGAACCTCCCCGTCCCAATGGATAATCTTGATTTGATTTGATTTTTTTTTATTCTCGCTTATTTTCCGTCGGTCTAGTTCCGCCAGTGTTGTGGTCAATCACCGACGCCCAGGGAGGCGACTCCACACCCAGGACCCTAACTCACGACCCGTTTATTAACGGACCGGCGCCAACGGCTTTACTTCCTCATGCGATGGAAGGCGTGATCCCAGAGATTTTTCGCCTCAGAAAATCTCCCGGTGTCGGCTAGGATTGAATCTAGACCAGTTGGATTGGTTGTGAGTGGATCACGCCACCTCACAACCATCGACACCTATGTCGGCGGTGGGATTCGAACCCAGGCGTCGAGCGTGGTTGGCGGAGACGTTACCAACCACACTAGGCCCCCGCTCTTTGATTTGATTTGATTTTTATTAATAGTTTTTAACCTACGACTACGTGTTTTTCAAGTGAACTATCTAACCTTGTAATTACGAAGGCCTTTATTGACATCGTTGTATCCTGCGCAGACCCGTAGCTACATAGTGGGCTAGCGGGGGGAGGCTTAACCCCCCCCCCCCTCTCCACAAGCTTACATTGCCTCTTGTGCAATTTTCCTCGTTCTTATAAATAAAGCGAATTCTTCAACTTTTCACACTTTCTAGATTGGCTTTCGTATATTTAAGCTAAATGTAGGGTGGGGAACATATTCTAAGCAGCTTTAGGAACCGCCTGTGTATTGAGACTGCAATGCAAACGAGAATGGGCGTTGTCTAGATCTTTGCTTCGTCAGCATTAATGATACGACACCGCTGCTAGCTCTCGCACCTGATCCTCTCGTAAAAAACGTTGCTCACCACCCGGCACTTGCTTTGTCGCTTGACGATCGATTCAAAGTCGAGTATCGGGAGCCTCGCACTCGGCTTAAGTTCAATTTCCGGCGAGCCGACTTTGACGGTTTGTTGAACGCGCTGCTAACAGTTGATTGGATTGCCGTTCTAAATCCATCCGATATCGATTCGGCTGTTAACGATTTTTCTTCCATTTTGAACGACCTAATAGATGCGTTTGTGCCTAAAACACGATACAGATCGCATAAATACCGTCCCTGGCAATCACCAGCATTGCGTCGTTTGAAAAAATTGAAAAACTCCGCGTTGAAACGGTTCTCAGCGACAGGCGCTCTTTTTCTTGGCGATCACTACCGAAAGCTGAACTACGAGTACAAAAGACTTCGTCGACGGTGCTACTCGAACTACAGACGCCATATAGAAGGCAAACTGAGAACAGATCCGAAGAAATTTTGGAACTTCGTCAACGAACAACGGAAGGAGTCAGGTTTACCATCCACGATGGAATGGGCTGGTGAGAAAGCCGATAATGTTGCTGCTATTTGCCGAATGTTCGCTGCAGAATTCTCAAGCGTGTTCAGCAACGTAATACTAACAGATGGAGAAATTTCTGATGCTGCGAACCGGGCCCGGATGGAATCCCAGCTACGCTGCTTAAGAAATGCATTACTGGATTGCTTACACCGCTCACCCATTTGTTTCGTGTTGGGGCGAACTCTCAGAGTGAAAATCGGTGACGAAATCTCCCAACCATCTGTCGCTAATTCCGAAATTGCCCAAGGTAGCCATCTTGGCCCATTGGTGTTTCTGTTGTATTTTAATGATGTACATCACTCGCTAAAATGTCCTCGTCTCGCGTTCGCTGACGATTTGAAGCTGTTTAACGAAATCAAGAACGTCGATGACGTCACTTATCTCCAACAACAACTCAACTTATTCGCACGGTGCTGCAAGCTAAACTGCATGGTACTCAACTCTGATAAATGCTCAGTAATAACGTTTACTAGGAAACATCGTCCGCTACACTTCGATTACATATTAGTTGGGTCTTCTATACAGCGAATCGATCACGTCAAGGATCTTGGAGTTTTCCTCGATACCAAACTGACATTCAAGCAACATATATCGCTTATTGTTGCTAAAGCCGCTAGACAACTGGGATTGATTTGTCGCATGACACGAGATTTCAGAAATATACAATGTTTAACAACACTCTATTGCTCGCTTGTTCGGTCCTCATTGGAATTCTGTTCCACTGTTTGGATTCCTCACTAAAATAATGCAATCCACCGCATCGAAAACATCCAGCTCCGATTCGTACGCTACGCCAGAATGCTCCCTTGGCGGCAACCCATGCGTAACACCCGATACGAGGACCGCTGCCAGCTTCTCCAGCTCGATACTCTTCAGCTTCGCCGCGAAACAGCGCGTGCCATGGTAGTCTCGGATGTTTTGACTTCACGGATCGATTGCTTAAGCCGTTCCTTACCCTATTATTTGTAAATTACTTCCTTCACAAAAAACCGCCAGTAAAATTTCTGTGCCCCACCACGCCAAACGGAGTAGCTACGGCTCTGGTCCTACGTCGCCATTTTATTCAACCCCTACGTCTGTTAACCTAGTAACATTTTACTTTTCAGAATAGGCATGTCAATTATTTAATTCATCAGAATTCGAAAAATGTAAGTGAGCATACGAAGGGTGTTCAGTAAGTTCGAATACAACTTTTCATCGTGTGGATGTGCGCACCATGTGCATTCTGTGTATTGTGTATAAGCAGTACCGTGACGTTGAAACAAAGTTGTATGCGGAAGTTGAGCGATCCGGCGACATATTTCGGCAATTGAAATCCCACGGAGTGAAGCAGACTTCAAGTATACCAGGAGAGGGGCTCGATCAAGAACCAGCGAGATTCGGGCGGACGCGTAATGCAAGGACGGCAGCAGCCATCAAGGTGGTACGGGGGGGGGGGGGTCTTCTTTGAAAATTAATCCGGATCCGGCTCAATCCTGAAGACCGCTGCTGGCTTGGATTTGTCGATCGGGACTGCCCACATTTTCATGAGGAAGGATCTGGGATACAAGCCGTACAAGAAACGCAAGGTTCACGGGGTAACGGAAGCTACAACGAAGAAGAGACTGGACTTTGTCAACGCGACACGCAGGTCAGGAGTTCGTGTTTTCTGATGAGAATCGCTTTGTCTTGCAACAACCGCACAATGTCCAAAATGACCGCCGACGTTGGTCAGCATCCAGCCTCATACACATCTAGCGGTTTCAGAACACCGTGTCAGTGATGGTTTTTTTTTTTTTTATTCTTGCTTATTTTCCGTCGGTCTATTTCCGCCACTGCTGTTTCCAATAACTGACGCCCAGGGAGGCGACTCCACACCCAGGTCCCCAACTCACGACCCGTTTATTAACGGACCGGCGCCAACGGCTTTTCTTCCTCATGCGATGGAAGGCGTGATCCCAGAGATTTTTCGCCTCAGAAAATCTCCCGGTGTCGGCTAGGATTGAATCTAGACCAGTTGGGTTGGTTGAGAGTGGATCACGCCACCTCACAACTATCGACACCTATGTCGGCGGTAGGATTCGAACCAGTGATGGTTTGGTGGCCGTGTTTAGGTGTGGGAAGTTCCCACTGGAGTTTATCGAAAAAACATGAAAATCAACGCCGCGTGGAATAAAACCGAGGCTCTGGAGAAGGTTGTGGTCCCGGTACCTCTACAGAAAGGATCATTACGCGCCTCAATAGGACGGTGCACCGGTCCACATGGCGAATATCGCCCTACCGTGGTGTCGGGAGAATTAGACTTTGATGCTTCCCCAGATTAGACTTTGATGCTTCCCCGGAAGCTTCGGGTCAGAAAGCTGGACCTTAATTCCCTGGACTTTTCTGTATGGTCGTACATACTGGCCAAGCAGAACGAACATAAAGTGAGCATTATGGACCAATTCTAGCACTATTGACCAATTTCTCCAAGATATAGGACGAGATGCCGATAGTCCAGGTACGTGCCGCGTGCGATTCTTTCGAGAAACGCCTCAACCAGCACAGTACAACCGTACTATTTGCCATAAAATTGACCCCAGCGTAATGCCAAGTAACTCCTATTCCTACCTCCACGTGGTACCGACTGGGATACGAGCAACCAAGGAAATGTCGTTGAACCGGTGGAAACTTGGTCGTATGCTGACAAGGAAGAGGTGGCTGTTCTCCTAGGAAGGCAGCTTGCCTGAGCGTCTGTTCTTCATGTTAAGGGCGGTTCAAGCAGCATCTGATCCAAAGCGGACGGCTGAATCATGAAATGCGGTGTCTCGTCAGCTAAACCCAAGATAGCAGTTCCGTCGCGAGACTAGGCATCCGTAGCCCAAGTAAGGCAGCATGCCGAAAAATTAAAATACTACGAACAATAAAGAATTGACTACGAACCGGAACAACCGGCAACCTAGGCGACGAAAGAAGGACGACGATTGGAACTGTAGATCGCTGAACGCCCCAGGTGGCGACCGGATTCTGCTCGATCAAGGAGCTATGCCGGGAAGGAGAGAAGGTACGGAGGATTTGTGGCCACAGGGCACAGTACTAGCGCGGCACAACCAATGAGCTGGGTACCGCATTTATAGTGCTGGGCAGGATGCAGAGTCAAGTGGCAACGACAGGTTATGTTTGCTGAGAATAAAAAGCCGGTTCTACAACTACATCATCCTCAAAGTGCACTGCCCTCACAAAGGAAGACCTGATGTAGAAAATGAAAACGTTCTACGCACAGCTGGAGAAACTCTACGATAGCTGCTCGCGTAGAAACATCAAGGTTAGGCACAGCCTGCACATCGTGACAAACGACAACGGCCAGCGATGCGTCAACTTCGCAGCTTCCCGAGGGCTGGCAGCCCGAAGTACCTTTTTTCCCCGGAAGTACATCCACAAAACCACCTGGAGATCACCTGACCAACGTACAACAAACCAAATTAACCATGTTCTCATCGACGGCTGGTTCTTCTCAGACATTACAAACGTACGCACCAATCGCGGTGTGGATATTGGCTCGGACCACTACCTAGTTGGGATAGCTTTGCTCTCAAATCTGTCGACCGTATACAACGCGCGACATCGCCTAACCCCGCGGCTCAACACCAAGCAACTCCGGGACTCCCAGGCTGCGGAGGAATATCCGCAACAGTTCGAAGCGATACTACCCACCGCGGCTCTCGAGGACTACTGACGCAGGATTCGCACAGCTATCAGGGAGACCGCAACGGTGACACTAGGAGTGGAAGCACCGAGTGGCAGAAAGACTGGTATGACGGGAAGTTCGAGGCAGTGGTGCGTGAGCAGAACCAGACCTGGACTAGAGAGAACAAGACCAATTACAAACGGGGTCGGGACGACATGACCACGATTCTCATACAAAAGAAGCGCCAGCAAGAGGATCGTGAACTTAAAGAGCTGGAACGACCGTACCGTGCCAACGATACGCGAAAGTTCTATGATAAGGTAAACCAGTCTCGTAGAGGCTATGTGCCGCAAGTCGACATATGCAACGGCGCGGATGGAAACCTTCTCACGAACGCCAGCGAGGTGGTCGAGAAGTAACCTTGCGACGGCGGAGGAAACTTACGCCTGACTGAAATCCGAAGCAGGACGAATCGGACTGCAAATAAATGCGCCGAAAACACCAACACGGAATCGAGACAACAACGCTTTTCACGGAGGACCCTGCGGCCGTGGAGTTTTTGAAAGAAAGATGCTGCTGATCATCTACGGTGGAGTACAGACGGACAAACGGCGACGGTGCATGAACCATGAGCTGCACGCGCAGCTTGAAGAGTACCCCTTTGCACACCTGACGAAAGTCAATAGGTTGCGGTGAGCCGGTTACGTCGTAAGGATGCCGGACGACAACCCTGTGAAATCACTTCTCTTCAGCAACCCTGCCAGCACCACATATAGAGGAGCGCAGCGTGCACGATGGCTCAACCAGATCGAAAGAGACTTACCTGGGGAACTGGCGCAACACAGCTCAAAACCGAGCAACATGGCGATAACTTCTTGATACGGCACAAGTCACCATGGCTCTCATGTGATTGGTGAGTAAGGGGTGCTGCCAGCTAGCATGTCGTAAAGGTTCTTTATAAACACCATCCTAATAAAAATTGACTCACAAAACAATATCTTGTGCTCTTTTTCTGAGCTTATTAACAAAGTATATTTCAACTTATTGAAAACCATGTGCTGTGGGCTGGTTTCATCTATTCGATAATTCACCTGTGCAAGTAGCCGGAGGTATTGAAAAAATAATAATGATGAAACGAGTCAAAAAAGAACTATTTTGCAATAAGAAAAATGAAAATAACAACCATGATCGAAACAAGCAAACACCTGTCATTTTCAGCTGTACATATACAGATTTCAAATTCTAACTTATCAGTTAGAAGAGTGCAATTTTCTGGGCAAAACGTGATTTTTGAAAAAATCCATCACATCGTTGTCCTACGATTTTCAAATGAAGAAAATATATCCCTCGGAATCTAATGAATGACGGTTGGTACATGGACGAATCGTCATTCAAGCCGGAAGAAAACGCTGATTTTAATTCGCGACTTGCTAAGAAAACGCAGCTTTTTCAGATGGTATATAAAACTGGTACAGCTAAACAACCCAATTACATGACATGTGATGAAACTATGTTGTATTGATGGGAGTGTGAAACATAAAACCGATTTAAAACTTACAAAACTGTTGACAATCTAAAGCTCTCGTTTTTATTTATGACGCTGGTGTCAATCTAGATTCCAGATTGACACTTCACTTATAAAATGTGACGTGCGACTGCATTCAATAGCTCACCATGGACTAAAATCAATACGCTGTACAGAAAAACAAATCTAGGCATGTTAACCGAGCACATATCATCTCTGCTAGCAGATATTTACTCCGCAATCAGCAAATAAGAACCCTAGAACAAGCAGTACACCGATGAAATACAGCACGAGTGGCAAGTGCAACGTGATCTGCATCCCGAATCGATGAGAAGCAAAGCAGTTGAAAGCATCAAACGTAGTCACATTAGTTGACGATTGTTCTGTTTAGATAGGGGATTTTTCTAGTTTCCACTACAGGTATTAGCCTAGTGACGCCACCGAAAAGTTTTCACACCCGACGGTGTCGGTTAAAATTGCTTTATATTTATTTACCTACTGCAACTCGGGAGCCAACAATCGCTTCGTAAGAAATAAAAGTCCTAGTGCAGTAGAATGCAACGGAGAGAGTGTAATTGAACATGATTTATCGATTTTGACCAATTGCAGTTTGAAAATTTTAAATTGGAAACTGCATGGCACGGCAATTCGACCAAGTTGTAGAGTCGTTGCAATTGACATGGAAAAGTTTAACAATAAGTACAGTATGGTACCGGATAGGATTTTATTGCAAGTACCTACCGGCGACGGAGAAAACGAGTAAACAGAGTGGTATTGATTCTATTCTACCGAACGACACGGATGCAAAAATACTGCCGAGCCTTGTTGGAAGACTTGTACTAAGTTTAAGAGCAGACTGTAAAACAACCGGAAACTAGCAATCAAGCCATCTAGCTCTCGATTGGCCTTCTTTATTTCGGAATGAAATGGCACGGTGTTCTGGCCATCTTCTGTTGATTGTCTATAAAATATATTTTCATCTGAACAAATTCTTGATTCTCTGAAGTCTCGCTACAGACAGATTAGAATGATTACCTCTCATTTTTTCTACAATTATTTTATTAACTTTTTCTTAGCTACAATTTTTAGGTCTTGCTTTAAAAAACAACATTATCGCCATTGAATTCACTATTCACGTCAATTTACAAAACATTGCACAATACCAATGCGTTCCATACCAATAATTGTAAGCAATATCTACC
The DNA here is from genome assembly GCF_029784165.1 of Wyeomyia smithii. Classification (NCBI taxonomy): domain Eukaryota; kingdom Metazoa; phylum Arthropoda; class Insecta; order Diptera; family Culicidae; genus Wyeomyia; species Wyeomyia smithii. The sequence goes on from NC_073694.1 coordinate 162,875,682, forward strand.
AAGAATTTAATTTTATTATTAATGAATGTTGTTTAAAAACGGTTGTCGAAAACACACACTATTCTTTAATTGTAGAATTTAGACTTGCTCCGGCCATTTTCTTGATAACAATTCAAACATTGATTCAAGCTATCATTTTATATTTTATGTTAAAAGTGTACTATAAATGCAACATTTTGTAGAATAGGTAGTTTAAACTAACTATTTTCTGTCAAGATAAGGTCATTACAATTTTTGGTGCTCTAGAGTAATGAGCGGAAAAGGATTAAGACTGCACAGGGGACAAATGACTCTGACAACGTACGATGCATCAGAATGAAAAATTTCTTATTAATCAAGGGGTCCATTTTCTAAATTGAGCAGATCTCACACAGTCACCCTTTTGTTTATTCTCATCACAATGGATCTCTTGATTTTTAACTGATAATGCACGACTGGTTTTCTTTATTTTTTCTCCGAATTGAGAATGAGAAAAGCATTACTGTTTTATCATCATTTTCCAAAGTGAGATTTCCAGCTTTGCTCATTTACTCGAAAACTCCTTAGAATCTGAACACAAAACGGTTCTAAACCTACAAGAACACTTTGAATGAATATATTTCACTGTGATTTCACCTTCCACTTCTGCTCTCCAGTTTTTGAGCTATGAATTCCTCAATGAATTCCTAGATCTGTAAGATCCATTCAGGCTTCCTGATAATATGTAACTTTTGTGCCCAGACTCCGAACCTAACTTAGGAATAAAAACGAACTTTTGTGAACCGTACCAGAACCCGGACATAACTTTTCGTTCCGTATCGGTAACATTGAACATAGAGATTGGATCCAACTTTTAACGTAAACGTTGTTTTTTTACGGTACAAACTCCAACGCGCCTTGCAATTGCATACATTACATGTTATACTGTCAATTGTTTTAATGCAAATTCACAAGCAGAAAATTTATTCTCATAAAACTTTTTCCTCATTAATATTTTCCATTGCAACCATGAATACTATATAACACACGAGACTGATGGTTGTTTTCGCGGAATGTCACAGCTTTCGATGGAAAACCGCCGTACAAATGGAGTCAACAATCACTCGATGTCACAGTGCGTCTTGAACTGTCCTACAGATCAGACGTTTTTTCGGTTGCTTGTGGACTGGTCTTTGACTGCCTATAGCTTCAAAGTTTGTGTTTTGTCAGTGTGTCTTTTAAAGACTACCTGAAAGCTATTTCCCATCAGTCTTTCTCAAGACTACCTACTTTTGAATTTAACATTTGTTTTAACTTTTTTTGTATCGCCTGAAATGGCTGGACGGAAAAAGAAACCTCGCATCGCTGCGGGGAGGAAAAGAGAGGCATCTCTTTCTGACACATCGAGTGTCTGTAGTGACAATCCTTTTGATATTTTGCCTGAGCAAGAAGCTGGTGAAATGGAAGTTACCAATAATGAGACTATACAAAATATAAAATCTTTAAAAAAGGAGAAAGTTCCACCTATTGTGGTAACTATTTCTTCTGAATTTAATATATTCAAAAAGGAACTTTCAACGTTTGTTTCTGACGTTAAAGTTACCTATCAAATTGGCCGTAGAGGTGAATGCCGCTTATTAGCCGACTCAGTAAAGGGTCGTGATCGTCTTGTTCAGTATTTAACTGACAAGATGTACAAATTTTTTACATATGACACCAAGAACGCCAAGCCGTTCAAGATTGTCTTGAAAGGTCTCACCAACGATCAAACCGTTGATGAGATCAAACTTACTTTAACAGAATTACTTGGCATAGCCCCTACCCAAGTAATTCTAATGAAACAAAAATCACGAGGCGAAAACAGTCAGAGAACTGGAATTTCCCTTGTTAATTATTTAATTCATTTTAACCGCAATGAGGTTAACAACTTAAAATTTTTTGAAAAAGCACATGCTTTGTATAATGTGCGTGTAAAGTGGGAAACTTATAGGAAGTATGGCGGAGGTGAAAAGCATATCACCCAATGCCGTACTTGCCAACGTTATGGCCATGGTTCCAAATTCTGTAACATGGACCAAAAATGTCTTAATTGTGGAGACTCTTCTCACAAAAAGGACACATGTCCTGTGAAAGAGAGTAAAAATTTTCGCTGTGCGAATTGTAACGGCAACCATATGTCAAATTTTTATCAATGCCCAGTCCGTTTAGCAATTGTTAAGGCAAGGCAAGGTAAACAAAATTCAATTTCTCAATTAAAACCAACTTCAAAACAAAATTCTCCAAGCGTACCAGTGACGCATAGTTTACCTACTCCTTTGCATACCCGTTTAACTTATGCACAGGTTACAGGTAGTTCGAACATTATACCGCCTAGTGTTGGTAGTTCGAAAATGACCGTTAATATGGGTAAGCAAAACACGCTAGAAAATAATTGTACACCTATTACTCCAGCTAATATTGCTACCGAAAATATTTTTTCTAATGTCAACTGCCTGGGGCCTATTACGGCAGGTAAACTTTCTTTTTTGCAACAGGCAATGTTCGATCTTATGAACGCCATGTTGCAGGCAAAATCAATGTTTGAAGCCATTCAAATAGGCACAAATTTTACTATTAAAATTGTTTCTAATTTAAAATTTAGCAATGATTTTAAATAAAACAATTAAAATATTAAATTGGAATGCTCGCTCATTGAAGGCCAATGAGAATGAGCTTTTTAATTTTTTAACAGTAAATAATGTGCATATTGCAATTATTACTGAAACATTTTTGAAACCTAACATAAAATTAAAATATGATCCCAATTACGTGGTTCATAGATATGATAGGATTCAGGGTTCCGGCGGTGGAGTTGCAATTGTTATTCATCGCCGAATCAAACATCGTGCTCTTCCCCATCTTGAGACGAAAGTTATTGAAACTTTGGGAATTGAAGTTCAAACTGAACTTGGGATTTTATTTATTGCCGCAGCATATTTACCATTTCAATGCACACGCGAGCTCAAAAATTATTTTAAAGGTGATTTACAAAAACTCACCAGAAATCGTTCGAAATTTTTCATAATCGGCGATTTTAACGCTAAACATCGTTCATGGAATAATTCTCAAAGTAATTCCAATGGCAAAATTTTATTCAATGATTGTTCTTCAGGATACTATTCTATTTTGTCTCCGAATAGTCCTACATGCTTTTCTTCTGTAAGAAACCCTTCAACAATTGATTTGGTGCTGACAGATCAAAGTCATGTATGTAGTGATTTGATCACACATGCTGACTTTGATTCTGACCATCTTCCAATAACTTTTTCTTTATCACATGAATCAGTTTTAAACTCTATGAGCTCTGTTTTTAATTATAACAAAGCTAATTGGGAAAGATACAAAAATTATATTGAGAGAAATTACAATAATGAGCTTGATTTGCAAAACGAAGTGAATATTGATTCCGCTTTGGAAGCATTAAAATGTGCAATTGTTGATGCCAGGAATTATTCTGTTCCAAAGGCTCAAGTGAAATTTGATTCACCAATAATTGACGAAAATCTTCAACTTCTAATTCGTTTGAAAAATGTTCGCAGACGTCAATATCAACGTTCTCGTGACCCTGTTTTTAAAACTATTTATAAAGATTTACAGAAAGAGATTAAACATAGATTTACTCTTCTGAGAAATCAAAATTTTGAGACTAAAGTTGAAAAATTGAAACCATATTCAAAACCATTTTGGAAGCTGTCGAAGATTCTTAAGAAACCTTCAAAGCCTATTCCAGTTTTAAAAGATGGTGAACGTTTTCTTGTATCCAATGAACAAAAGGCTCAAAGACTTGCTCAGCAGTTTGAGAGTGTTCATAACTCAAATTTGAATTTTGTGAGTCCAATTGAAAATGAAGTCACACGTCAATTTGATTTAATTTCTTCCCAGAATTTTTTACCTGCAGAAATAATTGAAACTAACTTGAATGAGATTAAATCAATTATTAAAAATTTCAAAAATATGAAAGCACCTGGTGACGATGGAATCTTTAATATACTAATCAAACATCTCCCTGAGAGCACAATGGATTTTTTAGTGAAAATTTTCAATTGCTGCTTCAAAATTGCATATTTTCCCAAATTATGGAAAAATGCAAAAATTACTCCCATTTTAAAACCGGATAAGAACCCAGCTGAAGTTTCAAGTTATCGACCAATCAGTTTGCTTTCTTCAATAAGTAAACTGTTTGAGAGAGTTATTCTTAACAGAATGATGTCACACATCAACGAAAATTCAATTTTTGCAAATGAACAGTTTGGATTTCGCCATGGGCATTCCACAACTCATCAATTGCTCAGAGTTACTAATATGATACGAGCTAACAAATCTGAAGGTTATTCCACTGGAGCTGCTCTTTTAGACATAGAAAAAGCATTCGACAGTGTTTGGCATAAAGGTTTGATTGCGAAATTGCAAACTTTTAATTTTCCAATTTTCCTAATCAAAATTTTAAAAAATTATCTTACTGATCGAACTCTGCAGGTTGTCTATCAGAATTCAAAATCTGATAGATTTCCTGTCAGAGCAGGTGTGCCTCAAGGTTCAGTCTTGGGTCCAGTCCTGTACAACATATTCACTTCAGATCTTCCTGATTTGCCTCCAGGATGCACAAAGTCATTGTTCTGCGATGACACAAGCATTTCCGTAAAAGGAAAAAGTCTTCGTGTCATATGCAGTCGATTGCAGAAAAGTTTAGATATTTTTTCTTCCTACTTGCAAAAGTGGAAAATCTCTCCCAATGCTTCTAAAACTCAAATGATAATTTTTCCGCATAAGCCTAGGGCTTCTTTCCTCAAGCCAAACAATAATCACGTTGTCAAGATGAATGGGGTTATTTTAAGTTGGTCCGACAAGGTTAAGTACTTGGGACTAATTTATGATAAAAAACTTATTTTCAAAGAGCACATTGAGAGTATACAAGCCAAGTGCATCAAATATACGAGATGTTTATATCCTCTCATTAACAGGAATTCTAAACTTTGTTTAAAGAACAAACTTTTGATTTACAAACAAATTTTTAGACCAGCAATGCTTTATGCTGTACCGATCTGGTCAAGTTGCTGTTCAACAAGGAAGAAAACGCTCCAAAGGATTCAGAATAAAATTCTGAAAATGATTTTGAAGCGTCCTCCTTGGTTTGGTACACTCGAATTACATAGACTTACTGGTGTTGAACCATTAGAAGCTATGTCAAATAAAATTATTAACAATTTTCGACAAAAATCGTTGCAATCCTCAATTGCTACGATAAGCTCTCTTTATAGCCAATAAGTTAGCAATTAAGTTAGTTGTAAGTTTACTTCCCCTTTTCTGACAAGTAGGTTTAAATCCCTACGAATGATAAGTCCTAATTGCGAAAGCAAACAAATCCTAACAATTAAAATTACAAATTTCTAACAGTGTTGAGAAGTCACCATTTGTGATTGGACACACATACTCATTATTTACTAATATTTATCATAAATACTTAAGCTACTAACAAATCCCCCCTTTAAAAAAAAAAAAAAAAAAAATCACTCGATGTCGTAATTCAGACAGCAGGATTCGTTTGCCATTGCGAGTCTGTTTTTTTTTTATTTTGTTTGCCGCATTAATTTGTTCAACTCAACGCTGCCTGAGGCGATCGAATTTTCCAGAAGAAGCAAATCCGCAATTTGTTAAGTGAAATGAAAATAAAAAAAAAAACTTGCCGTCTGTATGATAATTTTTCTATGGAAACCTAGCTAAACTTTTTGGTGAGAATAAAATGCAATGCCGAACTTGTTGAAAATTCCGCATTCTGAACTATAAACAACCGCAAGTTTTTTATATCTTATTTTTGGTGCCTTTTATTTGCAGCTTTTCAACTTGGAGACTAGTTTTTCATACTCTATATTGCCATGTTTTTTCGAATCAGTAAATTTTCAGATCTGATAACAACAGCTGCAGAAATCTTTACGTGATTTCCCGCAACTGATAATAAACACGATTCGTTGAGCTGCGCCCAGTATGATGAATGGTAACGTAGATGAAGGCTAGTGCATTATCACGAACGGTACATTTTAATTAGATAAAAACTACGATACCGATACGTACTGTGAACACGCAGCTAGGATAAATACTTACAGTAAAAAATAAATTAGATTTTCCATTAGCGCTCCCTTTCGTAGATAGGTGTGACCTTTCAAATAGGAAATTGTTTGTGTTTTTGATACATTAACGATTTATAACAATTACGTTGTATTGTGAGGTGTAGCATTTTATGGCAGGAAGATTGATAAAAAAGTTTTAGTATTATCGAATTAAATACTAAAATAGTTGATCCTATAAATACACAAAGTCAATCGTTGCAATGATTTTGTCGCCAGATTGCAATTCTATTTTACAATGGTTGCTCTATCAAATTCATCTGTTCGAAATTTAGGAGGACACTTCAAATCATTTTCCTAATTGTATCGGAATGTTTTGACCGAGAAGTATGTTGTTCTATTTTTTCCTCCATCAACCATAAATTAGAAGCCATAGAGACAAGAAGGTGTGAGCACGGCAGTCCTCAAGACGGCGCGATTACGCATTCCGTGCATACGAGTGGAAGGCGCCAGTTGCTAAAAGGCACATTGGAAGGTTAGAAGATACTGACAATTTTCGTCAGTAAGGCGTTGTCATGCCGTAACGTGGAATGGCGTGAAATTGATCAGTGGGGTAAAATTGATCACCTGGAAATTCGTGATAAAAAATACTAATCAAAAGATACTGATCTTACAAAACTAGGCAATGTTTACGAGTCCTAAAATGCAGCTTTTGAAAGATTCACATACCTGTCAAAGTTAACCCTTGCATGCCCGGGCAATTTAACATATTTTCGAAAAATTATTCTAACTCAGTCAAAACTCAATCAAATTTGATCGAACAAGTTTCTAAATAACAAAAAAAGTATTGAATTTACTTGAAGTAATCTTAATTAGGGGTTAATTAAGTTAAATTTGGAGAAGTGAGTGAAGTTTGATAAAAGCTCAAAAAATTTAATTTTCAACAATGATTTTTCCATACCATCAAAGTAACACTGATTAATTCACAGGAAACCTCAGAGCTACAGTTTGCAACAAACCGAATTGGAATCGATCTAACAATGATCAAATGAGAGCAAATTTAGCAAACTGCAGCTCGTGAACTAAAATGAATAAACTTTAACCTGAAATATCGTTATTTTCGTTTCCAAACTACCTGTGATTGATATTTTTCAGTCCAGAAATCATGATTTATCATAAACATAAAGAAAAAAAGCACATTTCCAATAGAATGTATGGATTTCAGGGGTGATTAATTTCACCCCGACTTATCTCATATTACCTCATAAAATTCTCGAATTTATTTCATGAATTTCACGACAGAAATTTTACCAATAGCCATAGGGGTTTTCTAGAGCACATGCCAGTACTTGTTTTAAATATATACTATTTTGGGAAAAATGTACATGAAGCTAGTTATTTAGAAAATATTATAAAAATTAATCAATTTCACCCCGTTCCATGGTATGTGTATTCGGCTATTCGAGCTCTTAAAGTAAACAAGCTATTATTTGCAGGAGAGCTGCTAACTAGCCATCAGCGATACCAGGTGTGGAGACATGTCTTCATTTGAGAAACATTTGAGTTCGTGTGAAGAAATCAGATTTTGTCAGATTTGACTTTTTGAAGACATTTTAATTTTGTGACCAAGATTATTAATATGTTTTCGAAATTCAATTTAGCCGAGAGTAAAGGAGTTTTTTCAATGGAGACGACGATTCACTGTAAACCCATTAAAAATCTCACAAACTTTCGCCCAGATGTGCAGTTTCTTCGAAGGTATCGAGCGATTATGAAGCCGTTTGCTGCACAAACGCTTATGAAAGTCTAACAGGATGATTAATAGACTCTTCTGTAGGTTAGACTGAATTTACTAAATTCAACGCCTGTGTTGTGTCGATTGTAAACTGTCCCGAAAATTATAACTATGCTTTCACTCTTGAAAAAGACAAAATATATAGACGTTTTCCGATCATTGTATTTTCAAGTATGTTTGATAATAATGTTTCTTTCCAATTTTAATTCGATTTGTATTATTTTTGGTATAGTACCCGAGCTCTCCATTTTTTTGAAGTAGAATACTTCTCTCAGGAAGTTCGGCTACATAGGGATGTGAAATGAAAATCTAAAACCGAAAAAAGTGAAAAATATGTCCAATTTCAAATGCTAATAAACCGATTAGTATTCGATGGATTTCCTTCATTCTTGCAGCAATAGATTGGAAAATCTTCTAAGATTCTTCCCAAAATAAGATAATTGTAATTTTATTATTCACACTATTGTACTATTGAAAATAGTCAAGCCTTGTCAAAACGAAAATTTCGACCCCTGATTGGTCGTTATATGCTTGCTTCCCAAGCACGGTCGACAGAATCATATACCTTGCAATTGAAAACATGCTATTTGGCCTATATAAGAGCCTGTTTCAGCCGGAGCCGCTCATAATAGTTCTGAACAGCGACGACAGCAGTCCTCCCTTAGCAGCAGCGGGAGCGAGCAGTGGGTACCATCGATAGCGGAAAGCGGCCACAACTGTGGCATGGCTGTGGATAGGCGCAGCAGTTCCAGCGGATCTCACCATCGATAGCAGCAGGGCCAGCAGATGCAGTTACAGTGGATACCAATGGCGGCCACAACTGTGGCATGGCTACGGATAGTGTTGCAGTTGCTCAGCAGTTAGGCCAGCGTATAGCGGCCACAACTGTGGCATGGCTATGCGCATAGCGTAGCATCAGACAGCGACAGCAGCAGTCGTCCTTCCTCAGCAGCAGCACTAGCCCTGTGGTTGGTCACCACGTCTCAGGAGCAGCGCGGTTTTTCTCAGCGTGTGTCGCCAGACAGCCATTATTCCCCCCGTGTTGGGGCAGTATGATGTTTGCCATCAGGAAATCCAGTTTCGGAAATCAAAATGCCTTTTTGAAGGCAAATAAACAAGTCATTGAAAGTTAATAATTTTTATCAACGCAAGCAAGCATTCTGTGTTGCATCCTAGCAATTTAAATTTGTCGCACCCGTCTAATTTACTGAATGTGAAATAGCTTCCACAGTGCATGTTGTCCGTGTATCTTATTTCCCCCAATGTTAGGGCAGCTCAAAGGTTGTAATTAGCAACCGATTTTGAACCACACCATGCTTTTTTCAAGGCAAATAAAAAATAATTGAAGGTTAATAATTTTTTGGCATCAACACAAGCAGACATTCTATGCGGGATGCAATCAAATTCTGTTGTAGTTGTCTAATTTTTACTTTCACTTTATTTAGTAAACCCCCCACTGTAGGGGCAGCGCAAAGGCTGCGATCAGCATAACCGACATTGAATAATAAATTTCCCTGTTAGTACGCATTCACAAAAGCAGTTAGTCCGACTATGCAGAGCTAATATGAAGTCGATTCAATCAATCAGCATAAACAGAATTTCGTCGTCTCCCAGCTGCCAAGTTGCAACATGATGCAACACGCAACAGCGAGCAAACGAAATCGCTTGATGTTACAAACCGCAATAAGATACGGGTTAAAACCGTTGCGTGTGTGAGAGCACCATCGGTGTTTATTCGCTGGATACACTATCTACTGTCTACTGAACGCAATAATCTGCTTACATGCGACACGGGGACGGGAACATTTTCTTCAACGAAGCTGCGCAACACGACACAAAACATGTTATTTTGTTGCTTCAATGAGAGTGCTATCGGTCCGGCTCGACAAGAAATCATTTTTGTGCATCCGTGCTACGAAACTGAGGAAAAACTTTAGAAACTGAAAAAAGAGGTGGAGCTTATCAAATGATCGCTATATCATTCCACCACGTACGTGAAATAATTCATTCCTATTTTCATCCCTATATAAGAGCCTGTTTTAGTCCAAGCCGCTCATAATAGTTCTGAACAGCGACGACAGCAGCAGCGGGAGCGAGCAGTGGGTACCATCGATAGCGGAAAGCGGCCACAACTGTGGCATGGCTGTGGATAGGCGCAGCAGTTCCAGCGGATCTCACCATCGATAGCAGCAGGGCCAGCAGATGCAGTTACAGTGGATATCAATGGCGGCCACAACTGTGGCATGGCTACGGATAGTGTTGCAGTTGCTCAGCAGTTAGGCCAGCGTATAGCGGCCTCAACTGTGGCATAGCGTAGCATCAGACAGCGACAACAGCAGTCGTCCTTCCTTAGCAGCAGCACTAGCCCTGTGGTTGGTCACCACGTCTCAGGAGCAGCGCGGTTTTTCTCAGCGTGTGTCGCCAGACAGCCATTATTCCCCCCGTGTTGGGGCAGCATGATGATTGCCATCAGGAAATCCAGTTTCGGAAATCAAAATGCCTTTTTGAAGGCAAATAAACAAGTCATTGAAAGTTAATAATTTTTGTCAACGCAAGCAAGCATTCTGTGTTGCATCCTAGCAATTTAAATTTGTCGCACCCGTTTAATTTACTGAATGTGAAATAGCTTCCACAGTGCATGTTGTCCGTGTATCTTAATTCCCCCAATGTTAGGGCAGCTCAAAGGTTGTAATTAGCAACCGATTTTTAACCACACCATGCTTTTTTCAAGGCAAATAAAAAATAATTGAAGGTTAATAATTTTCTGGCATCAACACAAGCAGACATTCTGTGCGGGATGCAATCAAATTCTGTTGTAGTTGTCCAATTTTTACTTTATTTAGTAATCCCCCCACTGTAGGGGCAGCGCAAAGGCTGCAATCAGCATGACCAACTTTGAATAACAAACGGTTAACGTTTATTCACTAAAATTTCATCCAATTCAAAACAGGTTTTTGTCTGAGTACAATAATTTGCACAAAAAGACATTAAAAATTTTACCGCATTATTAGACGCGTTTCTCCAGTCATGCCTCGTGAACGAGAAGGTTCCCTATCACAGACATAGATTTCGTGCTCCAGCACATTACAACACGTGGAAATTGTCTTTTTGCTAGTGCAACATTTCTTGGAAGTGTTTTATTATTCTCGGGTAAGAGACTACGAGTGCATTTTTGAAGTAGAATACTTCTCTCAGGAAGTTCGGCTACATAGGGATGTGAAATGAAAATCTAAAACCGAAAAAAGTTAGAAATATGTCCAATTTCAAATGCTAATAAATCGGTTAGTATTCGATGGATTTCCTTCGTTCTTGCAGCAATAGATTGGAAAATCTTTTAAGATTCTTCCCAAAATAAGATAATTGTGATTTTATTATTCACACTATTGTACTATTGAAAATAGTCAAGCATTGTCAAAACGAAAAATTCGACCTCTGGTTGGTCGTTATATGCTTGCTTCCCAAGCACGGTCGACAGGATCATATACCTTGCAATTGAAAACATGCTATTTGGCCTATATAAGAGCCTGTTTCAGCCGGAGCCGCTCATAATAGTTCTAGACAGCGACAACAGCAGTCGTCCTTCCTTAGCAGCAGCACTAGCCCTGTGGTTGGTCACCACGTCTCAGGAGCAGCGCGGTTCTTCTCAGCGGGTGTCGTCAGACTGCCATAATCCCCCCCGTGTTGGGGCAGCATGATGATTGCCATCAGGACATCCAATTTCGGAAATCAAAATGCCTTTTTCAAGGCAAATAAACAAGTCATTGAAAGTTAATAATTTTTGTCAACGCAAGCAAGCATTCTGTGTTGCATCCTAACAATTTAAATTTGTCGCACTCGTCTAATTTACTGAATGTGAAATAGCTTCCACAGTGCATGTTGTCCGTGTATCTTAGTTCCCCCAATGTTAGGGCAGCTCAAAGGTTGTAATTAGCAACCGATTTTGAACCGCAAAATGCTTTTTGAAGTAGAATACTTCTCTCAGGAAGTTCAGCTACATAGGGATGTGAAATGAAAATCTAAAACCGAAAAATGTGAAAAATATGTCCAATTTCAAATGCTAATAAATCGGTTAGTTTTCGATGGATTTCCTTCGTTCTTGCAGCAATAGATTGGAAAATCTTCTAAGATTCTTTTCAAATGAAGATAATTGTAATTTGATTATTCAAACTATTGTACTATTGACAATAGTAAAGCCTTGTCAAAACGAAGAATTCTACCTCTGATTGCACGGTCGACAGAATCATAGACCTTGCAATTTAAAATATGCTATTTGGCTTATATAAGAGCCTGTTTCAGCCGAAGCTGCTCATAATAGCTCTAGACAGCGACAACAGTAGTCCTCCCTTAGCAGCAGCAGTAGCAGTGCAGTGGATATCAGCGATAGCGGATAGCGGCCACAGCTGTGGCATAGCAATGGGTAGCGCACTAGTTGCAGCGGATCTCAGCATCGATAGCAGCTGGGCCAGCTGATGCAGGGACAGCGGATACCAATGGCAGCGTATAGCGGCCACAACTGTGGCATGGCTACGGATGGTGTAGCAGTTGCAGCGGGTATCAGCATCGATAGCAGCTGATGCAGTGAGACACTTTAGTGAAATGCAGTCTCTGTGCGATAGCGGGCACTAGTAAATGTATTCAATGAAAAGTTGACTCGTTTTGACAACACATGAGCCGTCTAGTTTTGAGTGTTAAATCAGTTGTTTATTTTATCACAAGGAATACTTTATTCGCACTGTCAGTGATAACGGTGACCGGTATCTTATCCGATATTCCGATATAAATTAATTTTTCGCGTAACCAAAATTTAAAAATTGTCAAGCCCCAATCATGACAAGCAACTTGCTATAATATTGAAAATGATCAATCCTTGTTGAAGCGCAAAATTCGATTGATCTGATTAGTCAACGTTTATTTACTAGAAATAATGACTGACAGGCAAGCAGCCGGGTTATCTTTCTTGTAAAAGTATTCTACTTCAACCTTGCGGTCGTGGCTTTGCACACAACCCTCCTGTGATTTTTTCTTAATACAACTCTTAATCTTCTGTACAGTGCTTTCACCGACTATGTTCACCACTTTCGGCCGATTACTTTTGAATTTTCCAACATTTTCCGCTGGTTTTATATATTTCCTTAGCTTCGCCATCGTCAAAGCCCAAAACACAGACAGTAAAAAATATGTGAAGACAGAAACGACCCGCATTTTGCGTAGGTGGCGACCTTTTTTTTTTGCTCGACAGTTTTCGAGTTGCTAGCAATTTTTCCATCCTTCGGTCGGTTTTAACGAGCCATCTCGGGTTGGAAAACATGTGAAGACATTTTTTCTCGAAAAACATGACAAAGCGCACGCGCAAATGTGTTGCTATGCGAACATTTACCCAACGCATGCGCAAATGGGTTGTGATGCGCAGTGCAACTAGATCGACAATCGGTTTTGTAAGTGGCACTTTAATTAAATATAAATTTCTGATAAAAAGCAGTGTTTAATTTTTTAAAATGAATTGTTAAACGAATTGAAAGTGAATTGTTCAACGTTATCTAGCCATGAAATTTGTTAAAACTAGAATACGTTGTTAGGTTTTGGTACTAAAAATTGGAGTGATATTGGTTGCACTGCAAACGTTTTGTTTATCTTTTCATAGCGCATTTTGGTCCACCCCGAATAGTTCCATTGAAATCATTCGCCATAAAACCTAAGACGAGACGCGACAGCTGGTCACCGTTACATGCAACCAATTTGAACCGGCTGCTGATTGGCTGAATCCGATAACGCAATCGTCACGTAGAAAATACAACAAGGTTACTTTTCACTGTAAAGCAGTGATGCTGGAGAGTCATAATTTAGCTATTATAATTGTTCATTAATAATGATGCAAAAAAAGTATGCAAGGTACATGATATTACCGAGTAATGTATTTCACTATTATAACTTTAAAAATGCATTGATTAATCATTTTTTACTATTTCGGTTGAAGTCCAAGAAACTTAGGAAGAAAAACTTTGGGTACCAAGAAACTTAGGAAGAAAAAATTTGATAGTAGAGTATGCTTTATTGAACATGAAATAATAAATGAAAATTGAGTATTATTCGCCTATATATTGCAATTTCAATTTGTTTTATTTTCATTGACCTGCAGAAGTTATTAAAAATAATCATTCAACGGTATGGAACGTTCAAAAAAAATTCGACGGGGATGACGGCCGTTACGAAAAGAAAAATAAGAAGCCAGCTGTCGCGTCTTGTCTTAGCATAAAACGAATGTGAGACTGGGTAGACTAGAAACGTCAACCAGTCGACGAGACGACGATTCACTGTAACCCCATTAAAAAACTCACAAACTTTCGCCCAGATTTGCAGTTTCTTCGAAGGTAGCACAAACGCTCATGAAAGTCTAACAGGATGATTAATAGACTCTTCTGTAGGTCAGACTGAATTTACTCAATTCAACGCCTGCGTTGTGTCGATTGTGAACTGTTCCGAAAATTATAACTACGCTTTCACTCTTGAAAAAGACATTTTTTTTCCTTTTCTCGATCATTGTATTCTCAAGTATGCTTGATAATAATGTTTCTTTCCAATTTCAATTTCATTTGTATTATTTTTGGTATAGTACCCGAGCTCTTCAACTTTTTCCTAACACCACTCTTAAGCTTCTGTACAGTGCTTTCACCGACTATTTTCACCACTTTCGGCCGATCTTTCTTGAATTTTCCAACATTTTCCGCTGGTTTTTTATGTTTTCTTACCTTCGCCATCGTCAAAGCCCAGAAGGTTTCGATTGGGAGAGCATAAGAGCCGGCGTCACACGTGTTTGCCTAGTGGGTAGTAGGGAAGGTTCATGGCCTTGCGGCAGTTAACCGAAACAATCGCCATGGCAGACGAAAACATGCGTGTATGCATGTAAATCGCTATACTGTTTTTTTTTTTTCTGGGTAGATCTGCACTGACCCAGTGGAATAAAAAAATTCGCGTCTTGGAATCGAAGACATTTACAGTGCGTTCAAAATATCTTTGATTGTGAAGAAAAATAGAAGACATTGAAAAATATGTGAAGACATAAAATATGTAATAACGACCCGCATTTTGCGTAGGTGGCGACCTTTTTTTTTTGCTCGACAGTTTTCGATTTGCTAGCAATTTTTCCATCCTTCGGTCGGTTTTTACGAGCCATCTCGGGTTGAAAAACATGTGAAGACATTTTGAAGTAGAATACTTCTCTCAGGAAGTTCGGCTACATAGGGATGTGAAATGAAAATCTAAAACCGAAAAAAGTGAAAAATATGTCCAATTTCAAATGCTAATAAACCGATTAGTATTCGATGGATTTCCTTCATTCTTGCAGCAATAGATTGGAAAATCTTCTAAGATTCTTCCCAAAATAAGATAATTGTAATTTTATTATTCACACTATTGTACTATTGAAAATAGTCAAGCCTTGTCAAAACGAAAATTTCGACCCCTGATTGGTCGTTATATGCTTGCTTCCCAAGCACGGTCGACAGAATCATATACCTTGCAATTGAAAACATGCTATTTGGCCTATATAAGAGCCTGTTTCAGCCGGAGCCGCTCATAATAGTTCTGAACAGCGACGACAGCAGTCCTCCCTTAGCAGCAGCGGGAGCGAGCAGTGGGTACCATCGATAGCGGAAAGCGGCCACAACTGTGGCATGGCTGTGGATAGGCGCAGCAGTTCCAGCGGATCTCACCATCGATAGCAGCAGGGCCAGCAGATGCAGTTACAGTGGATACCAATGGCGGCCACAACTGTGGCATGGCTACGGATAGTGTTGCAGTTGCTCAGCAGTTAGGCCAGCGTATAGCGGCCACAACTGTGGCATGGCTATGCGCATAGCGTAGCATCAGACAGCGACAGCAGCAGTCGTCCTTCCTCAGCAGCAGCACTAGCCCTGTGGTTGGTCACCACGTCTCAGGAGCAGCGCGGTTTTTCTCAGCGTGTGTCGCCAGACAGCCATTATTCCCCCCGTGTTGGGGCAGTATGATGTTTGCCATCAGGAAATCCAGTTTCGGAAATCAAAATGCCTTTTTGAAGGCAAATAAACAAGTCATTGAAAGTTAATAATTTTTATCAACGCAAGCAAGCATTCTGTGTTGCATCCTAGCAATTTAAATTTGTCGCACCCGTCTAATTTACTGAATGTGAAATAGCTTCCACAGTGCATGTTGTCCGTGTATCTTATTTCCCCCAATGTTAGGGCAGCTCAAAGGTTGTAATTAGCAACCGATTTTGAACCACACCATGCTTTTTTCAAGGCAAATAAAAAATAATTGAAGGTTAATAATTTTTTGGCATCAACACAAGCAGACATTCTATGCGGGATGCAATCAAATTCTGTTGTAGTTGTCTAATTTTTACTTTCACTTTATTTAGTAAACCCCCCACTGTAGGGGCAGCGCAAAGGCTGCGATCAGCATAACCGACATTGAATAATAAATTTCCCTGTTAGTACGCATTCACAAAAGCAGTTAGTCCGACTATGCAGAGCTAATATGAAGTCGATTCAATCAATCAGCATAAACAGAATTTCGTCGTCTCCCAGCTGCCAAGTTGCAACATGATGCAACACGCAACAGCGAGCAAACGAAATCGCTTGATGTTACAAACCGCAATAAGATACGGGTTAAAACCGTTGCGTGTGTGAGAGCACCATCGGTGTTTATTCGCTGGATACACTATCTACTGTCTACTGAACGCAATAATCTGCTTACATGCGACACGGGGACGGGAACATTTTCTTCAACGAAGCTGCGCAACACGACACAAAACATGTTATTTTGTTGCTTCAATGAGAGTGCTATCGGTCCGGCTCGACAAGAAATCATTTTTGTGCATCCGTGCTACGAAACTGAGGAAAAACTTTAGAAACTGAAAAAAGAGGTGGAGCTTATCAAATGATCGCTATATCATTCCACCACGTACGTGAAATAATTCATTCCTATTTTCATCCCTATATAAGAGCCTGTTTTAGTCCAAGCCGCTCATAATAGTTCTGAACAGCGACGACAGCAGTCCTCCCTTAGCAGCAGCGGGAGCGAGCAGTGGGTACCATCGATAGCGGAAAGCGGCCACAACTGTGGCATGGCTGTGGATAGGCGCAGCAGTTCCAGCGGATCTCACCATCGATAGCAGCAGGGCCAGCAGATGCAGTTACAGTGGATATCAATGGCGGCCACAACTGTGGCATGGCTACGGATAGTGTTGCAGTTGCTCAGCAGTTAGGCCAGCGTATAGCGGCCTCAACTGTGGCATAGCGTAGCATCAGACAGCGACAACAGCAGTCGTCCTTCCTTAGCAGCAGCACTAGCCCTGTGGTTGGTCACCACGTCTCAGGAGCAGCGCGGTTTTTCTCAGCGTGTGTCGCCAGACAGCCATTATTCCCCCCGTGTTGGGGCAGCATGATGATTGCCATCAGGAAATCCAGTTTCGGAAATCAAAATGCCTTTTTGAAGGCAAATAAACAAGTCATTGAAAGTTAATAATTTTTGTCAACGCAAGCAAGCATTCTGTGTTGCATCCTAGCAATTTAAATTTGTCGCACCCGTTTAATTTACTGAATGTGAAATAGCTTCCACAGTGCATGTTGTCCGTGTATCTTAATTCCCCCAATGTTAGGGCAGCTCAAAGGTTGTAATTAGCAACCGATTTTTAACCACACCATGCTTTTTTCAAGGCAAATAAAAAATAATTGAAGGTTAATAATTTTCTGGCATCAACACAAGCAGACATTCTGTGCGGGATGCAATCAAATTCTGTTGTAGTTGTCCAATTTTTACTTTATTTAGTAATCCCCCCACTGTAGGGGCAGCGCAAAGGCTGCAATCAGCATGACCAACTTTGAATAACAAACGGTTAACGTTTATTCACTAAAATTTCATCCAATTCAAAACAGGTTTTTGTCTGAGTACAATAATTTGCACAAAAAGACATTAAAAATTTTACCGCATTATTAGACGCGTTTCTCCAGTCATGCCTCGTGAACGAGAAGGTTCCCTATCACAGACATAGATTTCGTGCTCCAGCACATTACAACACGTGGAAATTGTCTTTTTGCTAGTGCAACATTTCTTGGAAGTGTTTTATTATTCTCGGGTAAGAGACTACGAGTGCATTTTTGAAGTAGAATACTTCTCTCAGGAAGTTCGGCTACATAGGGATGTGAAATGAAAATCTAAAACCGAAAAAAGTTAGAAATATGTCCAATTTCAAATGCTAATAAATCGGTTAGTATTCGATGGATTTCCTTCGTTCTTGCAGCAATAGATTGGAAAATCTTTTAAGATTCTTCCCAAAATAAGATAATTGTGATTTTATTATTCACACTATTGTACTATTGAAAATAGTCAAGCATTGTCAAAACGAAAAATTCGACCTCTGGTTGGTCGTTATATGCTTGCTTCCCAAGCACGGTCGACAGGATCATATACCTTGCAATTGAAAACATGCTATTTGGCCTATATAAGAGCCTGTTTCAGCCGGAGCCGCTCATAATAGTTCTAGACAGCGACAACAGCAGTCGTCCTTCCTTAGCAGCAGCACTAGCCCTGTGGTTGGTCACCACGTCTCAGGAGCAGCGCGGTTCTTCTCAGCGGGTGTCGTCAGACTGCCATAATCCCCCCCGTGTTGGGGCAGCATGATGATTGCCATCAGGACATCCAATTTCGGAAATCAAAATGCCTTTTTCAAGGCAAATAAACAAGTCATTGAAAGTTAATAATTTTTGTCAACGCAAGCAAGCATTCTGTGTTGCATCCTAACAATTTAAATTTGTCGCACTCGTCTAATTTACTGAATGTGAAATAGCTTCCACAGTGCATGTTGTCCGTGTATCTTAGTTCCCCCAATGTTAGGGCAGCTCAAAGGTTGTAATTAGCAACCGATTTTGAACCGCAAAATGCTTTTTGAAGTAGAATACTTCTCTCAGGAAGTTCAGCTACATAGGGATGTGAAATGAAAATCTAAAACCGAAAAATGTGAAAAATATGTCCAATTTCAAATGCTAATAAATCGGTTAGTTTTCGATGGATTTCCTTCGTTCTTGCAGCAATAGATTGGAAAATCTTCTAAGATTCTTTTCAAATGAAGATAATTGTAATTTGATTATTCAAACTATTGTACTATTGACAATAGTAAAGCCTTGTCAAAACGAAGAATTCTACCTCTGATTGCACGGTCGACAGAATCATAGACCTTGCAATTTAAAATATGCTATTTGGCTTATATAAGAGCCTGTTTCAGCCGAAGCTGCTCATAATAGCTCTAGACAGCGACAACAGTAGTCCTCCCTTAGCAGCAGCAGTAGCAGTGCAGTGGATATCAGCGATAGCGGATAGCGGCCACAGCTGTGGCATAGCAATGGGTAGCGCACTAGTTGCAGCGGATCTCAGCATCGATAGCAGCTGGGCCAGCTGATGCAGGGACAGCGGATACCAATGGCAGCGTATAGCGGCCACAACTGTGGCATGGCTACGGATGGTGTAGCAGTTGCAGCGGGTATCAGCATCGATAGCAGCTGATGCAGTGAGACACTTTAGTGAAATGCAGTCTCTGTGCGATAGCGGGCACTAGTAAATGTATTCAATGAAAAGTTGACTCGTTTTGACAACACATGAGCCGTCTAGTTTTGAGTGTTAAATCAGTTGTTTATTTTATCACAAGGAATACTTTATTCGCACTGTCAGTGATAACGGTGACCGGTATCTTATCCGATATTCCGATATAAATTAATTTTTCGCGTAACCAAAATTTAAAAATTGTCAAGCCCCAATCATGACAAGCAACTTGCTATAATATTGAAAATGATCAATCCTTGTTGAAGCGCAAAATTCGATTGATCTGATTAGTCAACGTTTATTTACTAGAAATAATGACTGACAGGCAAGCAGCCGGGTTATCTTTCTTGTAAAAGTATTCTACTTCAACCTTGCGGTCGTGGCTTTGCACACAACCCTCCTGTGATTTTTTCTTAATACAACTCTTAATCTTCTGTACAGTGCTTTCACCGACTATGTTCACCACTTTCGGCCGATTACTTTTGAATTTTCCAACATTTTCCGCTGGTTTTATATATTTCCTTAGCTTCGCCATCGTCAAAGCCCAAAACACAGACAGTAAAAAATATGTGAAGACAGAAACGACCCGCATTTTGCGTAGGTGGCGACCTTTTTTTTTTGCTCGACAGTTTTCGAGTTGCTAGCAATTTTTCCATCCTTCGGTCGGTTTTAACGAGCCATCTCGGGTTGGAAAACATGTGAAGACATTTTTTCTCGAAAAACATGACAAAGCGCACGCGCAAATGTGTTGCTATGCGAACATTTACCCAACGCATGCGCAAATGGGTTGTGATGCGCAGTGCAACTAGATCGACAATCGGTTTTGTAAGTGGCACTTTAATTAAATATAAATTTCTGATAAAAAGCAGTGTTTAATTTTTTAAAATGAATTGTTAAACGAATTGAAAGTGAATTGTTCAACGTTATCTAGCCATGAAATTTGTTAAAACTAGAATACGTTGTTAGGTTTTGGTACTAAAAATTGGAGTGATATTGGTTGCACTGCAAACGTTTTGTTTATCTTTTCATAGCGCATTTTGGTCCACCCCGAATAGTTCCATTGAAATCATTCGCCATAAAACCTAAGACGAGACGCGACAGCTGGTCACCGTTACATGCAACCAATTTGAACCGGCTGCTGATTGGCTGAATCCGATAACGCAATCGTCACGTAGAAAATACAACAAGGTTACTTTTCACTGTAAAGCAGTGATGCTGGAGAGTCATAATTTAGCTATTATAATTGTTCATTAATAATGATGCAAAAAAAGTATGCAAGGTACATGATATTACCGAGTAATGTATTTCACTATTATAACTTTAAAAATGCATTGATTAATCATTTTTTACTATTTCGGTTGAAGTCCAAGAAACTTAGGAAGAAAAACTTTGGGTACCAAGAAACTTAGGAAGAAAAAATTTGATAGTAGAGTATGCTTTATTGAACATGAAATAATAAATGAAAATTGAGTATTATTCGCCTATATATTGCAATTTCAATTTGTTTTATTTTCATTGACCTGCAGAAGTTATTAAAAATAATCATTCAACGGTATGGAACGTTCAAAAAAAATTCGACGGGGATGACGGCCGTTACGAAAAGAAAAATAAGAAGCCAGCTGTCGCGTCTTGTCTTAGCATAAAACGAATGTGAGACTGGGTAGACTAGAAACGTCAACCAGTCGACGAGACGACGATTCACTGTAACCCCATTAAAAAACTCACAAACTTTCGCCCAGATTTGCAGTTTCTTCGAAGGTAGCACAAACGCTCATGAAAGTCTAACAGGATGATTAATAGACTCTTCTGTAGGTCAGACTGAATTTACTCAATTCAACGCCTGCGTTGTGTCGATTGTGAACTGTTCCGAAAATTATAACTACGCTTTCACTCTTGAAAAAGACATTTTTTTTCCTTTTCTCGATCATTGTATTCTCAAGTATGCTTGATAATAATGTTTCTTTCCAATTTCAATTTCATTTGTATTATTTTTGGTATAGTACCCGAGCTCTTCAACTTTTTCCTAACACCACTCTTAAGCTTCTGTACAGTGCTTTCACCGACTATTTTCACCACTTTCGGCCGATCTTTCTTGAATTTTCCAACATTTTCCGCTGGTTTTTTATGTTTTCTTACCTTCGCCATCGTCAAAGCCCAGAAGGTTTCGATTGGGAGAGCATAAGAGCCGGCGTCACACGTGTTTGCCTAGTGGGTAGTAGGGAAGGTTCATGGCCTTGCGGCAGTTAACCGAAACAATCGCCATGGCAGACGAAAACATGCGTGTATGCATGTAAATCGCTATACTGTTTTTTTTTTTTCTGGGTAGATCTGCACTGACCCAGTGGAATAAAAAAATTCGCGTCTTGGAATCGAAGACATTTACAGTGCGTTCAAAATATCTTTGATTGTGAAGAAAAATAGAAGACATTGAAAAATATGTGAAGACATAAAATATGTAATAACGACCCGCATTTTGCGTAGGTGGCGACCTTTTTTTTTTGCTCGACAGTTTTCGATTTGCTAGCAATTTTTCCATCCTTCGGTCGGTTTTTACGAGCCATCTCGGGTTGAAAAACATGTGAAGACATTTTGAAGTAGAATACTTCTCTCAGGAAGTTCGGCTACATAGGGATGTGAAATGAAAATCTAAAACCGAAAAAAGTGAAAAATATGTCCAATTTCAAATGCTAATAAACCGATTAGTATTCGATGGATTTCCTTCATTCTTGCAGCAATAGATTGGAAAATCTTCTAAGATTCTTCCCAAAATAAGATAATTGTAATTTTATTATTCACACTATTGTACTATTGAAAATAGTCAAGCCTTGTCAAAACGAAAATTTCGACCCCTGATTGGTCGTTATATGCTTGCTTCCCAAGCACGGTCGACAGAATCATATACCTTGCAATTGAAAACATGCTATTTGGCCTATATAAGAGCCTGTTTCAGCCGGAGCCGCTCATAATAGTTCTGAACAGCGACGACAGCAGTCCTCCCTTAGCAGCAGCGGGAGCGAGCAGTGGGTACCATCGATAGCGGAAAGCGGCCACAACTGTGGCATGGCTGTGGATAGGCGCAGCAGTTCCAGCGGATCTCACCATCGATAGCAGCAGGGCCAGCAGATGCAGTTACAGTGGATACCAATGGCGGCCACAACTGTGGCATGGCTACGGATAGTGTTGCAGTTGCTCAGCAGTTAGGCCAGCGTATAGCGGCCACAACTGTGGCATGGCTATGCGCATAGCGTAGCATCAGACAGCGACAGCAGCAGTCGTCCTTCCTCAGCAGCAGCACTAGCCCTGTGGTTGGTCACCACGTCTCAGGAGCAGCGCGGTTTTTCTCAGCGTGTGTCGCCAGACAGCCATTATTCCCCCCGTGTTGGGGCAGTATGATGTTTGCCATCAGGAAATCCAGTTTCGGAAATCAAAATGCCTTTTTGAAGGCAAATAAACAAGTCATTGAAAGTTAATAATTTTTATCAACGCAAGCAAGCATTCTGTGTTGCATCCTAGCAATTTAAATTTGTCGCACCCGTCTAATTTACTGAATGTGAAATAGCTTCCACAGTGCATGTTGTCCGTGTATCTTATTTCCCCCAATGTTAGGGCAGCTCAAAGGTTGTAATTAGCAACCGATTTTGAACCACACCATGCTTTTTTCAAGGCAAATAAAAAATAATTGAAGGTTAATAATTTTTTGGCATCAACACAAGCAGACATTCTATGCGGGATGCAATCAAATTCTGTTGTAGTTGTCTAATTTTTACTTTCACTTTATTTAGTAAACCCCCCACTGTAGGGGCAGCGCAAAGGCTGCGATCAGCATAACCGACATTGAATAATAAATTTCCCTGTTAGTACGCATTCACAAAAGCAGTTAGTCCGACTATGCAGAGCTAATATGAAGTCGATTCAATCAATCAGCATAAACAGAATTTCGTCGTCTCCCAGCTGCCAAGTTGCAACATGATGCAACACGCAACAGCGAGCAAACGAAATCGCTTGATGTTACAAACCGCAATAAGATACGGGTTAAAACCGTTGCGTGTGTGAGAGCACCATCGGTGTTTATTCGCTGGATACACTATCTACTGTCTACTGAACGCAATAATCTGCTTACATGCGACACGGGGACGGGAACATTTTCTTCAACGAAGCTGCGCAACACGACACAAAACATGTTATTTTGTTGCTTCAATGAGAGTGCTATCGGTCCGGCTCGACAAGAAATCATTTTTGTGCATCCGTGCTACGAAACTGAGGAAAAACTTTAGAAACTGAAAAAAGAGGTGGAGCTTATCAAATGATCGCTATATCATTCCACCACGTACGTGAAATAATTCATTCCTATTTTCATCCCTATATAAGAGCCTGTTTTAGTCCAAGCCGCTCATAATAGTTCTGAACAGCGACGACAGCAGTCCTCCCTTAGCAGCAGCGGGAGCGAGCAGTGGGTACCATCGATAGCGGAAAGCGGCCACAACTG
The DNA here is from genome assembly GCF_029784165.1 of Wyeomyia smithii. NCBI lineage: Eukaryota > Metazoa > Arthropoda > Insecta > Diptera > Culicidae > Wyeomyia > Wyeomyia smithii. The sequence goes on from NC_073694.1 coordinate 162,899,593, forward strand.
TGGCATGGCTGTGGATAGGCGCAGCAGTTCCAGCGGATCTCACCATCGATAGCAGCAGGGCCAGCAGATGCAGTTACAGTGGATATCAATGGCGGCCACAACTGTGGCATGGCTACGGATAGTGTTGCAGTTGCTCAGCAGTTAGGCCAGCGTATAGCGGCCTCAACTGTGGCATAGCGTAGCATCAGACAGCGACAACAGCAGTCGTCCTTCCTTAGCAGCAGCACTAGCCCTGTGGTTGGTCACCACGTCTCAGGAGCAGCGCGGTTTTTCTCAGCGTGTGTCGCCAGACAGCCATTATTCCCCCCGTGTTGGGGCAGCATGATGATTGCCATCAGGAAATCCAGTTTCGGAAATCAAAATGCCTTTTTGAAGGCAAATAAACAAGTCATTGAAAGTTAATAATTTTTGTCAACGCAAGCAAGCATTCTGTGTTGCATCCTAGCAATTTAAATTTGTCGCACCCGTTTAATTTACTGAATGTGAAATAGCTTCCACAGTGCATGTTGTCCGTGTATCTTAATTCCCCCAATGTTAGGGCAGCTCAAAGGTTGTAATTAGCAACCGATTTTTAACCACACCATGCTTTTTTCAAGGCAAATAAAAAATAATTGAAGGTTAATAATTTTCTGGCATCAACACAAGCAGACATTCTGTGCGGGATGCAATCAAATTCTGTTGTAGTTGTCCAATTTTTACTTTATTTAGTAATCCCCCCACTGTAGGGGCAGCGCAAAGGCTGCAATCAGCATGACCAACTTTGAATAACAAACGGTTAACGTTTATTCACTAAAATTTCATCCAATTCAAAACAGGTTTTTGTCTGAGTACAATAATTTGCACAAAAAGACATTAAAAATTTTACCGCATTATTAGACGCGTTTCTCCAGTCATGCCTCGTGAACGAGAAGGTTCCCTATCACAGACATAGATTTCGTGCTCCAGCACATTACAACACGTGGAAATTGTCTTTTTGCTAGTGCAACATTTCTTGGAAGTGTTTTATTATTCTCGGGTAAGAGACTACGAGTGAATTTTTGAAGTAGAATACTTCTCTCAGGAAGTTCGGCTACATAGGGATGTGAAATGAAAATCTAAAACCGAAAAAAGTTAGAAATATGTCCAATTTCAAATGCTAATAAATCGGTTAGTATTCGATGGATTTCCTTCGTTCTTGCAGCAATAGATTGGAAAATCTTTTAAGATTCTTCCCAAAATAAGATAATTGTGATTTTATTATTCACACTATTGTACTATTGAAAATAGTCAAGCATTGTCAAAACGAAAAATTCGACCTCTGGTTGGTCGTTATATGCTTGCTTCCCAAGCACGGTCGACAGGATCATATACCTTGCAATTGAAAACATGCTATTTGGCCTATATAAGAGCCTGTTTCAGCCGGAGCCGCTCATAATAGTTCTAGACAGCGACAACAGCAGTCGTCCTTCCTTAGCAGCAGCACTAGCCCTGTGGTTGGTCACCACGTCTCAGGAGCAGCGCGGTTCTTCTCAGCGGGTGTCGTCAGACTGCCATAATCCCCCCCGTGTTGGGGCAGCATGATGATTGCCATCAGGACATCCAATTTCGGAAATCAAAATGCCTTTTTCAAGGCAAATAAACAAGTCATTGAAAGTTAATAATTTTTGTCAACGCAAGCAAGCATTCTGTGTTGCATCCTAACAATTTAAATTTGTCGCACTCGTCTAATTTACTGAATGTGAAATAGCTTCCACAGTGCATGTTGTCCGTGTATCTTAGTTCCCCCAATGTTAGGGCAGCTCAAAGGTTGTAATTAGCAACCGATTTTGAACCGCAAAATGCTTTTTGAAGTAGAATACTTCTCTCAGGAAGTTCAGCTACATAGGGATGTGAAATGAAAATCTAAAACCGAAAAATGTGAAAAATATGTCCAATTTCAAATGCTAATAAATCGGTTAGTTTTCGATGGATTTCCTTCGTTCTTGCAGCAATAGATTGGAAAATCTTCTAAGATTCTTTTCAAATGAAGATAATTGTAATTTGATTATTCAAACTATTGTACTATTGACAATAGTAAAGCCTTGTCAAAACGAAGAATTCTACCTCTGATTGCACGGTCGACAGAATCATAGACCTTGCAATTTAAAATATGCTATTTGGCTTATATAAGAGCCTGTTTCAGCCGAAGCTGCTCATAATAGCTCTAGACAGCGACAACAGTAGTCCTCCCTTAGCAGCAGCAGTAGCAGTGCAGTGGATATCAGCGATAGCGGATAGCGGCCACAGCTGTGGCATAGCAATGGGTAGCGCACTAGTTGCAGCGGATCTCAGCATCGATAGCAGCTGGGCCAGCTGATGCAGGGACAGCGGATACCAATGGCAGCGTATAGCGGCCACAACTGTGGCATGGCTACGGATGGTGTAGCAGTTGCAGCGGGTATCAGCATCGATAGCAGCTGATGCAGTGAGACACTTTAGTGAAATGCAGTCTCTGTGCGATAGCGGGCACTAGTAAATGTATTCAATGAAAAGTTGACTCGTTTTGACAACACATGAGCCGTCTAGTTTTGAGTGTTAAATCAGTTGTTTATTTTATCACAAGGAATACTTTATTCGCACTGTCAGTGATAACGGTGACCGGTATCTTATCCGATATTCCGATATAAATTAATTTTTCGCGTAACCAAAATTTAAAAATTGTCAAGCCCCAATCATGACAAGCAACTTGCTATAATATTGAAAATGATCAATCCTTGTTGAAGCGCAAAATTCGATTGATCTGATTAGTCAACGTTTATTTACTAGAAATAATGACTGACAGGCAAGCAGCCGGGTTATCTTTCTTGTAAAAGTATTCTACTTCAACCTTGCGGTCGTGGCTTTGCACACAACCCTCCTGTGATTTTTTTTTCTCAGAAGACATGACAAGGCGCACGCGCAAATGTGTTGCTATGCCAACATTTACTCAGCGCATGCGCAAATGTGTTGTGATGCGCAGTGATCGACAATCTTTTTTGTCAGTGGTACTTTAATAAATTTTAAATTGCTGATGAAAAGCAATGTTAAATTTTTCAAATTGAATTGTTAAACGAATTGAAAGTGAATTGTTCAACATTATCTAGACATGAAATTTATTAAAACTAGAAAACGTTGTTATAGTTTTATTGAAATCATTCACCATAAAACGAATGTGAGAGTGAGTAGAGTAGAAACGTCAACCAGTCTCACAGACGAGACGAAAAAGAAGAAGGTTGAAATCATTGAAATAATTTCAATAGCAATCTGATCAAGTCATTTTACGTTGGCTGCTGAATACTAAGACTAATCATAGGAAAAGAACTTTACAGGCGTGGAATATTGAACTGGCGCGGGTGCCCCGACCGGGCATTTCATACACAGTTTTCCTAATAGTGCAAACATCTGGAAGACAACTTTAAGACAAGTGCCATTCGTGTCATAGTTATTGTTTGTTGAACTCATGTTGTTGAAAAAAACATCCCCAAACCCAGAAAAACACGAGGTTGTTTTCGAAATGTGGTTGAATTACTGACGAAAAAAAACTTCTCACAAATGTTATGTTTTAAGTTGTTTCTGTACTGTTTTGATAACACAAGTTAGGGGCCATCCAAAAAAATATAACAACACAAGTTTTTAATTGTGCTCATAGTACTCTTATATGACTACTGTCATTGTGAATTATTTTCTAACATATTTTGTGTGTTACTTGAGTACGAAGTGCCCTGCCAGTCGTTGCCATTTATGTTCACCAAGAATAGCTCTCAAAGTTTTTAAATTGAAATTTTGTTTGATAGCAAATCGCTTGGAAATGTATAAAATCAGTAGCTTTATTAACTTTCGCCCAACGATATCTATTAAAACTAGGAGTTAAGAGAAGAAAAACTTTTTTCAGTGTGCTTTTTTTATCCTAAATCCAGTTAAATTCAAAACATATTTCCAAGCACACGAGCATTTCGATCGCTGTTCAGTAACTGCAAATAAACACATTTCATGCCTTGTTCAGACTACGCCGCATATCACCTTATATCGTCAGATGATATCGGATATCGCTTCGAGTGTTCACACTACAGTGAGATGATATGGTTTGACATTTGCAGTGGTAATTGAGAAGAGAAGAATACAAAAACAAGTCAAAGCAAAAACAAGACAACAAGAGCAGTGTAACCAGAATAGAGATGTCAGCTAGTTGGCTTACGCCAACGCAAACTCTCATATGCAATTGTCAAAATGTGCGGAATGACAAAAGCAAACATATTTTCTTCCTTCTTTTTCGCACACACTTAATTCATCTCGGCAAGCTTCCCAACAACTGATCGAACTGGGTGAATAGAGCTTCCTGACTGCTTAGTCACACACACTAAATTCGGGTTGTTTGCCTCATAAAAGACTTTTGCTCAACTCTACCTGGTGCTAAGAAAATCGAAATATGTAGTTTTTTTTTTGAGTTGCTCGATACTGGAAATCAAATATTCATTTTGTAAGATACTATCCGTAAAAAAATCACACAACCCGCGCAGGAATAAATTAACTTCCAAGTCAGCGGAAGGGAATAAAAATTTCACAGTCAATGCAGGCATTTTGACAGAACTTTGTTGGCCTCATTTTTCATCCGACTTATACAGTGTAAAGTGCACCAATACATGCACGATTGGAAAGGTTTATTTTTGGCGGATGTCAGCAATATATTTCGACGAACATTCGGCAAATATATCGATCTACCGTAAACCAGCGAGCATTGACATTTTATTTGCCGATGTTCTCTAAAATTTTGCCGAAAACTTGTAGAATATTTTGCCGGATATATCAGCTGTTGAGTTCTCGGCAATAAAATCTGAGTACGCATACAACGCGAATTGCGAAATTTGTAGGGTTACGTAAAATGTTATTTGGCCGTGTTGCCAACTGCTGCAAATCTGGTTTTTATTGGTTTTCGAACATGATACCCGCGATATCATGTAGCCGAGGTGATATCCGATGAACAGCTCGATTCGATCACGTAATATGGATAGTGATACGGTCTCCAGGGCCGGGTTTAGATGCTGGGGGGCTCGGTGCAGAAATTTTAGTGGAGCCCTTTTTTCTTAAAAAAAAATAGTTGAGTGATTGAACTCTTCGCTGGAAGATGACGAGCAAAAAAGGGTCTCCACTTTGTCTTCACGTCTGGTCCAGGGCTAGAGGGGGGAAGGGCTCTTGTGGAAAAGCCCGGGGCATTTGCCCCTTTGTCCCCTTTGTCCCCCTTAAATCCGGGCCTAATGGCCTAGTTAGCATAAACGATAAATATCAAAATATATCAAAATAATATATAATATTACCGAAATATTTCTCTTAAAACCGAAATTGCCTAGCCCCTAGACTCCGAACCTTTTATTATCACATACGTAACACTAAGGAAGAAATCTTCCAAAAAAGTTGGTTCCATTCTCTAAAAAACCTTCCTCTTTGAGTAGTCTGTGAAGGCAGTGCACCTTGGCAGCCCTGCACTTGTCTCGTTCTCACACTAGAAATGCTGCCTTGATTTTGTGAACAACTTTTTGACAATTTCTTATATGATTTTGCTGGGGGCTCTATTGATCGGCATTGATCGGCATTTGCTATTGATCGGCATTGGCTATTGTCGAGCAGCTTGACAGGAGTGTTTTAGCATTAAAAAAAATTGAAGCAGTGATGGTTTTTTTTTCTGTATGGACTTCCTCACTGCGACCAGAATCGTAGATCTATTGTGAAAGCAAGCAGTGATGGTTTCTCTAGAAAGGGAAATGCATAAAAGTGAGTTTTCCCATACAAATTTGCAGTGCAATGTGTCAAGCGAAGTCAAACCAATCGACATTCGGTAAGTTTAGGATTATTCAGGGCCTCAAATGGAACCAAAAAAGCTTGGTTCTGGAAAATTATCATACAAAAAAAGGAAAAATTTAAATGAACGATATTGCCATCACTGTCATATTGGATCTAGGTGGATGAACAAATTCCGAACGACTGGTTGGAAGGCCTCATATGCCCAATCTATAAGAAGGGCTATCGACTGGATTGTTGTAACTATCGAGGGATTGCGTTGCTCAACTTCGTATATAAAGTACTCTCTCGTATTCTGTTCTCCAGATAGAGGCCGTTAACAGAATTATTCGTCGGTGAATACCATGCTGGTTTTAACAGGGACGCTCCACGACAGATCAAATTCTCACCTTGCGACAGATCCTTGATAAGTTTCGGGAGTACAACTTGCAGACTCACCATCTGTTTGTGGATTTTAAGGCTGCAAATGATTCAGTGAAATGAAACCAGCTCTGGCAGATAATGCTGGAACACGGTTGCCCGACGAAACTAATTATGCTGAGTCGTATGGCGCTGGAGGGATCAAAATCATGCGTGCGGATAGCTGGTAAGACATCAGTCGCGTTCGTAACGTTAGATGGACTGAAGCAAGGGGATGCGCTCTCCAACTTAGTGTTTAACATCACCCTTCAAGGTGGAGTACGAAGAGCAAACGTGCAGAAAAACGGTACGATCATCACGAAATCTCACATGCTTCTTGGTTTTACGGACGTCATCGATATCATCGGTATCGACCGTAGAACCGTGAAAGAGGGCTTCCGACCTTTTAAGAGGTTGATTGGGGCTCAACAATTAACTCTTCCTAAACAAAGTACATCGTAGCTGGCAGGGAGCATGGGAGTTCCGTTTGTGTTGGTGCTGAAGTGGAGATCGATGGGGAACGATTTGAGTGGTTGATGAATTCGTTTATCTTGGTACGCTTGTGACATGTGACAACGATATGAGCCGCGAAGTGAAACGACGAGTTGCAGCTGCGAACAGGGCCTTCTACGGACTACGTAACCAGCTTAGGTCGCGTAGTTTGCAAACTCGCACAAAACTGGCGTTGTATAGGACGCTGATCCCCCCGGTTGCCCTTTACGGACATGACGCATGGACGCTGAAAAAAGCTGATTGACGAGTGCTCTGAGTATTTGAGCGTAAAGTTCTGCGATCGATACTTAGCGGTAAACTGGAAGATAGGGGGATGCCCAGACGCATGAATCATGAATGTTGTACCAGGTATACAAGCATGCTGATATAGTGAAGGTAATACAGCGGAGCAGGCTTCAGTGGGCTGGACATGTGGCCAGAATGCCTGAAGAGAGAGCTGCCAAAAATGTATTCAGCAGAGAACCAGGAAGAGGCCGTCGACTCTGTGGTAGGCCTTGCACTCGGTGGATGTGCGCGGTGGAAAAAAATCACAGGAGGGTTGTGTGCAAAGCCACGACCGCAAGGTTGAAGTAGAATACTTTTACAAGAAAGATAACCCGGCTGCTTGCCTGTCAGTCATTATTTCTAGTAAATAAACGTTGACTAATCAGATCAATCGAATTTTGCGCTTCAACAAGGATTGATCATTTTCAATATTATAGCAAGTTGCTTGTCATGATTGGGGCTTGACAATTTTTAAATTTTGGTTACGCGAAAAATTAATTTATATCGGAATATCGGATAAGATACCGGTCACCGTTATCACTGACAGTGCGAATAAAGTATTCCTTGTGATAAAATAAACAACTGATTTAACACTCAAAACTAGACGGCTCATGTGTTGTCAAAACGAGTCAACTTTTCATTGAATACATTTACTAGTGCCCGCTATCGCACAGAGACTGCATTTCACTAAAGTGTCTCACTGCATCAGCTGCTATCGATGCTGATACCCGCTGCAACTGCTACACCATCCGTAGCCATGCCACAGTTGTGGCCGCTATACGCTGCCATTGGTATCCGCTGTCCCTGCATCAGCTGGCCCAGCTGCTATCGATGCTGAGATCCGCTGCAACTAGTGCGCTACCCATTGCTATGCCACAGCTGTGGCCGCTATCCGCTATCGCTGATATCCACTGCACTGCTACTGCTGCTGCTAAGGGAGGACTACTGTTGTCGCTGTCTAGAGCTATTATGAGCAGCTTCGGCTGAAACAGGCTCTTATATAAGCCAAATAGCATATTTTAAATTGCAAGGTCTATGATTCTGTCGACCGTGCAATCAGAGGTAGAATTCTTCGTTTTGACAAGGCTTTACTATTGTCAATAGTACAATAGTTTGAATAATCAAATTACAATTATCTTCATTTGAAAAGAATCTTAGAAGATTTTCCAATCTATTGCTGCAAGAACGAAGGAAATCCATCGAAAACTAACCGATTTATTAGCATTTGAAATTGGACATATTTTTCACATTTTTCGGTTTTAGATTTTCATTTCACATCCCTATGTAGCTGAACTTCCTGAGAGAAGTATTCTACTTCAAAAAGCATTTTGCGGTTCAAAATCGGTTGCTAATTACAACCTTTGAGCTGCCCTAACATTGGGGGAACTAAGATACACGGACAACATGCACTGTGGAAGCTATTTCACATTCAGTAAATTAGACGAGTGCGACAAATTTAAATTGTTAGGATGCAACACAGAATGCTTGCTTGCGTTGACAAAAATTATTAACTTTCAATGACTTGTTTATTTGCCTTGAAAAAGGCATTTTGATTTCCGAAATTGGATGTCCTGATGGCAATCATCATGCTGCCCCAACACGGGGGGGATTATGGCAGTCTGACGACACCCGCTGAGAAGAACCGCGCTGCTCCTGAGACGTGGTGACCAACCACAGGGCTAGTGCTGCTGCTAAGGAAGGACGACTGCTGTTGTCGCTGTCTAGAACTATTATGAGCGGCTCCGGCTGAAACAGGCTCTTATATAGGCCAAATAGCATGTTTTCAATTGCAAGGTATATGATCCTGTCGACCGTGCTTGGGAAGCAAGCATATAACGACCAACCAGAGGTCGAATTTTTCGTTTTGACAATGCTTGACTATTTTCAATAGTACAATAGTGTGAATAATAAAATCACAATTATCTTATTTTGGGAAGAATCTTAAAAGATTTTCCAATCTATTGCTGCAAGAACGAAGGAAATCCATCGAATACTAACCGATTTATTAGCATTTGAAATTGGACATATTTCTAACTTTTTTCGGTTTTAGATTTTCATTTCACATCCCTATGTAGCCGAACTTCCTGAGAGAAGTATTCTACTTCAAAAATTCACTCGTAGTCTCTTACCCGAGAATAATAAAACACTTCCAAGAAATGTTGCACTAGCAAAAAGACAATTTCCACGTGTTGTAATGTGCTGGAGCACGAAATCTATGTCTGTGATAGGGAACCTTCTCGTTCACGAGGCATGACTGGAGAAACGCGTCTAATAATGCGGTAAAATTTTTAATGTCTTTTTGTGCAAATTATTGTACTCAGACAAAAACCTGTTTTGAATTGGATGAAATTTTAGTGAATAAACGTTAACCGTTTGTTATTCAAAGTTGGTCATGCTGATTGCAGCCTTTGCGCTGCCCCTACAGTGGGGGGATTACTAAATAAAGTAAAAATTGGACAACTACAACAGAATTTGATTGCATCCCGCACAGAATGTCTGCTTGTGTTGATGCCAGAAAATTATTAACCTTCAATTATTTTTTATTTGCCTTGAAAAAAGCATGGTGTGGTTAAAAATCGGTTGCTAATTACAACCTTTGAGCTGCCCTAACATTGGGGGAATTAAGATACACGGACAACATGCACTGTGGAAGCTATTTCACATTCAGTAAATTAAACGGGTGCGACAAATTTAAATTGCTAGGATGCAACACAGAATGCTTGCTTGCGTTGACAAAAATTATTAACTTTCAATGACTTGTTTATTTGCCTTCAAAAAGGCATTTTGATTTCCGAAACTGGATTTCCTGATGGCAATCATCATGCTGCCCCAACACGGGGGGAATAATGGCTGTCTGGCGACACACGCTGAGAAAAACCGCGCTGCTCCTGAGACGTGGTGACCAACCACAGGGCTAGTGCTGCTGCTAAGGAAGGACGACTGCTGTTGTCGCTGTCTGATGCTACGCTATGCCACAGTTGAGGCCGCTATACGCTGGCCTAACTGCTGAGCAACTGCAACACTATCCGTAGCCATGCCACAGTTGTGGCCGCCATTGATATCCACTGTAACTGCATCTGCTGGCCCTGCTGCTATCGATGGTGAGATCCGCTGGAACTGCTGCGCCTATCCACAGCCATGCCACAGTTGTGGCCGCTTTCCGCTATCGATGGTACCCACTGCTCGCTCCCGCTGCTGCTAAGGGAGGACTGCTGTCGTCGCTGTTCAGAACTATTATGAGCGGCTTGGACTAAAACAGGCTCTTATATAGGGATGAAAATAGGAATGAATTATTTCACGTACGTGGTGGAATGATATAGCGATCATTTGATAAGCTCCACCTCTTTTTTCAGTTTCTAAAGTTTTTCCTCAGTTTCGTAGCACGGATGCACAAAAATGATTTCTTGTCGAGCCGGACCGATAGCACTCTCATTGAAGCAACAAAATAACATGTTTTGTGTCGTGTTGCGCAGCTTCGTTGAAGAAAATGTTCCCGTCCCCGTGTCGCATGTAAGCAGATTATTGCGTTCAGTAGACAGTAGATAGTGTATCCAGCGAATAAACACCGATGGTGCTCTCACACACGCAACGGTTTTAACCCGTATCTTATTGCGGTTTGTAACATCAAGCGATTTCGTTTGCTCGCTGTTGCGTGTTGCATCATGTTGCAACTTGGCAGCTGGGAGACGACGAAATTCTGTTTATGCTGATTGATTGAATCGACTTCATATTAGCTCTGCATAGTCGGACTAACTGCTTTTGTGAATGCGTACTAACAGGGAAATTTATTATTCAATGTCGGTTATGCTGATCGCAGCCTTTGCGCTGCCCCTACAGTGGGGGGTTTACTAAATAAAGTGAAAGTAAAAATTAGACAACTACAACAGAATTTGATTGCATCCCGCATAGAATGTCTGCTTGTGTTGATGCCAAAAAATTATTAACCTTCAATTATTTTTTATTTGCCTTGAAAAAAGCATGGTGTGGTTCAAAATCGGTTGCTAATTACAACCTTTGAGCTGCCCTAACATTGGGGGAAATAAGATACACGGACAACATGCACTGTGGAAGCTATTTCACATTCAGTAAATTAGACGGGTGCGACAAATTTAAATTGCTAGGATGCAACACAGAATGCTTGCTTGCGTTGATAAAAATTATTAACTTTCAATGACTTGTTTATTTGCCTTCAAAAAGGCATTTTGATTTCCGAAACTGGATTTCCTGATGGCAAACATCATACTGCCCCAACACGGGGGGAATAATGGCTGTCTGGCGACACACGCTGAGAAAAACCGCGCTGCTCCTGAGACGTGGTGACCAACCACAGGGCTAGTGCTGCTGCTGAGGAAGGACGACTGCTGCTGTCGCTGTCTGATGCTACGCTATGCGCATAGCCATGCCACAGTTGTGGCCGCTATACGCTGGCCTAACTGCTGAGCAACTGCAACACTATCCGTAGCCATGCCACAGTTGTGGCCGCCATTGGTATCCACTGTAACTGCATCTGCTGGCCCTGCTGCTATCGATGGTGAGATCCGCTGGAACTGCTGCGCCTATCCACAGCCATGCCACAGTTGTGGCCGCTTTCCGCTATCGATGGTACCCACTGCTCGCTCCCGCTGCTGCTAAGGGAGGACTGCTGTCGTCGCTGTTCAGAACTATTATGAGCGGCTCCGGCTGAAACAGGCTCTTATATAGGCCAAATAGCATGTTTTCAATTGCAAGGTATATGATTCTGTCGACCGTGCTTGGGAAGCAAGCATATAACGACCAATCAGGGGTCGAAATTTTCGTTTTGACAAGGCTTGACTATTTTCAATAGTACAATAGTGTGAATAATAAAATTACAATTATCTTATTTTGGGAAGAATCTTAGAAGATTTTCCAATCTATTGCTGCAAGAATGAAGGAAATCCATCGAATACTAATCGGTTTATTAGCATTTGAAATTGGACATATTTTTCACTTTTTTCGGTTTTAGATTTTCATTTCACATCCCTATGTAGCCGAACTTCCTGAGAGAAGTATTCTACTTCAAAATGTCTTCACATGTTTTTCAACCCGAGATGGCTCGTAAAAACCGACCGAAGGATGGAAAAATTGCTAGCAAATCGAAAACTGTCGAGCAAAAAAAAAAGGTCGCCACCTACGCAAAATGCGGGTCGTTATTACATATTTTATGTCTTCACATATTTTTCAATGTCTTCTATTTTTCTTCACAATCAAAGATATTTTGAACGCACTGTAAATGTCTTCGATTCCAAGACGCGAATTTTTTTATTCCACTGGGTCAGTGCAGATCTACCCAGAAAAAAAAAAAACAGTATAGCGATTTACATGCATACACGCATGTTTTCGTCTGCCATGGCGATTGTTTCGGTTAACTGCCGCAAGGCCATGAACCTTCCCTACTACCCACTAGGCAAACACGTGTGACGCCGGCTCTTATGCTCTCCCAATCGAAACCTTCTGGGCTTTGACGATGGCGAAGGTAAGAAAACATAAAAAACCAGCGGAAAATGTTGGAAAATTCAAGAAAGATCGGCCGAAAGTGGTGAAAATAGTCGGTGAAAGCACTGTACAGAAGCTTAAGAGTGGTGTTAGGAAAAAGTTGAAGAGCTCGGGTACTATACCAAAAATAATACAAATGAAATTGAAATTGGAAAGAAACATTATTATCAAGCATACTTGAGAATACAATGATCGAGAAAAGGAAAAAAAATGTCTTTTTCAAGAGTGAAAGCGTAGTTATAATTTTCGGAACAGTTCACAATCGACACAACGCAGGCGTTGAATTGAGTAAATTCAGTCTGACCTACAGAAGAGTCTATTAATCATCCTGTTAGACTTTCATGAGCGTTTGTGCTACCTTCGAAGAAACTGCAAATCTGGGCGAAAGTTTGTGAGTTTTTTAATGGGGTTACAGTGAATCGTCGTCTCGTCGACTGGTTGACGTTTCTAGTCTACCCAGTCTCACATTCGTTTTATGCTAAGACAAGACGCGACAGCTGGCTTCTTATTTTTCTTTTCGTAACGGCCGTCATCCCCGTCGAATTTTTTTTGAACGTTCCATACCGTTGAATGATTATTTTTAATAACTTCTGCAGGTCAATGAAAATAAAACAAATTGAAATTGCAATATATAGGCGAATAATACTCAATTTTCATTTATTATTTCATGTTCAATAAAGCATACTCTACTATCAAATTTTTTCTTCCTAAGTTTCTTGGTACCCAAAGTTTTTCTTCCTAAGTTTCTTGGACTTCAACCGAAATAGTAAAAAATGATTAATCAATGCATTTTTAAAGTTATAATAGTGAAATACATTACTCGGTAATATCATGTACCTTGCATACTTTTTTTGCATCATTATTAATGAACAATTATAATAGCTAAATTATGACTCTCCAGCATCACTGCTTTACAGTGAAAAGTAACCTTGTTGTATTTTCTACGTGACGATTGCGTTATCGGATTCAGCCAATCAGCAGCCGGTTCAAATTGGTTGCATGTAACGGTGACCAGCTGTCGCGTCTCGTCTTAGGTTTTATGGCGAATGATTTCAATGGAACTATTCGGGGTGGACCAAAATGCGCTATGAAAAGATAAACAAAACGTTTGCAGTGCAACCAATATCACTCCAATTTTTAGTACCAAAACCTAACAACGTATTCTAGTTTTAACAAATTTCATGGCTAGATAACGTTGAACAATTCACTTTCAATTCGTTTAACAATTCATTTTAAAAAATTAAACACTGCTTTTTATCAGAAATTTATATTTAATTAAAGTGCCACTTACAAAACCGATTGTCGATCTAGTTGCACTGCGCATCACAACCCATTTGCGCATGCGTTGGGTAAATGTTCGCATAGCAACACATTTGCGCGTGCGCTTTGTCATGTTTTTCGAGAAAAAATGTCTTCACATGTTTTCCAACCCGAGATGGCTCGTTAAAACCGACCGAAGGATGGAAAAATTGCTAGCAACTCGAAAACTGTCGAGCAAAAAAAAAAGGTCGCCACCTACGCAAAATGCGGGTCGTTTCTGTCTTCACATATTTTTTACTGTCTGTGTTTTGGGCTTTGACGATGGCGAAGCTAAGGAAATATATAAAACCAGCGGAAAATGTTGGAAAATTCAAAAGTAATCGGCCGAAAGTGGTGAACATAGTCGGTGAAAGCACTGTACAGAAGATTAAGAGTTGTATTAAGAAAAAATCACAGGAGGGTTGTGTGCAAAGCCACGACCGCAAGGTTGAAGTAGAATACTTTTACAAGAAAGATAACCCGGCTGCTTGCCTGTCAGTCATTATTTCTAGTAAATAAACGTTGACTAATCAGATCAATCGAATTTTGCGCTTCAACAAGGATTGATCATTTTCAATATTATAGCAAGCTGCTTGTCATGATTGGGGCTTGACAATTTTTAAATTTTGGTTACGCGAAAAATTAATTTATATCGGAATATCGGATAAGATACCGGTCACCGTTATCACTGACAGTGCGAATAAAGTATTCCTTGTGATAAAATAAACAACTGATTTAACACTCAAAACTAGACGGCTCATGTGTTGTCAAAACGAGTCAACTTTTCATTGAATACATTTACTAGTGCCCGCTATCGCACAGAGACTGCATTTCACTAAAGTGTCTCACTGCATCAGCTGCTATCGATGCTGATACCCGCTGCAACTGCTACACCATCCGTAGCCATGCCACAGTTGTGGCCGCTATACGCTGCCATTGGTATCCGCTGTCCCTGCATCAGCTGGCCCAGCTGCTATCGATGCTGAGATCCGCTGCAACTAGTGCGCTACCCATTGCTATGCCACAGCTGTGGCCGCTATCCGCTATCGCTGATATCCACTGCACTGCTACTGCTGCTGCTAAGGGAGGACTACTGTTGTCGCTGTCTAGAGCTATTATGAGCAGCTTCGGCTGAAACAGGCTCTTATATAAGCCAAATAGCATATTTTAAATTGCAAGGTCTATGATTCTGTCGACCGTGCAATCAGAGGTAGAATTCTTCGTTTTGACAAGGCTTTACTATTGTCAATAGTACAATAGTTTGAATAATCAAATTACAATTATCTTCATTTGAAAAGAATCTTAGAAGATTTTCCAATCTATTGCTGCAAGAACGAAGGAAATCCATCGAAAACTAACCGATTTATTAGCATTTGAAATTGGACATATTTTTCACATTTTTCGGTTTTAGATTTTCATTTCACATCCCTATGTAGCTGAACTTCCTGAGAGAAGTATTCTACTTCAAAAAGCATTTTGCGGTTCAAAATCGGTTGCTAATTACAACCTTTGAGCTGCCCTAACATTGGGGGAACTAAGATACACGGACAACATGCACTGTGGAAGCTATTTCACATTCAGTAAATTAGACGAGTGCGACAAATTTAAATTGTTAGGATGCAACACAGAATGCTTGCTTGCGTTGACAAAAATTATTAACTTTCAATGACTTGTTTATTTGCCTTGAAAAAGGCATTTTGATTTCCGAAATTGGATGTCCTGATGGCAATCATCATGCTGCCCCAACACGGGGGGGATTATGGCAGTCTGACGACACCCGCTGAGAAGAACCGCGCTGCTCCTGAGACGTGGTGACCAACCACAGGGCTAGTGCTGCTGCTAAGGAAGGACGACTGCTGTTGTCGCTGTCTAGAACTATTATGAGCGGCTCCGGCTGAAACAGGCTCTTATATAGGCCAAATAGCATGTTTTCAATTGCAAGGTATATGATCCTGTCGACCGTGCTTGGGAAGCAAGCATATAACGACCAACCAGAGGTCGAATTTTTCGTTTTGACAATGCTTGACTATTTTCAATAGTACAATAGTGTGAATAATAAAATCACAATTATCTTATTTTGGGAAGAATCTTAAAAGATTTTCCAATCTATTGCTGCAAGAACGAAGGAAATCCATCGAATACTAACCGATTTATTAGCATTTGAAATTGGACATATTTCTAACTTTTTTCGGTTTTAGATTTTCATTTCACATCCCTATGTAGCCGAACTTCCTGAGAGAAGTATTCTACTTCAAAATGCACGACCTGCTTATGTATGAAGTGACTGGAGAACGACTGCCCAAGACAGAAGGCGCTTGACACTTCTAATTCGTTCGGCCTTAGACCGGTAAACAGTCCGTCGGCCAACAAAGTAAGATAAGTAAGCTCAGTAGCCTCTTTCGATTCCTGACCACAAATAAAAAATTTCTTCAGAAACGAGCTTAAAACATATCAAAAGTTTTCAACTTAATAATGTTCTCACAGTTGTTGTGCGAAATTACTTCAAAACTTGTGCAAATAGTCAGTCAATACTATAATAATTCTATTCGTCGATCTTTTCGGCAGAACAATAGTTAATTTAATATATTTTTCAACCAGTTTCGAGCAGAACAAATTCCTATCAGTTTGAAAAATTCGGACATGAATTTAATTCGGAAAGAAAAACCCGCACGGTTGGTATGCTTTGGTATAGACCAGAAAAGAGCTTTCCCTAACAGGTGCTTAACCGTTATGTACTCGGCAATTTTAACACACGTAAGTACTCGGCAGGGTACCCGGGTACCCACCAAAATGAAATGCTTCTTACTTCTTCAAATCTTGCCGATTTTCTTGACCTGTAAAAAGATTGGAAAATTTATCTATTTTTAGTATACGGGACCTAAAGAGGTAGAGTTGGTCTCTATATGGTTCCCGTAAATCCGGATCTTCGGGACCATGTTCAAGATCGGGAATCTGCTCCAATATGGTCATTTCGGACAACTTATCAGATGGACTCAAAATGAATGAAAATCAACTCCTAGTGTGATTCTATGAATTTTGATACCAATTTTGTTCGGTTTTAGAGACAATTGTACTGATTTGTCTCACCGGAACATGTTCCCGAAGATCCCGGATTAACATGAACCAGATGTGGTCACCGGTTCATGTTGGTCCTGGATTCTAAAATTTGACAAATTTTCCAATCTTCTGGCTGGCCAAGATCGAAAATCGGTCAAGAAATAGAAAAGCAAGAAGCATTTCATTTTGTGGGTACCCGGGTACCCTGCCGAGTACTTATGGGGTAAAAATATTCGAAGCTCATATCGTTGTCACATGTCACAAGCGTACCAAGATAAACGAATTCATCAACCGTGAAGGGCAACCGGGGGGATCAGCGTCCTATACAACGCCAGTTTTGTGCGAGTTTGCAAACTACGCGACCTAAGCTGGTTACGTAGTCCGTAGAAGGCCCTGTTCGCAGCTGCAACTCGTCGTTTCACTTCGCGGCTCATATCGTTGTCACATGTCACAAGCGTACCAAGATAAACGAATTCATCAACCACTCAAATTGTTCCCCATCGATCTCCACTTCAGCACCAACACAAACGGAACTCCCATGCTCCCTGCCAGCTACGATGTACTTTGTTTAGGGGGATGCCCAGACGCATGAATCATGAATGTTGTACCAGGTATACAAACATGCTGATATAGTGAAGGTAATACAGCGGAGCAGGCTTCAGTGGGCTGGACATGTGGCCAGAATGCCTGAAGAGAGAGCTGCCAAAACGGTATTCAGCAGAGAACCAGGAAGAGGCCGTCGACTCTGTGGTAGGCCTCGCACTCGGTGGATGTGCGCGGTGGAAAAAAATGCACGACCTGCTTATGTATGAAGTGACTGGAGAACGACTGCCCAAGACAGAAGGCGCTTGACACTTCTAATTCGTTCGGCCTTAGACCGGTAAACAGTCCGTCGGCCAACAAAGTAGGATAAGTAAGCTCAGTAGCCTCTTTCGATTCCTGACCGCAAATAAAAAATTTCTTCAGAAACGAGTTTAAAACATATCAAAAGTTTTCAACTTAATAATGTTCTCACAGTTGTTGTGCGAAATTACTTCAAAACTTGTGCAAATAGTCAGTCAATACTATAATAATTCTATTCGTCGATCTTTTCGGCAGAACAATAGTTAATTTAATATATTTTTCAACCAGTTTCGAGCAGAACAAATTCCTATCAGTTTGAAAAATTCGGACATGAATTTGATTCGGAAAGAAAAACCCGCACGGTTGGTATGCTTTGGTATAGACCAGAAAAGAGCTTTCCCTAACAGGTGCTTAACCGTTATGTACTCGGCAATTTTAACACACGTAAGTACTCGGCAGGGTACCCGGGTACCCACCAAAATGAAATGCTTCTTACTTCTTAAAATCTTGCCGATTTTCTTGACCTGTAAAAAGATTGGAAAATTTATCTATTTTTAGTATACGAGACCTAAAGAGGTAGAGTTGGTCTCTATATGGTTCCCGTAAATCCGGATCTTCGGGACCATGTTCAAGATCGGGAATCTGCTCCAATATGGTCATTTCGGACAACTTATCAGATGAACTCAAAATGAATGAAAATCAACTCCTAGTGTGATTCTATGAATTTTGATACCAATTTTGTTCGGTTTTAGAGACAATTGTACTGATTTGTCTCACCGGAACATGTTCCCGAAGATCCCGGATTAACATGAACCAGATGTGGTCACCGGTTCATGTTGGTCCTGGATTCTAAAATTTGACAAATTTTCCAATCTTTTGGCTGGCCAAGATCGAAAATCGGTCAAGAAATAGAAAAGCAAGAAGCATTTCATTTTGTGGGTACCCGGGTACCCTGCCGAGTACTTATGGGGTAAAAATATTGGGCTCCCCCCTTCAACCCCGCCGGCTGCCATAAACAGTCTAATGATGGGAAATGCCAGCCTCCCCAGCTGATCTCGAGGTATGATGCTGGCCCAACAAGCCAGTTGTCGTAGGTTCGAGTCTCGGCTCGGGAGAGACTGTTAGTGTCAGTAGGATCGTAGCGCTAGCCCCGCAATTGTCCTGTACACTCAACAGTTGGCTGCAAAGTCTGTGTATAGTAAACAGAAGGTCAAGTTCCGAATCGGAATGTAGCACCAAGGCTTTGCCTTGATGGGAAATGGTTTATTTCCACTAGTTAGGAGCATTCCATGAGTTTCAGGTGGATGAGTTGAGGTTATCCTTGTTTTTTTAATGCAATAAAGTCTGAAAAGATACCCGCGTACCCTGCAGAGTACATAACGGTTAAGAACCCGATCCTGCAACGCACCATTCTAGCTACATATATATTTTTTATTAGTGCCAATTTTGAATAGCCCTTTTGGAGAATGCAATAGTGATCATAAAATGACCTTATTATAAAACCTAAATTAATCCACCTAGTGGTGCAGACACCTTTGTTATACTATCTATTACTATAAGCTTATTATGCCAGTAAACCCAAAACGTATATCGACTTAAAAAGTCCGATTTCAATTATAAATTAAATGAATTTAATAGATAGTATTCCAGAGGTTGAACAAAACACGAAAGAAGGAATTGATAGAATAAAAATCTGATGTGTTTTTTACAAATATTCTGAATGTTATCACTAGAGTATGTATATTGGTGTTAATTTTTCGATCACAAGCCAACTTTATTAATGCTGGCTAGAAGAAACTTGAAAATTTTTGAAATAATCAATTTGGCGGAAACGGTAATGGATATAAATTTTCTCGATTTCATACTAGAAATGCGAATATGTATGTTTATTCAATGCAGTTCTATTTGTTTTTAATTCACTATAATCCAAGTTTGAATACCACAATGGTTTAGTTTTTAGAAATCGTAGGACCTAGAATTATGAATCAGCATCGTATATTTATCACGGATTGCAGCAAACTTCTACAAATCTCAAGAAATTATAGTTCAGAAATGTACAGGAATACACTGAATGCTTTCTAAAATTCGTTCGGAAAATTGGTTCAATTGGTGGGTTAACACTGATGTTCACTCAATTTTTCAATTGCATCTTGAAGAATTTTTTCTCAGCTTTCCGTAGCTTGTCTCAGATTGAAAATCGGTAGTTGCGAACAGGGTCAAAATTGCATTTTTCTGATATAATCCAAGACGGCGGCTAAATTCAAGATGGCGGCCAAACCTATGATCACTTCAAATGAAAGCTCTATCATTCCTCTTTACAAAAAAGTGCTACTTGTAGTATGTTCCATAACGAATTTTAGAGATATAGCTCAAGTAAAACATCAAGAAATGCTAGAATTTCAACTTTTTTGAAAATATTTCACCCCTTGGCTACCGAGGGTTCATCCAATTCGATCAAACAAAACTGGCATTATCAATTTTTCTCTATTTCTAGCAACTATGTAGATTTATATTAAATTTACTTATATTAAATTGGTTTCAGCGAGAATTGCTCAATTATATGAACGTTTCTTGAATCATGTGTCATTGAAAATCATATAACTACTGATGAAAGTTGTCAATACAATTTTATTTTAATTGACTTATCTGAAAGTGAAGATTTTTTGCAACATTCAAAAATTTTGGCGTTCAAGAGTGTAGTCGAGAACATTAATCTTTTTGAAGGCCTAAGTTGTAAGGTGAAATCCGAAACAGGGACTTCATAAAACTTGCTACGATAACAAGAAGTAAGATAATTTGGATGGATACTCTGTTTGTACTGAATTTGAAATGAGAAAGCAATATTTATATCTTACATAACAATAGTGTATCATATCATACATTTTTGGTAAAGCTTTCCGAAATATCCGGATCGCTAATTGTGTTACATTTGCATGCTGTGAGGTTAGATTTTGCTACAATGCTTGATTTCACAATGCTGTAAATGCTTCTTGTTCTTCGGAAATCTGGGTTCTACGTACAATTTAATATAGGGTTATTGCTCTTATATTCATCTCAGTACCTATATTCATCTCATCACGCATTTGATCAAATCATCGTCAAATTTAACCATATTTTCAACGTAAGACTTCTAACCACTTGACAAAATCGAGAAGCAAAGAGATTCACTTTCAAAATTTGTAGAAATTTGACGGTAAATTGGACAAATGAGAGAAATAAGATGAATACAGCTGTTGAGATGAATAATGGAGCGATTACCTTATATTTAAAAGGAGGTAAGAACGAAAGCTTCGCATGCGGGACCAGGAGCTAAGTAGGCATTGCAGTTACCTCTAAGATATATTTAAAATTGTTCAGAAAAAGTTATTAAAAGCAAAAGGTTCATTTATATACAACAATTGAATCGCACTACGAAGGGCTTAAAATTTTGCAAGGTTGTCGATGATCGTTATTTTTCTTCGAGAAATGAATAGCGATACGAATAAAAGAATAAAGAGAGAGGGGAAGAGAGAGAGAGAGAGGGAGAGAAAGAGAGAGAGAAATTATCCTATAAGTAAAATATCCCATGTCTAAAATATACTTAGGAGCCATCCACATACCAGGTGGACAGCTTTGGGGGGGGGGGTTGGCCAATGTCCACGGTCCATACAATTTTTTTAGAATTTATATGGGCAGTTGACCACGGAGGGGGAAGGGAGGGGTCAAAATTGTTAAAAATCTGTCCACGTGGTATGTGGATGGCTCCTTAGGTCAGTATTCTAAAGTTCAAGCTACCAATAAAAAAATCTTGCTCAATGTGATTTCCAAAGAGCTCTGGGGCTCTTTTTTAAAGCTGCAAACATTGCATAAATAAATAAAGCGTTTTTTTGTTTTTTTTTTTCGATTCGATTTTGAAATACTACACATAAACAACATATTAACACATACATACGTACAGGCACACATACACATACATACAGAAATTGTTCAGTTTGTCGATCTGAGTCGATTGGTATACAACACATGGCCCTCCGTAACATTCATTTTATCCTAAAAGTTAAATGTCTTATATAATAAATACTCTTTGATCAATATCTTAAAATCTAAGCCATTAATCAAAAATCCACTCGGTAGCATTCTGGGGGAGCACAGTAGCTTTCGTTTGCATATAAGATCATCAAAATCGGATATTGCGTTCTGTAAGAAAGGTGCGTTACTATTTTGTTGCACATTCATACAGACAACATACAGACAACATACATACACACACACACATACACACACACATACACACGAACAGACATTGCTCAGTTAGTCGAGCTGAGTCGAATGGTATATACGGTTCGGCCCTCCGGACCTAGGATCTATTTTGCGTTTTTCGACCGATTTTATAACCTTTGTTTAGTATAACAAAGGTAAAACAACTGTGTCAACTTGCAGCTTAATCAGTCTGGCCCGAAATACCGTGGAGTGACTTCTGTGCCGACTGAGCAAGATCGCGCCAAATCACCGATGGTCGAATATCGACCATTTTTTATTTGAATGAAACTTTGCACACGTATTTGGCTAAGCAAACTGAGCATTTTCCACAGATGGAGCGATTTTTTACACCCATGAGTTACATTCTAAAAGGGCGTATGCCTTTTGGCATAGGTTTTATTCGAAGCATTGTAGCCCAGAAACCGTTAGTTGTATAGAAAAACTGTCTGAGAATGAGTTGTAGGGAATTAAAAATGCACCATAAAAAAATATACACTGTACAAAAAAAAATTTTTTTTACCAAAAATAATTAAAAATAAACATTAAATTTCAATTTGAAAAAAAAGAGTTGAATTTTTTCTTATTATTTTTTTAAAGAAACTTGACGTTAATACGCAACTTTAAAAAAAAAAAGTCCAGGATGGAGAAATGAAAAATAATTTTTTATGGTAGATTAATTTTTTTATAAAAATTCTAATTCAAACATTTTTCAAAATATTTGTATTCTGATGATTTTAAAAGATGCAGAGAGTCATTTTGAATCAAAAAGCTCTTGGTAGTAAACATTCTAAACGCATTGGTTTTCGAGTTATTTTGAATTTAAGCTCGATAAATTAATTATATTTCGGAAAATACACGTTTTCTTAATTTGTCCATGGTTCTCCAGCAAAAACCTTACGTTCATTGGAATGCTTGATCAAAAATATACAATTCATTCTTTGACAACAAAACGATTGGATAAATAGCTCAAGCGCTAAAACTTAGCCTACCTACACGTTCCCCTTTGCCGAATGTTTTATAAAAAAATTGTTTGTCGTGCAACACTACCTACTTGTTTTTTACTGTTTACTTGTTAACACTTAAGAATATCAGCTTCATCATAATATCGGAAGTACTCCATCATGATACTGTTGCGGTTCAGGTGTTCATTGCCAAATTAATGAGTTTTTTGAAAACAACAATAGAGTTGAAAAAAGCGATATTAATGTCTGATGGAGCTGCCTCACAGTATAAAAATAGAAAAAACTTTGCAAGTTCAAAACAAAATATAACGTCGATGCAGAGTGGCATTTTTTGCGACTTCTCATGTTAAAGGCCCATGCGATGCAATTGGTGGCATATTAAAACGAATGGCAGGAAATGCAAGTTTAGCTGAAGAACATGAACATCCCATTACAAGCGCAAAAGAATTGTATGATTGGTCTAATCAGAAAAGTAATAAAAATTCATCAAAAATGTCATTTAGTTGGGTATAATATGAAGAATATGAACAAGGAGTAACAGAATGGAGCAATATTTTCAAAAAATCTATAATAATAGCTGCCACACAAAAGTATTACTCTTTTGTTTCGATTTCAGAAAATATGATACAAACGAAGCTGTTTTCAAAAGATGACGAATCATTTACTTATGATGTATATGAAATATAGGGTGAAACTAGTTCTGTAAAGTATCTATGTCATGAAAAAATATGTTCTTAAGATAATAAAACTCGAAAATAAATATTTGATTCTTATATATATTTATATCACTTAAAACATTTAACTCTTTTCTTGAGAACCGTTCGCTCAATCGTTTTGTTGTCAAAGAATGAATTGTATATTTTTGATCAAGCATTCCAATGAACGTATGGTTTTCGCTGGAGAACCATGGATAAATTAAGAAAAACGTGTATTTTCCCAAATGATTAGAATTTTTCGAGCTTAAATTAGAAATAACTTGAAAACCAATGCCTTTAGAATGTTAATTACCAAGAGCTTTTTGATTTAAAATGACTCTCTGCATCTTTTAAAATCATCAGAATACAAATATTTTGAAAAATGTTTAAATTAGAATTTTCATAAAAAAATTAATCTACCATAAAAAAATTATTTTTCATTTCTCCATCCTGGACTTTTTTTTAAAAGTTGCGTGTTAACGTCAAGTTTCTTTAAAAAAGAAATAGGAAAAAAATTCAACTCTTTTTTTTTAAATTGAAATCTAATGTTTATTTTTAATAACTTTTGGTCAAAAAAAAATTTTTTTTGTACCGTGTATATTTTTTATGGTGCATTTTTAATTCCCTACAACTCATTCTCAGACAGTTTTTCTATACAACCAACGGTTTCTGGGCTACAATGGTTCGAATAAAACCTATGCCAAAAGGCATACGCCCTTTTAGAATGTAACTCATGGGTGTAAAAAATCTCTGCACCTGTGAAAAATGCTCAGTTTGCTTAGCCAAATACGTGTGCAAAGATTCATTCAAATCAAAAATGGTCGATTGAATTTTCGCGTATTTCCAGGCGATTTGAAATGATTCTGCTCGACTGTAGCTTTCACGGGTTGTATATTTGCACGCACGGAATGAACGTCGATTAAAGCGAAGAAATTTACATACACTGCAAACGGTGGACGTCCCTTTCGCAGTTTACTCGGTGTCCTGCTGTGCGTCCGTTATTCTGCGGTTCGGTCTGTCGGGTTCGACGGTGGTAAATTTGTGACAAAGTCAGTTTTCAAACTTTTCCCGTCTTATCAAAATACCTACGTGGTACAAGCGAAACACCTGTTTTCCCGAGGGAAGTGTGAAGATTGGCGACGAATATGCAACTCCCATTTGCATGTTAAATTTTGCAGCGTTATTGCGTTAAACTTTGTCGGTTTTCAATTATTCCAAAGGTGAGTTTGCCTTGTCCGGGCTGTTGGTATAAATAAATTGCAAAAAATAACGAAAACATTCTGTGAATGAAGTAATTCATAGAGTAACTGTTCCAATGGTTGCGGTATCGCATTTAAATTCATCGTTTAAACTAACAAGAATCGAATTGCTTATTGTACATGTTGAAGAACATGTGTTACCAAAACAATACACACTTAAAATATTCATATTACTAAAAATATTTTTTTTTCATAAACTTAACCGGAAGGCACCACTCACTATTCATTTTCTTTTATATCCATATATGGTTCTGATTTTAGTACGACTTCTATTCATATAATTATTTTCACAGATGGAGCCTAGTCTATTATGGAAACTGTTTCACAGATGAAGTTCATTGATAGAGATCACATTACAGTGCTTTTTCGATTTTATCACGGTCAAAAAAAATTTTACCGTGAATTTGGCGAAACCGTGAATTTAGCGAAATGATAAAAATTTAATTTTTTGTGTTGGATTCTTTTGTAATTTATGATATTTTGAGTAAAATGATGCACTTTCATGGTTGAAGGAGATATAGGTTCAAGATATAAATAAATACACAAGAAAAGGTTACTTTATGATATTTTTCTCCATTGCATTTTTGTGAACTTTTACCCGGCTATTATACATGCAATATCCATATGACTTGTACTGCCCATTCTTTAGCATAGCTAGCAGTGTCTAATGCTTCTTTATGTAAAATTGTGGAACCGCTAGATTTTATAATTTTTAAGTTCACGCTCTATGAGGACCAAACTGTAGGGCTATTTGAGTTGTTAACAGATTTTTTTTCTCAACTGCTCTAATAAAACGTAATTTTTGCTTCAAAGTCAATGAAATACGTATTCCACGGTTCATTTTTCTCAAAATTATGACACAAATTATTTGCAACAGATATGACATTTGGTTGCCTCAGAAAATTGATCAAATAAATTGAATTCATAAAACTATATACATGCAAGGACACAATACACAAGTGAAAATGATGTTTCGAATGCATTTTCTACAACTGGAAGTACTTTATTCTTGATTTAAGGTATTTTTTAAAAAGTGTGATAAAAACGAAAAAAAAACGTGAGAAAATAGAGCGTGAATTTGGCGAGTAGTGATAAAAACGACTGTTGATAAAAGCGAAAAAGCACTGTATTTATAAATTTATAAAAGTTTAAAACCCTAACCCCTGAAATGCTACATAATTTATGCATAACAGATCGATAATTCCCCACTGCTTATAGCCTTTCAATTCTTTTACAATGTTACTTCTGTGTTGCATAACAGTTACGTCTTGTTATATTCAATGTTGACCGGGATTTTTATCAACTATTTATATTCTTTTATAAAAGTACCTGTAGAATAATAAACAATTTAGAACACATAACAAAAACTATAAAGGATCTGCCTACATTTACTCAAATCGCTCCGTCTTTTAAGATAATTGATTCACCTGTTTAAACAATATTCTTTACCACAGAAGCTTACCTTCTGCCCACATTGGCACCATCATCCCATCCTATTGCACTGATGACCCGGCAAAGATACAGTCTAATTGTCTCTCAAATTTCGACCTTCGTCTGGAAACTTCGCAGCATAAGCAAAATACTTATCGCTTATTTTCACCTTAACGCCAGTTTGAGCTCGCCTCCGTTCCGAGTTTGCAAGCCGGATGCCCGCCGGCAAATAATTTTATCGAGCTCATGTTTTATTCAGCGACAATTGCGTCAATTTGCATCGCGACGTGACTGCCCCCAGTCGTCTCTTTTAAAGATCCCCACAGCTGTTACTTCTTATTTGACGCCATCCTCGATGTTTTAATAATATGTATTGACATGAGTTTTTCTTATTTTTGTATTTATCTGTATCGCCTTACTGCCACTAGGCGTCCAGTGTACAACCAATGCAAAGGAATAACTTCAAAAAGAAACAAAATCAAATGCCCAATTGCCTTTATAGTTATTTCGATGAAAGTGAAAGGATTTATGAACACTCGACCCAAAACAGGACCTTACTTATAATCACCTCTTTGACGAATGGTCATTGATGCTGCTCGTCAGAGTAAAGAATCGTAACGAATTTTAATTAATTAAAACAAACCACAGGATTATCGCAACTTGCTGGCGGCGCTTTTCCTGCCATTCTTCTCCGTTTCAAAGCGATAATTAATTGCAGAAACCATTTGCACACTTCAAGATGCACTGTGGAGATTGAAATCCTACACTAATTATCTGCACCCCTAGCGAAGTGGCAACCAGAGCACTGTTGAACGGACATCACCGCTTGTTCAGCACTGGAAACAGGGTTGCAAAGTAATGAGCTGAGTTGCAATCATCAAGTCTAAAAAGTTCTTCACTTAATATTTGCTGTATCCAAACAGACAGTATCGAAAAATTCATGATTGTACGTGATTTTAACCTCATGAAACCAAAACGTTCAAGGTTAGAATATGAATAGATAATTTGAGGTTGAGGAGTTAATTGAAACTAACTGTGTCAATAGCTTTAATTCAAAGCTCATGCGTCTACCTAACTAATTATTCTTAAATATCACATTTCGCTCGACACATAATACATGCAACGAGAGCTAGCCACAAGTTTGTATTGTTGAAAAGTAAATTTAAAAATTAAATTTAATATCCAGCACGCTCAGAGGACTTTTTCTCGGTCTTGTGGAATGAAATTCCACAGAAGTCGAGCTTGATTCACATTCCTTCCAATTACGATGTTATTTTGGCCCTGTGTCTGCCCATGACCTGTATGGTTCCGTTGCTAGAAGGAGTATCACTGGATCGAAATCATCATTCAAAAGATGGTAAGCACTCTCGGGCTAAATCATTTATGGCTTGTTAAAATTTCATAACCAAACAGGAAGTGGAAAAGTTTCGCAAAGAGAATGTTGCCTAATTGAGATCACTCAAAGTGTAGGTAGTGGGATAGCTGAAAAATTGTTTATCGCAACTGGACAAAATCTATAAAAAAAACGCAATTAATGGTTTCAATCAAATAAAGCAGAAACTTAGAGACACACTAACCGTGGGACCAACAACCTGTTCATCAAATCCTTCAGTCCAATGGATCAACGATTGTCACGGAGATGATTCCATGAAATAAATCTTTATCAATTATTCCAATTTTACTGGTTACGAAGCAGCAAAAACATCCAATACCATCCGTTCTTGACATTTATTCATTTATTTTTTTATTTATTTCGTCAAGTAAATGTAGACTACATAAAGTATTTTATAATTACGTTACGAAATAGTGTCATTGACGATGAATAGCTAATTCGCGGTTCCGTTTGAGGGTTTGCAGATTAATGAGCATGCAACGTGCTACATACGATGGCAGAGGAAATCCAATTTAAGTGGCGAAGCGTGCAAAAGAAATTGTATGTGGACTAACACGTTCTTCGTGGGCGGCAGTATTCAGTCGGGGCTTCAAATGGTGAGTGGACATCCTGGAAGGACCGTCAAACATAGCTCCGGCCCTCACAAGTTCCTATCGCACATTTCACCAGTCATATGGCAACACTAGACTGCCGATTAAAACATGGACTTAACTGGTTGGTGTTGTCTGGGCGATGCACAGTGGTCCAATAAAGCAAAAAGTTGAACTTAATACCATAGCGCCTTTCACCTTCATCCTAGCTTGAAAGTGTCTTCGGAACAAGTTTGTATAAATGACCCGCATAGTTGCAAATTGTCAAAAAGTATGAAATGTTTACTATACTTAAAATAAAAAAACTAACTTTCTTATGTTAAGAGATGGAAGAATAGTTTATTCAGTTAAGTTGTAAAAAATTCAAAAATGTGAAACTTTGTTGAACAAATGAAAATCCAATCTACTTTCGGCACAAAGTTATAAAGTATACTACATGGAACTTACTTAAAAGTTAGTTTTTTGTACTTAACTTTTGTTAGTTGCATTTTACACGAAAGTATTGTTCAGAGAAATTGTTAGGGCACACAAAACATACATTTTTGCCAAAGGTCGTAAAGGATGTTTCCTTACGAAGTTATATCATATTTTAGCTTATTTTTTCGATAACTTCAAGAACGAATAGGTAAAAAGGGAGCAAGTGGAATTATGATGTCAATACTTTTCCTTAAAGTTTGGCTGAAGTTCTTAATTTTTTAAGTTCCATTTGTCCCAGTCCACCCATATTAGAGTACGGCGAGCATGTGTTACAGTAGGTCTTCATATATCCAAAATACTAACTTTTTTTGTGTTAAGAGATAGAGGAATGGCTGATTCGGCAAAGTTTTAGAACGTGCAAAAATATGAAACCTTGCTGAACAAATAAAATTCCTATTTTCATTGGGTACAGTGTTACTCTGTATATTCTATTAAAGTTACGTAAAAGTTAGTTTTTTTGTACTTAACTTTTGTTAGTTACATTTTACAAGAAAACGTAGTTCTAAAGAAGCATTTAAGCATACAAAACACACGTTTTTGTCGAAGACCACATATCTCCAGGACTTCTCCTTACAAAGTTATAACACATTTCAGCATATTTTTTCAATAACTTCAACAACGTATATAATAAAGATTAGGTACATTGGAACAGATAGAACTCATAACAGTTCTGAGCACTCGAGCTAAACTTTGACAAAAAGTATTAACATCATGATTCTACTTGCCCCTTTTTACTTTATGCGTTCTTAAAGTTATCGGAAAAATAAGCTAAAACATGCTATAACTTTGTAAGGAGAAGTCCTGAAGATGTATGGCCTCCAACAAAAACGTGAGTTTTGTATGCCCAAATGCTTCTTTAGAACTACGTTTTCTTGTAAAACGTAGCTAACAAAAGTTAAGTGCAAAAATTAACTTTTAAGTAACTTTTACAGAAAATACTCTTTAACTCTATACCCAATGAAGATAGAAATTGTGTTTGTTCAGCAATGATTCATTTTTTGCACGTTCTTAAACTTTGCCGAATTAACTATTCCTCTATCTCTTAACAAAAAAAAAGTTAATATTCTGAATATATGAAAACCTACTGTAACATATGCTCGCAGTACTCTAATATGGGTGAATTGGGACAAATGAAACCTTCAGGAGTTTATAGTACTTCAGCTTAACTTCAAGAAAAAGTATTGTCATCATGATTCCAGTTGCCCCTTTTTAACCTATACGTTTTTGAAATTATCGAAAAAAATAAGCTAAAATATGATATAACTTTGTAAGAAAAAGTCCTGTAGATATACGACCTTTGGCAAAAATGTGTGTTTTGTGTGCTCTAACAATTCCTCTGAACAATACGTTCGTGTAAAATGCAACTAACAACAGTTAAGTACAAAAAACTAACTTTTAAGTAAGTTTCATGTTATATGCTTTATAACTTAGTACCAAAAAAAGATAGGGTTTTCATTTGTCCAACAAAGTTTCATATTTTTGAATCTTCTACAACTTTGCTGAATAAATTATTTTTCTATCTCTTAACACAAAAAAGTTTTTTTTTTATTTTAAGTGTAATGAACATTTCATACTTTTTGACAATTTGCGATTATGCGGATCATTCATACAAACAATTGTTCCGAAGACTTTATTAAGCTAGGATGAAGGTGACAGGCGCTATGGTATTAAGTTCCATTTGTTGCCTTATTGGACCACTGTGCAATGTTGTCATCCGACAATAGCTAAGGAGCCATCCACATACCACGTGGACAGATTTTGAACGATTTTAACCCACCCCTCTCCACCCGTGGACAACTGCTCATGAAAATTCTAAACATTTTCTATGGACCGTGGACATTACACATACACGCAAGAATGTGCAAGTTGCGGATAAAGGGCCGGTTCTTCAACTACAACTTTATCAACGTGCACTACCTTCATGTGGAAGACCCGATGACGATAAGGAAGCGTTCTACGCGCAGCGAGAGCAGGTCTACGATAGCTGCCCGTCACGGGACGTGAAAGTCGTCGTTGGGGACATGAATGCTAAGGAAGGACAGGAGGCAATGTACAGACCGATAATAGGGCCAGATAGTCGCACGCCGTGTCTAATGACAACGGTCATCGGTGCGTAAATTTTGCGACCTCCCGTGGTATGGTGGTCTGAAGTACCTTCTACCCTGGCGAAGCTATCAACAAATACATTTGGAGATCACCTGACCAACAGACAGAGAATCAAATCGACCGCGTTCTAATCGACGGCAGGTTCTTCTCAGACATCATCAACGTTCGCACTTACCGCAGTGGAAATATAGATTCGGACTACTATTAGCAGCTGTGTGCATGCGCTCAAAACTATCGACGGCATATAACACCCGCCGAATTTGAACGCCGCGACCAAATTTTGAGCAACTGCGGGACACCGGGGTTGCACAGGAATTCGCGCAGCAGCTGGAGGCAGCGTTACCCATGGAAGAGCAGCTTGGCGTAGCTACTCTTGAAGATGGCTGGTGGAGCATCCGATCCGTCATAGGTAGCACAGTTAGTCGAGGAGAAGAACGCAGAACGGGCGAAAATGCTGCAACACCGTAAGAGAGCGAACGTGGAACGATACCGTAATGCACGGCACAGCCAAAACTCAGTCCTCCGAAGAAAAAAGCGGTAACAAGAGGACCGAGATCGCGTAGCGATGGAAGAGCTGTGTCAAGCTAACAACACTCGGAAATTCTACGAGAAGCTGAACAGCTGCCGCAAGCGCGCAATATGTGCAAGAGCTTGGACGGCAATCTCTTAACGGACAAGTGTGAGGTGATAGAAAGGTAGAAGCAGCACTTCGATGAGCATCTGAACGGCGATGCAGTAGAGCGCGAGAACGGTATGGCAACTGATATTGGTGCATGAGCAAAAGACAACAGGGACTTTCTGGAGGTGAAGGAGGAAATTGGTCGCCTGAAAACCAATAAAGCTGCTGGAATGGGCCAACTTCCTAGCGAGCTGGTAAAATACAGTGGAGGAACACTGGCTAGAGCCGTGCACTGGGTCATTGTCAAGATTTGGGAGGTAGAACGAATTCCGGAGAAGTGGATGGAAGGTATTGTATGTCCCATCTACAAGAAAGGCGACAAGCTGGAGTGCTGCAATTACCGGGCAATCACTCTTCTGAACGCCGCCTACAAGGTACTCTCCCAAATGCTCGAGCTAAACTTTGACAAAAAGTATTAACATCATGATTCTACTTGCCCCTTTTTACTTTATGCGTTCTTAAAGTTATCGGAAAAATAAGCTAAAACATGCTATAACTTTGTAAGGAGAAGTCCTGAAGATGTATGGCCTCCAACAAAAACGTGTGTTTTGTATGCCCAAATGCTTCTTTAGAACTACGTTTTCTTGTAAAACGTAGCTAACAAAAGTTAAGTGCAAAAATTAACTTTTAAGTAACTTTTACAGAAAATACTCTTTAACTCTATACCCAATGAAGATAGAAATTGTGTTTGTTCAGCAATGATTCATATTTTTGCACGTTCTTAAACTTTGCCGAATTAACTATTCCTCTATCTCTTAACAAATAAAAAGTTAGTATTCTGAATATATGGAAACCTACTGTAACATATGCTCGCAGTACTCTAATATGGGTGAATTGGGACAAATGAAACCTTCAGGAGTTTATAGTACTTCAGCTTAACTTCAAGAAAAAGTATTGTCATCATGATTCCAGTTGCCCCTTTTTAACCTATACGTTTTTGAAATTATCGAAAAAAATAAGCTAAAATATGATATAACTTTGTAAGAAAAAGTCCTGTAGATATACGACCTTTGGCAAAAATGTGTGTTTTGTGTGCCCTAACAATTCCTCTGAACAATACGTTCGTGTAAAATGCAACTAACAACAGTTAAGTACAAAAAACTAACTTTTAAGTAAGTTTCATGTTATATGCTTTATAACTTAGTACCAAAAAAAGATAGGGTTTTCATTTGTCCAACAAAGTTTTATATTTTTGAATCTTCTACAACTTTGCTGAATAAATTATTTTTCTATCTCTTAACACAAAAAAGTTTTTTTTTATTTTAAGTGTAATGAACATTTCATACTTTTTGACAATTTGCGATTATGCGGATCATTCATACAAACAATTGTTCCGAAGACTTTATTAAGCTAGGATGAAGGTGACAGGCGCTATGGTATTAAGTTCCATTTGTTGCCTTATTGGACCACTGTGCAATGTTGTCATCCGACAATAGCTAAGGAGCCATCCACATACCACGTGGACAGATTTTGAACGATTTTAACCCACCCCTCTCCACCCGTGGACAACTGCTCATGAAAATTCTAAACATTTTCTATGGACCGTGGACATTACACATACACGCAAGAATGTGCAAGTTGCGGATAAAGGGCCGGTTCTTCAACTACAACTTTATCAACGTGCACTACCTTCATGTGGAAGACCCGATGACGATAAGGAAGCGTTCTACGCGCAGCGAGAGCAGGTCTACGATAGCTGCCCGTCACGGGACGTGAAAGTCGTCGTTGGGGACATGAATGCTAAGGAAGGACAGGAGGCAATGTACAGACCGATAATAGGGCCAGATAGTCGCACGCCGTGTCTAATGACAACGGTCATCGGTGCGTAAATTTTGCGACCTCCCGTGGTATGGTGGTCTGAAGTACCTTCTACCCTGGCGAAGCTATCAACAAATACATTTGGAGATCACCTGACCAACAGACAGAGAATCAAATCGACCGCGTTCTAATCGACGGCAGGTTCTTCTCAGACATCATCAACGTTCGCACTTACCGCAGTGGAAATATAGATTCGGACTACTATTAGCAGCTGTGTGCATGCGCTCAAAACTATCGACGGCATATAACACCCGCCGAATTTGAACGCCGCGACCAAATTTTGAGCAACTGCGGGACACCGGGGTTGCACAGGAATTCGCGCAGCAGCTGGAGGCAGCGTTACCCATGGAAGAGCAGCTTGGCGTAGCTACTCTTGAAGATGGCTGGTGGAGCATCCGATCCGTCATAGGTAGCACAGTTAGTCGAGGAGAAGAACGCAGAACGGGCGAAAATGCTGCAACACCGTAAGAGAGCGAACGTGGAACGATACCGTAATGCACGGCACAGCCAAAACTCAGTCCTCCGAAGAAAAAAGCGGTAACAAGAGGACCGAGATCGCGTAGCGATGGAAGAGCTGTGTCAAGCTAACAACACTCGGAAATTCTACGAGAAGCTGAACAGCTGCCGCAAGCGCGCAATATGTACAAGAGCTTGGACGGCAATCTCTTAACGGACAAGTGTGAGGTGATAGAAAGGTAGAAGCAGCACTTCGATGAGCATCTGAACGGCGATGCAGTAGAGCGCGAGAACGGTATGGCAACTGATATTGGTGCATGAGCAAAAGACAACAGGGACTTTCTGGAGGTGAAGGAGGAAATTGGTCGCCTGAAAACCAATAAAGCTGCTGGAATGGGCCAACTTCCTAGCGAGCTGGTAAAATACAGTGGAGGAACACTGGCTAGAGCCGTGCACTGGGTCATTGTCAAGATTTGGGAGGTAGAACGAATTCCGGAGAAGTGGATGGAAGGTATTGTATGTCCCATCTACAAGAAAGGCGACAAGCTGGAGTGCTGCAATTACCGGGCAATCACTCTTCTGAACGCCGCCTACAAGGTACTCTCCCAAATGCTCTACCGTCGCTTATTACCATTTGCGAAGCAGTTCGTTGGGCACTACCAACTACCAGGCGGGATTCATGGGTGCGCGCGCAGCCACGTATCAGATTTACGCGGTTTGGCAGGTTGTGCAGAAATGTAGCGAGTACAACATGCCCACACACCACTTATTCATCAATTTCAAATCGATATGCGACACAATCGATCGAGACCAGCTATGGCAAATTATGCACGACTACGGATTTGCGGACAAACTAACGCTGTTGGTCAAAGCGACGATGGACCGTGTGATGTGTGTAGTTGTTTAACATTGCCCTGAAAGGTGTCATTAGAAGAGCGGGGATTAACACGAGTGGCACGATATTCCAAAAGTCGGTTCAACTATTTGGCTTCGCCGACGATATCGACATTGTGGCTCTGACCCTGTGTGAAGATGGCGAATACGAATGATCGAAGACGAAGTACATGAGAGAAAAGGGTTCACGAGAAGACAGTGCTAACCTCCCACCTCGCGTTCAAGTTGGTGGTGATGAAATCTAGGTGGTCGAACTCGTGTACTTGGGCTCACTGGTAACTGCCGACATTGATACGAACGACAACCACATCCATGTCACGAACGTCATTCCCATACATTTTGCTTGAAGCCAATTTTCTCTGGCTCTCTGGCTCGATTTTACGTCAAAAGGCTGTCAGTGCTTTCGAAACAGCCGATTAAGCTTCGTTCATGCGAGATCAGCTTTTGCTGTAAGTGGTGTGTAGAAATGTAAAAAGCGAAGAACGTTTTTTTTTTTGTTTCGTTAGTTCTCTAGATGTTGTGCAGGACATAAATAAATATGTCCAGACATGTTTCAACACGTTCTGGACCATAAATTCAATATTCATATTGATATGTATTCATTAGAACTTTTCACGCAAAAAAAAACGTGCAACAGCCTATGCGGCACAATGAACGGAGCTTAAGACCATATCATTAACAGTAGCGCCATCATCATCGGCGGCGGCTTTAGGAAACAGTCGTCGTGACATGGGTCTGACGACAACGAGAGAAATTCGTTAGCGTATTATGGTAAGAAATCATGCATACTTTGAGTAGAATTCGTCGCCGCACCAAGTTAACCATCTACAAGACGATGATCAGACCGGTAGTCCTCTACGGACTTGAGACATGGACTATGATAATTGAGTACCTACGCGCCCTTCCGGTCGTCGAACAAGAGCTGTGGCGTTTCATCTTCGGTGGACTGCAGATGGAAAACGGAACGCGAAGAAAGCGAAAGAACCACAAGCTGCAGGAGCTGCTTGGGGAGCCATCTGTCGTCCACACCACTAGGATTAGCAGGTTGCGGTGGGCAGAGCATGTCGTAAGGACGTC
Organism: Wyeomyia smithii; assembly: GCF_029784165.1. Classification (NCBI taxonomy): domain Eukaryota; kingdom Metazoa; phylum Arthropoda; class Insecta; order Diptera; family Culicidae; genus Wyeomyia; species Wyeomyia smithii. Next base: position 162,935,348 of record NC_073694.1, read on the forward strand.
GGACGACAGCCCGGTAAAGATGGTTTTTGAGACCAATCCGTCATGGACGAGACGATCGACGTGTAAGACGACCTACGGACCCTACGGAGGCTGCAGAGATGGCGAACTGCAGCCATGGACCGAGTGGAACGGAGTCGACTCTTACGTACAGCAAAGACCACATCACGGCTTGGGACTGTTAGGTGAGGTAAGTAAGTATGTAATACAGTCGAAATTCGCTAGTTGGGCTCTTAATACTTGGATCGCAACCAGATGTTAGATTTTTAAGGTGGGAGTAAAGTGTATCCTAAATAAATACTTTGAAGATATTTATTTGACTGAGTTATAAGAATGTTCATTTAGTATTTAGGAGACGTAACAATCGTAACAATTTTGACAATCACAGAAAAAGTTATAAACAAAAAACTTATTTTAAGGAGGAATGTTCAGCAAAAAACTCTATTTTTTAGTGTCCAGCGTGCAGATAGGGCATCGCAGTATTCAGCAATTGTTTTTCTTTTAAAATTTTCCACAACTTTGCTGAAGAAAGCAATCTGATATATTGAAAATTAGATAAAATATATTTTGACGTTGACTAACGTCTATATCGAAGTTAGGCCCCTGAATTTAAAAATCTAGTAATTCAACCAGGGAAAACCAGAGAAAAGTGGTCAGGTTTTGAGCGCTTATTTTGCAGTCATCTATAATCAGGTTTTCGAGGTTTTGGCATCAATCGATCAGAAATTCTTTTACGGTTAAATTTATGTAACAAAAACAAACTATTGTTTGAGATACACTATTGAAAAATTGGTAATTAATATCGATTGTCTAAATCATACCGCGCAGCCAATCACTACCTCTCTTCCCAAGCACAGTCGACACTAACGGATACAATCGATCTGACTTTGTTGTTATTGTTGTTGTCACTTTCTGTTTCCGATGTTTATGCTGCTGCTAGCGGAAAAAACCTTGCAAATATGCATCTTTTTGTTGGTGTTAATTTTACGACAGCGGCCGGCGCCCCATCATTCTGATTCCAAAACCGCACCAGTGACATGCGGACGCTAGGTGATAGCAGCTGAAAGGAGGAAATACAAAATAGTACCGGTCATCTCGTGCCGGTTTCACCCGTAATGCTGGTGGCTTTAGTAGTAAATGGCTACTGCAAAACACTTAAATGGCTGGAATTCTGGACGGACTAACCAGGAAACTATAATCGGCAACTGGCACCTTTTGGTGCCTCTAAATTTTGTTACAGAAGCGGCAAATTGAATTTTCTGTTTTACCAAATGATGCTGCTAGCGGAAAAAACCTTGCAAAAATGCATGTTTGTGTTGGTGTTAATATTATGACAGCGGCCGGCGCAGCTTTCAAGAAACATTTGTCTCTTCCATTCCATAATTTGCGTAGCCCATCCCACTTTTAATTTATCTGACGAAGCCTTGGTATAAAACGTACCGTTCGAACATTTCACCCCATCAGTTTCATTACTAAACCGTACCGGCTACATACGGACGCTATCTTGAAAGAATTCTGGACGGACTGACCAAAAAAATGGATATATTCGGCACCTGGCCCCTTTTGGTGCCTCGAAATTTTGTTACAGAAGCGGCTAATTGAATTTTCTGTTTTATTACGAAATGCTGCTGCTAGCGGAAAAAACCTTGCAAATATGCATCTTTTTGTTGGTGTTAATTTTACGACAGCGGCCGGCGCCCCATCATTCTGATTCCAAAACCGCACCAGTGACATGCGGACGCTAGGTGATAGCAGCTGAAAGGAGGAAATACAAAATAGTACCGGTCATCTCGTGCCGGTTTCACCCGTAATGCTGGTGGCTTTAGTAGTAAATGGCCACTGCAAAACACTTAAATGGCTGGAATTCTGGACGGACTAACCAGGAAACTATAATCGGCAACTGGCACCTTTTGGTGCCTCTAAATTTTGTTACAGAAGCGGCAAATTGAATTTTCTGTTTTACCAAATGATGCTGCTAGCGGAAAAAACCTTGCAAAAATGCATGTTTGTGTTGGTGTTAATATTATGACAGCGGCCGGCGCAGCTTTGAAGAAACATTTGTCTCTTCCATTCCATAATTTGCGTAGCCCATCCCACTTTTAATTTATCTGACGAAGCCTTGGTATAAAACGTACCGTTCGAACATTTCACCCCATCAGTTTCATTACTAAACCGTACCGGCTACATACGGACGCTATCTTGAAAGAATTCTGGACGGACTGACCAAAAAAATGGATATATTCGGCACCTGGCCCCTTTTGGTGCCTCGAAATTTTGTTACAGAAGCGGCTAATTGAATTTTCTGTTTTATTACAAAATGCTGCTGCTAGCGGAAAAAACCTTGCAAATATGCATCTTTTTGTTGGTGTTAATTTTACGACAGCGGCCGGCGCCCCATCATTCTGATTCCAAAACCGCACCAGTGACATGCGGACGCTAGGTGATAGCAGCTGAAAGGAGGAAATACAAAATAGTACCGGTCATCTCGTGCCGGTTTCACCCGTAATGCTGGTGGCTTTAGTAGTAAATGGCTACTGCAAAACACTTAAATGGCTGGAATTCTGGACGGACTAACCAGGAAACTATAATCGGCAACTGGCACCTTTTGGTGCCTCTAAATTTTGTTACAGAAGCGGCAAATTGAATTTTCTGTTTTACCAAATGATGCTGCTAGCGGAAAAAACCTTGCAAAAATGCATGTTTGTGTTGGTGTTAATATTATGACAGCGGCCGGCGCAGCTTTCAAGAAACATTTGTCTCTTCCATTCCATAATTTGCGTAGCCCATCCCACTTTTAATTTATCTGACGAAGCCTTGGTATAAAACGTACCGTTCGAACATTTCACCCCATCAGTTTCATTACTAAACCGTACCGGCTACATACGGACGCTATCTTGAAAGAATTCTGGACGGACTGACCAAAAACATGGATATATTCGGCACCTGGCCCCTTTTGGTGCCTCGAAATTTTGTTACAGAAGCGGCTAATTGAATTTTCTGTTTTGTTACGAAATGCTGCTGCTAGCGGAAAAAACCTTGCAAATATGCATCTTTTTGTTGGTGTTAATTTTACGACAGCGGCCGGCGCCCCATCATTCTGATTCCAAAACCGCACCAGTGACATGCGGACGCTAGGTGATAGCAGCTGAAAGGAGGAAATACAAAATAGTACCGGTCATCTCGTGCCGGTTTCACCCGTAATGCTGGTGGCTTTAGTAGTAAATGGCTACTGCAAAACACTTAAATGGCTGGAATTCTGGACGGACTAACCAGGAAACTATAATCGGCAACTGGCACCTTTTGGTGCCTCTAAATTTTGTTACAGAAGCGGCAAATTGAATTTTCTGTTTTACCAAATGATGCTGCTAGCGGAAAAAACCTTGCAAAAATGCATGTTTGTGTTGGTGTTAATATTATGACAGCGGCCGGCGCAGCTTTCAAGAAACATTTGTCTCTTCCATTCCATAATTTGCGTAGCCCATCCCACTTTTAATTTATCTGACGAAGCCTTGGTATAAAACGTACCGTTCGAACATTTCACCCCATCAGTTTCATTACTAAACCGTACCGGCTACATACGGACGCTATCTTGAAAGAATTCTGGACGGACTGACCAAAAAAATGGATATATTCGGCACCTGGCCCCTTTTGGTGCCTCGAAATTTTGTTACAGAAGCGGCTAATTGAATTTTCTGTTTTATTACAAAATGCTGCTGCTAGCGGAAAAAACCTTGCAAATATGCATCTTTTTGTTGGTGTTAATTTTACGACAGCGGCCGGCGCCCCATCATTCTGATTCCAAAACCGCACCAGTGACATGCGGACGCTAGGTGATAGCAGCTGAAAGGAGGAAATACAAAATAGTACCGGTCATCTCGTGCCGGTTTCACCCGTAATGCTGGTGGCTTTAGTAGTAAATGGCTACTGCAAAACACTTAAATGGCTGGAATTCTGGACGGACTAACCAGGAAACTATAATCGGCAACTGGCACCTTTTGGTGCCTCTAAATTTTGTTACAGAAGCGGCAAATTGAATTTTCTGTTTTACCAAATGATGCTGCTAGCGGAAAAAACCTTGCAAAAATGCATGTTTGTGTTGGTGTTAATATTATGACAGCGGCCGGCGCAGCTTTCAAGAAACATTTGTCTCTTCCATTCCATAATTTGCGTAGCCCATCCCACTTTTAATTTATCTGACGAAGCCTTGGTATAAAACGTACCGTTCGAACATTTCACCCCATCATGAACATTCGCTCTCAGACTGTTGAGAAGTACAGTTCTATTTCTGAAAAGCCGGGTTAGTTAAAAATTTTATTCCGTTTTGTGCGACAGTTCGTCGCTTGCATCGCTGTGTGATGTCAAAGAAAAAGAGAAGAGCAGGCTCGAGCCCTGCGAAACAAAACTCTGCTGCTGAAGTAGGCAGTAAAAAGAAGAAACCAGGCGGAAGCAGTTGCACTTCGAAAAGCGTGGCTGACTGCGACACGGTGACAAACGCTAGCGACGTTGGAGATTTTGGCGAGCCGACTGATGTTCCGGATTCTGCCAGCCCCAATACGGTGAAAGTGAAGCTTCCCCCGCTGGTAGTGAAAAACGTTCCTCTCAACAAGCTCATTAGCGACTTTGCATCGCTGGGCGTAGCAGCTGAATATAAGTTATGCGGCATCGGTACGAAGGTTATGCTCCACACGAAGGTGGATTTTGAGAAGGCCACGAAGTTTTTGAAAAATTCTAAATCTGAGTTCTTCACCCACGACATTCCTGGGGAAAAGCCTTTCAAGGTGGTCATCAGAGGCTTGCCAGGTTTCGACCCCAAGCTGATCGGTGCCGAAATCAAGGATCGGTACAAATTGGCCCCAATTGCTGTCTATCCGATCAAACGCAGAAATGAAAATGAAAGGAAATACCCGGACTGCCTCTTTCTGGTTCATTTCCCAAAAGGGACAGTTACACTGAGCGCTTTGCGAGCCATCCGCTCTTTGTTCTCCATTATCATCCGTTGGGAGCCCTATCGAGGAGGCCGCCGAGACGTTACGCAGTGTCAGAGGTGCCTCAACTTCGGTCACGGTACCCGAAACTGCAACATCAAACCGCGTTGCAACATTTGCGCCAAGGACCACTCTACATCGGATTGCCCTGTGGACGGTGCCGGTGCGGTACAGTTTAAGTGTGCTAACTGTGGCGGTGATCACCAGAGCTCTGATCGACAGTGCCCGAAAAGGGAGAGCTTCAAACATATCCGCAAGCAGGCGTCGTCAACCAACCAGCCGAGCAGGAAGAAAGACAAACCACCGGTCTTCAGGGCGGAAGATTTTCCTCCTCTGCGTTCATCCCAGCAAGCAGGGCACCCAAGTACGCGTACGCAACTTGACCTTCCACACTTACCATCCGGCGGGTCAGCCGGTCAACGGTCGCCTCCCCCCCCTGGCTACTGGCGTCCACCCACAACAACACCACCGAGCGCTGAGTCCGAGAAGTACTCTGCGGATGAGCTGCTAGAAATTTTTAGCAGCATGACCAATGCCCTTCGTGCGTGTCGCAACAAGCCCGAGCAAATCCATGTGCTCGGTAAATTTATTATCCAATATGGATCCTAAACCCATCTCCATCGTCACCTGGAACGCTTGCTCTATTAGAGCAAAAAACATTGAGCTTGCTGACTTTCTCCGCAAGTACAACATCGACGTGGGTCTACTCACAGAGACCCACCTAAAGTCCGGCGACAGTTTTTGGCTGCCGGATCACAACATCATCCGTCTCGATCGCACCAACTCCAGGGGGGGTGGTATAGCGATCATCGTTAGAAAAGGGATGAAATACAACATCTTGCCGCACATCCACACCGCCATCATCGAAGCCCTTAGTGTGGAGGTCAAATCAGCTACCGGGTTCATCCGGTTCATCGTCGTCTACTGTCCTCGCCAGTGTAGTATCAGCAACGGTACAGCAATGCAGTTCAAGAACGACCTGGCAACCATCACCAGGACCAACTCCCGCTTCGTCGTTGGGGGAGACCTAAATGCTCGGCACGAGGCTTGGCGAAATTATCGGCAGAATCTGAACGGTCGTCAACTCTTCGAACACTCGCAGCATGGGTTTTATACGGTGCAGTTTCCGGATGAGCCGACTTTCATCTCCCCAGCGGGGAACCCTTCAACCCTGGACTTCTTCCTGGCCAACATCGAGCTCTCCAAACCAGTGGCCCTCAACGATCTGAGCTCAGACCACCAACCTGTCGTTGCTGAGGTGGGGTTCGGTGTTGCTCCTGTCAGCTGTCTGCGGAAAGATTACCATCATGTCGACTGGGAGCGCTTTGCTCGAATGGTGGACAACAACATCGACGAGGCGCCGCCGCTCGACAGCGTGGAAAACATCGACCAGGCGTTGGAGGGTCTCCAACGAGCCATAAACGTGGCCGACGAGGCGTGTGTGCGACGTGTTCCTGTGAGGGGTAAGTTCCTTGCTATTGATTCCCATACCCGGCTGCTAATTAGATTGCGGAATGTGCGTAGACGCCAGTTCCAGAGGACCAGGGATCTGGACATTAGGCTCGAGGTGACCGATCTGAATAGGCAAATTGCTTCCAGGATGGTCTCACTCCGGAATGAAAATTTCGGACGCTTAGTCCAAAGTTTGGACGACCGCTCCAGGCCATTCTGGAAAGTAGCCAAAGTGCTGAAATCGCACCCCAAACCAGTTCCTCCCCTCAGGGTCGGAGAGAGGCTTCTTGTTGCACCGGTCGAGAGAGCAAATGCGGTAGGCAATCACATTGCCTCATCGCATTTGCTTGGCTCGACCATGGCTAGTCCAATGGAAGACCAGGTCGAGCAGTGCGTCCGCGACCTCGAAAACTTCCCCTGTACCGTTCCTCAAGAACATAAAATCACAGCAGAACAGGTTTGCTCAGCGCTGATGAGTACTAAGAACATGAAGGCCCCTGGGTTTGACGGGGTCTTCAATATGGTCTTAAAAAAGCTCAGCAACAGGGTTCACCTGTTGTTGAGCTCTATCTTCAACAGATGCTTGGAATTGCACTACTATCCAAGCATTTGGAAGATAGCCAAGATCATACCGATCCGCAAACCCGGGAAAGATCCGACGTTAGCATCAAGCTACCGTCCGATCAGCCTACTCTCATCGCTGGGTAAACTGTTTGAAAAACTGATCCTCAACCGCATGATGAAGGTGGCTGAGGAAAACAACATCTTACTCCCGGAACAGTTTGGGTTTAGGAAGGGTCACTCCACCACGCACCAGCTGGTGCGGGTGATGAACAACATCAGAAGGGACAGGGCTGTATCCAAGTCCACAGCCATGGCATTGTTGGACGTCGAAAAGGCGTTTGACAATGTCTGGCATGACGGTCTGGTATACAAGCTCTGTGCCTTCAACTTTCCATCATATTTGACGAAAATCATCTGCAGCTACCTTCGGCAGAGGTCGTTCAGGGTATCGCTGAATGGTTGTTTATCAAATACTTTTTCCATCCCAGCAGGGGTCCCGCAGGGCAGTCTGCTGGGCCCTTTGCTATACAACATTTACACCTCCGACATTCCTTCCCTGGGAGATGGCTGCGTGCTCTTTCTGTTCGCAGATGACACTGCAATTGCCGTCAAGGGAAGAATGCCTCGTGAGATCACCAACAAACTTCAGCGATGCTTAGACGCCTTTGTCGAGTATGCTAACACCTGGAAAATCAAGATCAACGCTTCCAAAACCCAGACAATAATGTTCCTTCATCGACAATCCCCCAAACTGAAGCCCCCTCCATCATGCGTTGTGGTTATGAACGGTACAGGGGTTGAGTGGTCTTCCGAAGTTACCTATCTTGGACTGCTATTCGACGAGAAACTTCTTTTCCGATCGCATGTGGAGAGGACACTGGTTAAGTGCTCAGCTTTGGTTCGGTCACTATACCCGCTAATTTGTCGCAGATCTCGCCTCTCAAGAACAAACAAACTGGCAGTCTACAAACAAATAATTGCCCCCGCGGTCTTTTACGCAGCTCCGGTGTGGGAGTCATGTGCACAAACTCACAGGAACAAAATACAGATTGCGCAAAACCGAATCTTACGGATGATCCTCGATTGTCCCTATGACACCAGGATCACAGATCTCCACCAAGAAGCAGTTACTCCAAAAGTAGATGCCAGAATAACAGAAACCAAAACCAAATTTGTACATAAATGTCAGCATTCAGAATACGCTTTAATAAGCGGTTTGTACATAGTAGGTTAAGTTAGTTCTAAGCTGTAAATAGTAATTTTAAGCTGTAAATAGTAGTTTTAAGTAGTTTTCTTTCAAACAAGCGCCACCAAAGTGGACAATCCAAAATTCAAAATCTCTACAATTAGAAAGCTTAGTAAAACAAAAATCAAAACTCGCACATCAAAGATGAAAACAGTAATGTGAATCACTTATACTTTAAAAACATGTATTATACCCTACAAAAGCATAAAAATACAGATAAACTTAAACAACACATTTCACCCCATCAGTTTCATTACTAAACCGTACCGGCTACATACGGACGCTATCTTGAAAGAATTCTGGACGGACTGACCAAAAACATGGATATATTCGGCACCTGGCCCCTTTTGGTGCCTCGAAATTTTGTTACAGAAGCGGCTAATTGAATTTTCTGTTTTGTTACGAAATGCTGCTGCTAGCGGAAAAAACCTTGTAAATATGCATCTTTTTGTTGGTGTTAATTTTACGACAGCGGCCGGCGCCCCATCATTCTGATTCCAAAACCGCACCAGTGACATGCGGACGCTAGGTGATAGCAGCTGAAAGGAGGAAATACAAAATAGTACCGGTCATCTCGTGCCGGTTTCACCCGTAATGCTGGTGGCTTTAGTAGTAAATGGCTACTGCAAAACACTTAAATGGCTGGAATTCTGGACGGACTAACCAGGAAAATATAATCGGCAACTGGCACCTTTTGGTGCCTCTAAATTTTGTTACAGAAGCGGCAAATTGAATTTTCTGTTTTACCAAATGATGCTGCTAGCGGAAAAAACCTTGCAAAAATGCATGTTTGTGTTGGTGTTAATATTATGACAGCGGCCGGCGCAGCTTTCAAGAAACATTTGTCTCTTCCATTCCATAATTTGCGTAGCCCATCCCACTTTTAATTTATCTGACGAAGCCTTGGTATAAAACGTACCGTTCGAACATTTCACCCCATCAGTTTCATTACTAAACCGTACCGGCTACATACGGACGCTATCTTGAAATAATTCTGGACGGACTGACCAAAAAAATGGATATATTCGGCACCTGGCCCCTTTTGGTGCCTCGAAATTTTGTTACAGAAGCGGCTAATTGAATTTTCTGTTTTATTACAAAATGCTGCTGCTAGCGGAAAAAACCTTGCAAATATGCATCTTTTTGTTGGTGTTAATTTTACGACAGCGGCCGGCGCCCCATCATTCTGATTCCAAAACCGCACCAGTGACATGCGGACGCTAGGTGATAGCAGCTGAAAGGAGGAAATACAAAATAGTACCGGTCATCTCGTGCCGGTTTCACCCGTAATGCTGGTGGCTTTAGTAGTAAATGGCTACTGCAAAACACTTAAATGGCTGGAATTCTGGACGGACTAACCAGGAAACTATAATCGGCAACTGGCACCTTTTGGTGCCTCTAAATTTTGTTACAGAAGCGGCTAATTGAATTTTCTGTTTTACCAAATGCTGCTGCTAGCGGAAAAAACCTTGCAAAAATGCATGTTTGTGTTGGTGTTAATATTACGACAGCGGCCGGCGCAGCTTTCAAGAAACATTTGTCTCTGCCATTTCATCATCTATGTAGCCCATCCCTCTTTCTATTTATCTGACGAAGCCTTGGTATAAAACGTATCGTTCGAACATTTCACTCCATCAGTTTCATTACTAAACCGTACCGGCTACATACGGACGCTATCTTGAAAGAATTCTGGACGGACTGACCAAAAAAATGGATATATTCGGCACCTGGCCCCTTTTGGTGCCTCGAAATTTTGTTACAGAAGCGGCTAATTGAATTTTCTGTTTTATTACAAAATGCTGCTGCTAGCGGAAAAAACCTTGCAAATATGCATCTTTTTGTTGGTGTTAATTTTACGACAGCGGCCGGCGCCCCATCATTCTGATTCCAAAACCGCACCAGTGACATGCGGACGCTAGGTGATAGCAGCTGAAAGGAGGAAATACAAAATAGTACCGGTCATCTCGTGCCGGTTTCACCCGTAATGCTGGTGGCTTTAGTAGTAAATGGCTACTGCAAAACACTTAAATGGCTGGAATTCTGGACGGACTAACCAGGAAACTATAATCGGCAACTGGCACCTTTTGGTGCCTCTAAATTTTGTTACAGAAGCGGCAAATTGAATTTTCTGTTTTACCAAATGATGCTGCTAGCGGAAAAAACCTTGCAAAAATGCATGTTTGTGTTGGTGTTAATATTATGACAGCGGCCGGCGCAGCTTTCAAGAAACATTTGTCTCTTCCATTCCATAATTTGCGTAGCCCATCCCACTTTTAATTTATCTGACGAAGCCTTGGTATAAAACGTACCGTTCGAACATTTCACCCCATCAGTTTCATTACTAAACCGTACCGGCTACATACGGACGCTATCTTGAAAGAATTCTGGACGGACTGACCAAAAACATGGATATATTCGGCACCTGGCCCCTTTTGGTGCCTCGAAATTTTGTTACAGAAGCGGCTAATTGAATTTTCTGTTTTGTTACGAAATGCTGCTGCTAGCGGAAAAAACCTTGTAAATATGCATCTTTTTGTTGGTGTTAATTTTACGACAGCGGCCGGCGCCCCATCATTCTGATTCCAAAACCGCACCAGTGACATGCGGACGCTAGGTGATAGCAGCTGAAAGGAGGAAATACAAAATAGTACCGGTCATCTCGTGCCGGTTTCACCCGTAATGCTGGTGGCTTTAGTAGTAAATGGCTACTGCAAAACACTTAAATGGCTGGAATTCTGGACGGACTAACCAGGAAAATATAATCGGCAACTGGCACCTTTTGGTGCCTCTAAATTTTGTTACAGAAGCGGCAAATTGAATTTTCTGTTTTACCAAATGATGCTGCTAGCGGAAAAAACCTTGCAAAAATGCATGTTTGTGTTGGTGTTAATATTATGACAGCGGCCGGCGCAGCTTTCAAGAAACATTTGTCTCTTCCATTCCATAATTTGCGTAGCCCATCCCACTTTTAATTTATCTGACGAAGCCTTGGTATAAAACGTACCGTTCGAACATTTCACCCCATCATCATTCGCTCTCAGACTGTTGAGAAGTACAGTTCTATTTCTGAAAAGCCGGGTTAGTTAAAAATTTTATTCCGTTTTGTGCGACAGTTCGTCGCTTGCATCGCTGTGTGATGTCAAAGAAAAAGAGAAGAGCAGGCTCGAGCCCTGCGAAACAAAACTCTGCTGCTGAAGTAGGCAGTAAAAAGAAGAAACCAGGCGGAAGCAGTTGCACTTCGAAAAGCGTGGCTGACTGCGACACGGTGACAAACGCTAGCGACGTTGGAGATTTTGGCGAGCCGACTGATGTTCCGGATTCTGCCAGCCCCAATACGGTGAAAGTGAAGCTTCCCCCGCTGGTAGTGAAAAACGTTCCTCTCAACAAGCTCATTAGCGACTTTGCATCGCTGGGCGTAGCAGCTGAATATAAGTTATGCGGCATCGGTACGAAGGTTATGCTCCACACGAAGGTGGATTTTGAGAAGGCCACGAAGTTTTTGGAAAATTCTAAATCTGAGTTCTTCACCCACGACATTCCTGGGGAAAAGCCTTTCAAGGTGGTCATCAGAGGCTTGCCAGGTTTCGACCCCAAGCTGATCGGTGCCGAAATCAAGGATCGGTACAAATTGGCCCCAATTGCTGTCTATCCGATCAAACGCAGAAATGAAAATGAAAGGAAATACCCGGACTGCCTCTTTCTGGTTCATTTCCCAAAAGGGACAGTTACACTGAGCGCTTTGCGAGCCATCCGCTCTTTGTTCTCCATTATCATCCGTTGGGAGCCCTATCGAGGAGGCCGCCGAGACGTTACGCAGTGTCAGAGGTGCCTCAACTTCGGTCACGGTACCCGAAACTGCAACATCAAACCGCGTTGCAACATTTGCGCCAAGGACCACTCTACATCGGATTGCCCTGTGGACGGTGCCGGTGCGGTACAGTTTAAGTGTGCTAACTGTGGCGGTGATCACCAGAGCTCTGATCGACAGTGCCCGAAAAGGGAGAGCTTCAAACATATCCGCAAGCAGGCGTCGTCAACCAACCAGCCGAGCAGGAAGAAAGACAAACCACCGGTCTTCAGGGCGGAAGATTTTCCTCCTCTGCGTTCATCCCAGCAAGCAGGGCACCCAAGTACGCGTACGCAACTTGACCTTCCACACTTACCATCCGGCGGGTCAGCCGGTCAACGGTCGCCTCCCCCCCCTGGCTACTGGCGTCCACCCACAACAACACCACCGAGCGCTGAGTCCGAGAAGTACTCTGCGGATGAGCTGCTAGAAATTTTTAGCAGCATGACCAATGCCCTTCGTGCGTGTCGCAACAAGCCCGAGCAAATCCATGTGCTCGGTAAATTTATTATCCAATATGGATCCTAAACCCATCTCCATCGTCACCTGGAACGCTTGCTCTATTAGAGCAAAAAACATTGAGCTTGCTGACTTTCTCCGCAAGTACAACATCGACGTGGGTCTACTCACAGAGACCCACCTAAAGTCCGGCGACAGTTTTGACGTTGACTAACGTCTATATCGAAGTTAGGCCCCTGAATTTAAAAATCTAGTAATTCAACCAGGGAAAACCAGAGAAAAGTGGTCAGGTTTTGAGCGCTTATTTTGCAGTCATCTATAATCAGGTTTTCGAGGTTTTGGCATCAATCGATCAGAAATTCTTTTACGGTTAAATTTATGTAACAAAAACAAACTATTGTTTGAGATACACTATTGAAAAATTGGTAATTAATATCGATTGTCTAAATCATACCGCGCAGCCAATCACTACCTCTCTTCCCAAGCACAGTCGACACTAACGGATACAATCGATCTGACTTTGTTGTTATTGTTGTTGTCACTTTCTGTTTCCGATGTTTATGCTGCTGCTAGCGGAAAAAACCTTGCAAATATGCATCTTTTTGTTGGTGTTAATTTTACGACAGCGGCCGGCGCCCCATCATTCTGATTCCAAAACCGCACCAGTGACATGCGGACGCTAGGTGATAGCAGCTGAAAGGAGGAAATACAAAATAGTACCGGTCATCTCGTGCCGGTTTCACCCGTAATGCTGGTGGCTTTAGTAGTAAATGGCTACTGCAAAACATTTAAATGGCTGGAATTCTGGACGGACTAACCAGGAAACTATAATCGGCAACTGGCACCTTTTGGTGCCTCTAAATTTTGTTACAGAAGCGGCAAATTGAATTTTCTGTTTTACCAAATGATGCTGCTAGCGGAAAAAACCTTGCAAAAATGCATGTTTGTGTTGGTGTTAATATTATGACAGCGGCCGGCGCAGCTTTCAAGAAACATTTGTCTCTTCCATTCCATAATTTGCGTAGCCCATCCCACTTTTAATTTATCTGACGAAGCCTTGGTATAAAACGTACCGTTCGAACATTTCACCCCATCAGTTTCATTACTAAACCGTACCGGCTACATACGGACGCTATCTTGAAAGAATTCTGGACGGACTGACCAAAAAAATGGATATATTCGGCACCTGGCCCCTTTTGGTGCCTCGAAATTTTGTTACAGAAGCGGCTAATTGAATTTTCTGTTTTATTACGAAATGCTGCTGCTAGCGGAAAAAACCTTGCAAATATGCATCTTTTTGTTGGTGTTAATTTTACGACAGCGGCCGGCGCCCCATCATTCTGATTCCAAAACCGCACCAGTGACATGCGGACGCTAGGTGATAGCAGCTGAAAGGAGGAAATACAAAATAGTACCGGTCATCTCGTGCCGGTTTCACCCGTAATGCTGGTGGCTTTAGTAGTAAATGGCTACTGCAAAACACTTAAATGGCTGGAATTCTGGACGGACTAACCAGGAAACTATGATCGGCAACTGGCACCTTTTGGTGCCTCTAAATTTTGTTACAGAAGCGGCAAATTGAATTTTCTGTTTTACCAAATGATGCTGCTAGCGGAAAAAACCTTGCAAAAATGCATGTTTGTGTTGGTGTTAATATTATGACAGCGGCCGGCGCAGCTTTCAAGAAACATTTGTCTCTTCCATTCCATAATTTGCGTAGCCCATCCCACTTTTAATTTATCTGACGAAGCCTTGGTATAAAACGTACCGTTCGAACATTTCACCCCATCAGTTTCATTACTAAACCGTACCGGCTACATACGGACGCTATCTTGAAAGAATTCTGGACGGACTGACCAAAAAAATGGATATATTCGGCACCTGGCCCCTTTTGGTGCCTCGAAATTTTGTTACAGAAGCGGCTAATTGAATTTTCTGTTTTATTACAAAATGCTGCTGCTAGCGGAAAAAACCTTGCAAATATGCATCTTTTTGTTGGTGTTAATTTTACGACAGCGGCCGGCGCCCCATCATTCTGATTCCAAAACCGCACCAGTGACATGCGGACGCTAGGTGATAGCAGCTGAAAGGAGGAAATACAAAACAGTACCGGTCATCTCGTGCCGGTTTCACCCGTAATGCTGGTGGCTTTAGTAGTAAATGGCTACTGCAAAACACTTAAATGGCTGGAATTCTGGACGGACTAACCAGGAAAATATAATCGGCAACTGGCACCTTTTGGTGCCTCTAAATTTTGTTACAGAAGCGGCAAATTGAATTTTCTGTTTTACCAAATGATGCTGCTAACGGAAAAAACCTTGCAAAAATGCATGTTTGTGTTGGTGTTAATATTATGACAGCGGCCGGCGCAGCTTTCAAGAAACATTTGTCTCTTCCATTCCATAATTTGCGTAGCCCATCCCACTTTTAATTTATCTGACGAAGCCTTGGTATAAAACGTACCGTTCGAACATTTCACCCCATCAGTTTCATTACTAAACCGTACCGGCTACATACGGACGCTATCTTGAAAGAATTCTGGACGGACTGACCAAAAAAATGGATATATTCGGCACCTGGCCCCTTTTGGTGCCTCGAAATTTTGTTACAGAAGCGGCTAATTGAATTTTCTGTTTTGTTACGAAATGCTGCTGCTAGCGGAAAAAACCTTGCAAATATGCATCTTTTTGTTGGTGTTAATTTTACGACAGCGGCCGGCGCCCCATCATTCTGATTCCAAAACCGCACCAGTGACATGCGGACGCTAGGTGATAGCAGCTGAAAGGAGGAAATACAAAATAGTACCGGTCATCTCGTGCCGGTTTCACCCGTAATGCTGGTGGCTTTAGTAGTAAATGGCTACTGCAAAACACTTAAATGGCTGGAATTCTGGACGGACTAACCAGGAAACTATAATCGGCAACTGGCACCTTTTGGTGCCTCTAAATTTTGTTACAGAAGCGGCAAATTGAATTTTCTGTTTTACCAAATGATGCTGCTAGCGGAAAAAACCTTGCAAAAATGCATGTTTGTGTTGGTGTTAATATTATGACAGCGGCCGGCGCAGCTTTCAAGAAACATTTGTCTCTTCCATTCCATAATTTGCGTAGCCCATCCCACTTTTAATTTATCTGACGAAGCCTTGGTATAAAACGTACCGTTCGAACATTTCACCCCATCAGTTTCATTACTAAACCGTACCGGCTACATACGGACGCTATCTTGAAAGAATTCTGGACGGACTGACCAAAAACATGGATATATTCGGCACCTGGCCCCTTTTGGTGCCTCGAAATTTTGTTACAGAAGCGGCTAATTGAATTTTCTGTTTTGTTACGAAATGCTGCTGCTAGCGGAAAAAACCTTGTAAATATGCATCTTTTTGTTGGTGTTAATTTTACGACAGCGGCCGGCGCCCCATCATTCTGATTCCAAAACCGCACCAGTGACATGCGGACGCTAGGTGATAGCAGCTGAAAGGAGGAAATACAAAATAGTACCGGTCATCTCGTGCCGGTTTCACCCGTAATGCTGGTGGCTTTAGTAGTAAATGGCTACTGCAAAACACTTAAATGGCTGGAATTCTGGACGGACTAACCAGGAAAATATAATCGGCAACTGGCACCTTTTGGTGCCTCTAAATTTTGTTACAGAAGCGGCAAATTGAATTTTCTGTTTTACCAAATGATGCTGCTAGCGGAAAAAACCTTGCAAAAATGCATGTTTGTGTTGGTGTTAATATTATGACAGCGGCCGGCGCAGCTTTCAAGAAACATTTGTCTCTTCCATTCCATAATTTGCGTAGCCCATCCCACTTTTAATTTATCTGACGAAGCCTTGGTATAAAACGTACCGTTCGAACATTTCACCCCATCAGTTTCATTACTAAACCGTACCGGCTACATACGGACGCTATCTTGAAAGAATTCTGGACGGACTGACCAAAAAAATGGATATATTCGGCACCTGGCCCCTTTTGGTGCCTCGAAATTTTGTTACAGAAGCGGCTAATTGAATTTTCTGTTTTATTACAAAATGCTGCTGCTAGCGGAAAAAACCTTGCAAATATGCATCTTTTTGTTGGTGTTAATTTTACGACAGCGGCCGGCGCCCCATCATTCTGATTCCAAAACCGCACCAGTGACATGCGGACGCTAGGTGATAGCAGCTGAAAGGAGGAAATACAAAATAGTACCGGTCATCTCGTGCCGGTTTCACCCGTAATGCTGGTGGCTTTAGTAGTAAATGGCTACTGCAAAACACTTAAATGGCTGGAATTCTGGACGGACTAACCAGGAAACTATAATCGGCAACTGGCACCTTTTGGTGCCTCTAAATTTTGTTACAGAAGCGGCTAATTGAATTTTCTGTTTTACCAAATGCTGCTGCTAGCGGAAAAAAACCTTGCAAAAATGCATGTTTGTGTTGGTGTTAATATTACGACAGCGGCCGGCGCAGCTTTCAAGAAACATTTGTCTCTGCCATTTCATCATCTATGTAGCCCATCCCTCTTTCTATTTATCTGACGAAGCCTTGGTATAAAACGTATCGTTCGAACATTTCACTCCATCAGTTTCATTATTAAACCGTACCGGATACATACGGACGCTCGGAGGAAAAACAAAATAGTACCGGTCATCTCGTGCCGGTTTGATCCGTGATGCTGGTGGCTACTGCAAAGTACTAAAATGGCTGGAATTCTGGACGGAAACCAGTAAACAAGAAATCGGCAACTGGCACCTTTTGGTGCCTCGCAGTTTTATAATAGAAGCGGTTAGTTGAATTTTATGTTTTACAATTGCTGTTGCTAGCGGAAAAAAAACCTTGCAAAAATGCATGTTCATGTTGATGTTAATTTCACGACAGCGCTAGGTGTTAGCAGCTGAAAGGAGGAAAGACAAAATAGTACCGGTCATCTCGTGCCGGTTTCACCCGTTATGCTGGTGGCTGTTAGTAATAAATGGCTACTGCAAAATACTAAAATGGCTGGAATTCTGGACGAAAATAATCGGAAACTGGTACCTTTTGGAGCCTCGAAATTTTGTTACAGAAGTTTTGTAAAAGAAGCGTTGCAATTCCCTATACTATTTGCTTCAATGGAATATTTTTTTTTTTAAGAATACGGTAGTCAACGTCATGCGGTCGTGTCTTGAATACCACCCTCCTACTTTTTGGCTGCCGGATCACAACATCATCCGTCTCGATCGCACCAACTCCAGGGGGGGTGGTATAGCGATCATCGTTAGAAAAGGGATGAAATACAACATCTTGCCGCACATCCACACCGCCATCATCGAAGCCCTTAGTGTGGAGGTCAAATCAGCTACCGGGTTCATCCGGTTCATCGTCGTCTACTGTCCTCGCCAGTGTAGTATCAGCAACGGTACAGCAATGCAGTTCAAGAACGACCTGGCAACCATCACCAGGACCAACTCCCGCTTCGTCGTTGGGGGAGACCTAAATGCTCGGCACGAGGCTTGGCGAAATTATCGGCAGAATCTGAAAGGTCGTCAACTCTTCGAACACTCGCAGCATGGGTTTTATACGGTGCAGTTTCCGGATGAGCCGACTTTCATCTCCCCAGCGGGGAACCCTTCAACCCTGGACTTCTTCCTGGCCAACATCGAGCTCTCCAAACCAGTGGCCCTCAACGATCTGAGCTAAGACCACCAACCTGTCGTTGCTGAGGTGGGGTTCGGTGTTGCTCCTGTCAGCTGTCTGCGGAAAGATTACCATCATGTCGACTGGGAGCGCTTTGCTCGAATGGTGGACAACAACATCGACGAGGCGCCGCCGCTCGACAGCGTGGAAAACATCGACCAGGCGTTGGAGGGTCTCCAACGAGCCATAAACGTGGCCGACGAGGCGTGTGTGCGACGTGTTCCTGTGAGGGGTAAGTTCCTTGCTATTGATTCCCATACCCGGCTGCTAATTAGATTGCGGAATGTGCGTAGACGCCAGTTCCAGAGGACCAGGGATCTGGACATTAGGCTCGAGGTGACCGATCTGAATAGGCAAATTGCTTCCAGGATGGTCTCACTCCGGAATGAAAATTTCGGACGCTTAGTCCAAAGTTTGGACGACCGCTCCAGGCCATTCTGGAAAGTAGCCAAAGTGCTGAAATCGCACCCCAAACCAGTTCCTCCCCTCAGGGTCGGAGAGAGGCTTCTTGTTGCACCGGTCGAGAGAGCAAATGCGGTAGGCAATCACATTGCCTCATCGCATTTGCTTGGCTCGACCATGGCTAGTCCAATGGAAGACCAGGTCGAGCAGTGCGTCCGCGACCTCGAAAACTTCCCCTGTACCGTTCCTCAAGAACATAAAATCACAGCAGAACAGGTTTGCTCAGCGCTGATGAGTACTAAGAACATGAAGGCCCCTGGGTTTGACGGGGTCTTCAATATGGTCTTAAAAAAGCTCAGCAACAGGGTTCACCTGTTGTTGAGCTCTATCTTCAACAGATGCTTGGAATTGCACTACTATCCAAGCATTTGGAAGATAGCCAAGATCATACCGATCCGCAAACCCGGGAAAGATCCGACGTTAGCATCAAGCTACCGTCCGATCAGCCTACTCTCATCGCTGGGTAAACTGTTTGAAAAACTGATCCTCAACCGCATGATGAAGGTGGCTGAGGAAAACAACATCTTACTCCCGGAACAGTTTGGGTTTAGGAAGGGTCACTCCACCACGCACCAGCTGGTGCGGGTGATGAACAACATCAGAAGGGACAGGGCTGTATCCAAGTCCACAGCCATGGCATTGTTGGACGTCGAAAAGGCGTTTGACAATGTCTGGCATGACGGTCTGGTATACAAGCTCTGTGCCTTCAACTTTCCATCATATTTGACGAAAATCATCTGCAGCTACCTTCGGCAGAGGTCGTTCAGGGTATCGCTGAATGGTTGTTTATCAAATACTTTTTCCATCCCAGCAGGGGTCCCGCAGGGCAGTCTGCTGGGCCCTTTGCTATACAACATTTACACCTCCGACATTCCTTCCCTGGGAGATGGCTGCGTGCTCTTTCTGTTCGCAGATGACACTGCAATTGCCGTCAAGGGAAGAATGCCTCGTGAGATCACCAACAAACTTCAGCGATGCTTAGACGCCTTTGTCGAGTATGCTAACACCTGGAAAATCAAGATCAACGCTTCCAAAACCCAGACAATAATGTTCCTTCATCGACAATCCCCCAAACTGAAGCCCCCTCCATCATGCGTTGTGGTTATGAACGGTACAGGGGTTGAGTGGTCTTCCGAAGTTACCTATCTTGGACTGCTATTCGACGAGAAACTTCTTTTCCGATCGCATGTGGAGAGGACACTGGTTAAGTGCTCAGCTTTGGTTCGGTCACTATACCCGCTAATTTGTCGCAGATCTCGCCTCTCAAGAACAAACAAACTGGCAGTCTACAAACAAATAATTGCCCCCGCGGTCTTTTACGCAGCTCCGGTGTGGGAGTCATGTGCACAAACTCACAGGAACAAAATACAGATTGCGCAAAACCGAATCTTACGGATGATCCTCGATTGTCCCTATGACACCAGGATCACAGATCTCCACCAAGAAGCAGTTACTCCAAAAGTAGATGCCAGAATAACAGAAACCAAAACCAAATTTGTACATAAATGTCAGCATTCAGAATACGCTTTAATAAGCGGTTTGTACATAGTAGGTTAAGTTAGTTCTAAGCTGTAAATAGTAATTTTAAGCTGTAAAAAAAAAATTTCACCCCATCAGTTTCATTACTAAACCGTACCGGCTACATACGGACGCTATCTTGAAAGAATTCTGGACGGACTGACCAAAAAAATGGATATATTCGGCACCTGGCCCCTTTTGGTGCCTCGAAATTTTGTTACAGAAGCGGCTAATTGAATTTTCTGTTTTATTACAAAATGCTGCTGCTAGCGGAAAAAACCTTGCAAATATGCATCTTTTTGTTGGTGTTAATTTTACGACAGCGGCCGGCGCCCCATCATTCTGATTCCAAAACCGCACCAGTGACATGCGGACGCTAGGTGATAGCAGCTGAAAGGAGGAAATACAAAATAGTACCGGTCATCTCGTGCCGGTTTCACCCGTAATGCTGGTGGCTTTAGTAGTAAATGGCTACTGCAAAACACTTAAATGGCTGGAATTCTGGACGGACTAACCAGGAAACTATAATCGGCAACTGGCACCTTTTGGTGCCTCTAAATTTTGTTACAGAAGCGGCAAATTGAATTTTCTGTTTTACCAAATGATGCTGCTAGCGGAAAAAACCTTGCAAAAATGCATGTTTGTGTTGGTGTTAATATTATGACAGCGGCCGGCGCAGCTTTCAAGAAACATTTGTCTCTTCCATTCCATAATTTGCGTAGCCCATCCCACTTTTAATTTATCTGACGAAGCCTTGGTATAAAACGTACCGTTCGAACATTTCACCCCATCAGTTTCATTACTAAACCGTACCGGCTACATACGGACGCTATCTTGAAAGAATTCTGGACGGACTGACCAAAAACATGGATATATTCGGCACCTGGCCCCTTTTGGTGCCTCGAAATTTTGTTACAGAAGCGGCTAATTGAATTTTCTGTTTTGTTACGAAATGCTGCTGCTAGCGGAAAAAACCTTGTAAATATGCATCTTTTTGTTGGTGTTAATTTTACGACAGCGGCCGGCGCCCCATCATTCTGATTCCAAAACCGCACCAGTGACATGCGGACGCTAGGTGATAGCAGCTGAAAGGAGGAAATACAAAATAGTACCGGTCATCTCGTGCCGGTTTCACCCGTAATGCTGGTGGCTTTAGTAGTAAATGGCTACTGCAAAACACTTAAATGGCTGGAATTCTGGACGGACTAACCAGGAAAATATAATCGGCAACTGGCACCTTTTGGTGCCTCTAAATTTTGTTACAGAAGCGGCAAATTGAATTTTCTGTTTTACCAAATGATGCTGCTAGCGGAAAAAACCTTGCAAAAATGCATGTTTGTGTTGGTGTTAATATTATGACAGCGGCCGGCGCAGCTTTCAAGAAACATTTGTCTCTTCCATTCCATAATTTGCGTAGCCCATCCCACTTTTAATTTATCTGACGAAGCCTTGGTATAAAACGTACCGTTCGAACATTTCACCCCATCAGTTTCATTACTAAACCGTACCGGCTACATACGGACGCTATCTTGAAATAATTCTGGACGGACTGACCAAAAAAATGGATATATTCGGCACCTGGCCCCTTTTGGTGCCTCGAAATTTTGTTACAGAAGCGGCTAATTGAATTTTCTGTTTTATTACAAAATGCTGCTGCTAGCGGAAAAAACCTTGCAAATATGCATCTTTTTGTTGGTGTTAATTTTACGACAGCGGCCGGCGCCCCATCATTCTGATTCCAAAACCGCACCAGTGACATGCGGACGCTAGGTGATAGCAGCTGAAAGGAGGAAATACAAAATAGTACCGGTCATCTCGTGCCGGTTTCACCCGTAATGCTGGTGGCTTTAGTAGTAAATGGCTACTGCAAAACACTTAAATGGCTGGAATTCTGGACGGACTAACCAGGAAACTATAATCGGCAACTGGCACCTTTTGGTGCCTCTAAATTTTGTTACAGAAGCGGCTAATTGAATTTTCTGTTTTACCAAATGCTGCTGCTAGCGGAAAAAACCTTGCAAAAATGCATGTTTGTGTTGGTGTTAATATTACGACAGCGGCCGGCGCAGCTTTCAAGAAACATTTGTCTCTGCCATTTCATCATCTATGTAGCCCATCCCTCTTTCTATTTATCTGACGAAGCCTTGGTATAAAACGTATCGTTCGAACATTTCACTCCATCAGTTTCATTACTAAACCGTACCGGCTACATACGGACGCTATCTTGAAAGAATTCTGGACGGACTGACCAAAAAAATGGATATATTCGGCACCTGGCCCCTTTTGGTGCCTCGAAATTTTGTTACAGAAGCGGCTAATTGAATTTTCTGTTTTATTACAAAATGCTGCTGCTAGCGGAAAAAACCTTGCAAATATGCATCTTTTTGTTGGTGTTAATTTTACGACAGCGGCCGGCGCCCCATCATTCTGATTCCAAAACCGCACCAGTGACATGCGGACGCTAGGTGATAGCAGCTGAAAGGAGGAAATACAAAATAGTACCGGTCATCTCGTGCCGGTTTCACCCGTAATGCTGGTGGCTTTAGTAGTAAATGGCTACTGCAAAACACTTAAATGGCTGGAATTCTGGACGGACTAACCAGGAAACTATAATCGGCAACTGGCACCTTTTGGTGCCTCTAAATTTTGTTACAGAAGCGGCAAATTGAATTTTCTGTTTTACCAAATGATGCTGCTAGCGGAAAAAACCTTGCAAAAATGCATGTTTGTGTTGGTGTTAATATTATGACAGCGGCCGGCGCAGCTTTCAAGAAACATTTGTCTCTTCCATTCCATAATTTGCGTAGCCCATCCCACTTTTAATTTATCTGACGAAGCCTTGGTATAAAACGTACCGTTCGAACATTTCACCCCATCAGTTTCATTACTAAACCGTACCGGCTACATACGGACGCTATCTTGAAAGAATTCTGGACGGACTGACCAAAAACATGGATATATTCGGCACCTGGCCCCTTTTGGTGCCTCGAAATTTTGTTACAGAAGCGGCTAATTGAATTTTCTGTTTTGTTACGAAATGCTGCTGCTAGCGGAAAAAACCTTGTAAATATGCATCTTTTTGTTGGTGTTAATTTTACGACAGCGGCCGGCGCCCCATCATTCTGATTCCAAAACCGCACCAGTGACATGCGGACGCTAGGTGATAGCAGCTGAAAGGAGGAAATACAAAATAGTACCGGTCATCTCGTGCCGGTTTCACCCGTAATGCTGGTGGCTTTAGTAGTAAATGGCTACTGCAAAACACTTAAATGGCTGGAATTCTGGACGGACTAACCAGGAAAATATAATCGGCAACTGGCACCTTTTGGTGCCTCTAAATTTTGTTACAGAAGCGGCAAATTGAATTTTCTGTTTTACCAAATGATGCTGCTAGCGGAAAAAACCTTGCAAAAATGCATGTTTGTGTTGGTGTTAATATTATGACAGCGGCCGGCGCAGCTTTCAAGAAACATTTGTCTCTTCCATTCCATAATTTGCGTAGCCCATCCCACTTTTAATTTATCTGACGAAGCCTTGGTATAAAACGTACCGTTCGAACATTTCACCCCATCATCATTCGCTCTCAGACTGTTGAGAAGTACAGTTCTATTTCTGAAAAGCCGGGTTAGTTAAAAATTTTATTCCGTTTTGTGCGACAGTTCGTCGCTTGCATCGCTGTGTGATGTCAAAGAAAAAGAGAAGAGCAGGCTCGAGCCCTGCGAAACAAAACTCTGCTGCTGAAGTAGGCAGTAAAAAGAAGAAACCAGGCGGAAGCAGTTGCACTTCGAAAAGCGTGGCTGACTGCGACACGGTGACAAACGCTAGCGACGTTGGAGATTTTGGCGAGCCGACTGATGTTCCGGATTCTGCCAGCCCCAATACGGTGAAAGTGAAGCTTCCCCCGCTGGTAGTGAAAAACGTTCCTCTCAACAAGCTCATTAGCGACTTTGCATCGCTGGGCGTAGCAGCTGAATATAAGTTATGCGGCATCGGTACGAAGGTTATGCTCCACACGAAGGTGGATTTTGAGAAGGCCACGAAGTTTTTGGAAAATTCTAAATCTGAGTTCTTCACCCACGACATTCCTGGGGAAAAGCCTTTCAAGGTGGTCATCAGAGGCTTGCCAGGTTTCGACCCCAAGCTGATCGGTGCCGAAATCAAGGATCGGTACAAATTGGCCCCAATTGCTGTCTATCCGATCAAACGCAGAAATGAAAATGAAAGGAAATACCCGGACTGCCTCTTTCTGGTTCATTTCCCAAAAGGGACAGTTACACTGAGCGCTTTGCGAGCCATCCGCTCTTTGTTCTCCATTATCATCCGTTGGGAGCCCTATCGAGGAGGCCGCCGAGACGTTACGCAGTGTCAGAGGTGCCTCAACTTCGGTCACGGTACCCGAAACTGCAACATCAAACCGCGTTGCAACATTTGCGCCAAGGACCACTCTACATCGGATTGCCCTGTGGACGGTGCCGGTGCGGTACAGTTTAAGTGTGCTAACTGTGGCGGTGATCACCAGAGCTCTGATCGACAGTGCCCGAAAAGGGAGAGCTTCAAACATATCCGCAAGCAGGCGTCGTCAACCAACCAGCCGAGCAGGAAGAAAGACAAACCACCGGTCTTCAGGGCGGAAGATTTTCCTCCTCTGCGTTCATCCCAGCAAGCAGGGCACCCAAGTACGCGTACGCAACTTGACCTTCCACACTTACCATCCGGCGGGTCAGCCGGTCAACGGTCGCCTCCCCCCCCTGGCTACTGGCGTCCACCCACAACAACACCACCGAGCGCTGAGTCCGAGAAGTACTCTGCGGATGAGCTGCTAGAAATTTTTAGCAGCATGACCAATGCCCTTCGTGCGTGTCGCAACAAGCCCGAGCAAATCCATGTGCTCGGTAAATTTATTATCCAATATGGATCCTAAACCCATCTCCATCGTCACCTGGAACGCTTGCTCTATTAGAGCAAAAAACATTGAGCTTGCTGACTTTCTCCGCAAGTACAACATCGACGTGGGTCTACTCACAGAGACCCACCTAAAGTCCGGCGACAGTTTTTGGCTGCCGGATCACAACATCATCCGTCTCGATCGCACCAACTCCAGGGGGGGTGGTATAGCGATCATCGTTAGAAAAGGGATGAAATACAACATCTTGCCGCACATCCACACCGCCATCATCGAAGCCCTTAGTGTGGAGGTCAAATCAGCTACCGGGTTCATCCGGTTCATCGTCGTCTACTGTCCTCGCCAGTGTAGTATCAGCAACGGTACAGCAATGCAGTTCAAGAACGACCTGGCAACCATCACCAGGACCAACTCCCGCTTCGTCGTTGGGGGAGACCTAAATGCTCGGCACGAGGCTTGGCGAAATTATCGGCAGAATCTGAAAGGTCGTCAACTCTTCGAACACTCGCAGCATGGGTTTTATACGGTGCAGTTTCCGGATGAGCCGACTTTCATCTCCCCAGCGGGGAACCCTTCAACCCTGGACTTCTTCCTGGCCAACATCGAGCTCTCCAAACCAGTGGCCCTCAACGATCTGAGCTAAGACCACCAACCTGTCGTTGCTGAGGTGGGGTTCGGTGTTGCTCCTGTCAGCTGTCTGCGGAAAGATTACCATCATGTCGACTGGGAGCGCTTTGCTCGAATGGTGGACAACAACATCGACGAGGCGCCGCCGCTCGACAGCGTGGAAAACATCGACCAGGCGTTGGAGGGTCTCCAACGAGCCATAAACGTGGCCGACGAGGCGTGTGTGCGACGTGTTCCTGTGAGGGGTAAGTTCCTTGCTATTGATTCCCATACCCGGCTGCTAATTAGATTGCGGAATGTGCGTAGACGCCAGTTCCAGAGGACCAGGGATCTGGACATTAGGCTCGAGGTGACCGATCTGAATAGGCAAATTGCTTCCAGGATGGTCTCACTCCGGAATGAAAATTTCGGACGCTTAGTCCAAAGTTTGGACGACCGCTCCAGGCCATTCTGGAAAGTAGCCAAAGTGCTGAAATCGCACCCCAAACCAGTTCCTCCCCTCAGGGTCGGAGAGAGGCTTCTTGTTGCACCGGTCGAGAGAGCAAATGCGGTAGGCAATCACATTGCCTCATCGCATTTGCTTGGCTCGACCATGGCTAGTCCAATGGAAGACCAGGTCGAGCAGTGCGTCCGCGACCTCGAAAACTTCCCCTGTACCGTTCCTCAAGAACATAAAATCACAGCAGAACAGGTTTGCTCAGCGCTGATGAGTACTAAGAACATGAAGGCCCCTGGGTTTGACGGGGTCTTCAATATGGTCTTAAAAAAGCTCAGCAACAGGGTTCACCTGTTGTTGAGCTCTATCTTCAACAGATGCTTGGAATTGCACTACTATCCAAGCATTTGGAAGATAGCCAAGATCATACCGATCCGCAAACCCGGGAAAGATCCGACGTTAGCATCAAGCTACCGTCCGATCAGCCTACTCTCATCGCTGGGTAAACTGTTTGAAAAACTGATCCTCAACCGCATGATGAAGGTGGCTGAGGAAAACAACATCTTACTCCCGGAACAGTTTGGGTTTAGGAAGGGTCACTCCACCACGCACCAGCTGGTGCGGGTGATGAACAACATCAGAAGGGACAGGGCTGTATCCAAGTCCACAGCCATGGCATTGTTGGACGTCGAAAAGGCGTTTGACAATGTCTGGCATGACGGTCTGGTATACAAGCTCTGTGCCTTCAACTTTCCATCATATTTGACGAAAATCATCTGCAGCTACCTTCGGCAGAGGTCGTTCAGGGTATCGCTGAATGGTTGTTTATCAAATACTTTTTAAGAATACGGTAGTCAACGTCATGCGGTCGTGTCTTGAATACCACCCTCCTACTTTTTTTAATTTGAATTCAGCCAATAATGAATCATGTTGAAACATAAATTTTAAAATATTACCTTTTCTTACTTAAATTTTCCTTTTATATATTTTATCTGTTCACAACATTCTTTATGCTTCGACGTTGTTTTGTTTTATTATTGATTTAATGGTGTTTTTTGATTTTATTTTTGGGATTTATATTCTCATAATTTAGTCAATACATATTTACAAGCCATTAGTGAGATATCATTTTTACAGGTATCGTGAAAAACAGAAAAAAAACTATGCTGACCTATGTACTCAGAGCCGGATTTGAGTGATGGGGGTAGATATTTTCATGGGACCCTTCTTTCCTTAAAACATTTCGCGGAAAGATAATTGAAATTGAAATTGTGAAAAAAGGTCATCACTTGTCATTCAGTCAGTTATGCCTGCGAGTGATGATTGCATATCTGACCTCGTTGTTCTTAAATCCGGACTTGTATGTACTCCTCAAACATTGAAATTGACTAACCATCAAAAAACAGATGATTAAATCCTATTTTCGGATAAGTGGTTTTAGCGAAAAATTTAATCAGTTAAGTTATGCATTTTTATTTTGTCATATCGATAATTAAACAAATGTTGCAAATACTTTTAAAATAGAATTGTGCTTTTATATAAACCAACACCCACGTCGATGATCAACTTTAATCCTATCGATCGGTCCTTCCGATATCATCATTTACGTTAGCATCTAAAATAATAAGAAAAAATATGTTAGAAACATAACATGCAATGTACAATTTCCCCTAGTCTCTAGCTCTAATAAAACTTTCGCCGTGCAGTTTACAGTTCGTTAAAACTCAAACTTACTTTTTCCGTCGCAGGCCACAATCTTCACTTTGTCTACTTTGGCAAACTCGTGCACTTCCCGGAACTCGACATCGTTCAGCATTAGCGTCCAAACATTGTCACAGAATCGGTAGGTGTTGAGTTTCGCAGCCTTGAACGTCACCCGAGACTTCACCCGGTTCGATAAAGCAGCGTTTATCGATTTGTCAAACTGAATCAACACTCGGACGGCAAGCGCTGGAGTAATCTGACCGTACTGGAATAATAAAGCGAACAATTCATATTATGAGGTGCAAGCCACTTACTAAGATAATCTTTGGACTTAATCACGTATTCTATACTAGTTTCATGTACTACAAGCGTTAAACATAATTTTATTACAAGGAAAAGTAAGTTCCAGTGAAACATATGTCGACATCATCTAAATCGATACTTACCTGTATCAGTTCGTCGAGGGTTTCTTGTAGTGTATTTCCGAGAGTGGTGTTCCGGTACAGCTGATAGGACATATTTTGGCTGTGTTATTATGATCTAAATTGTTAACACAATCGGGATGCTTTGAATTCGACACAATAGAAACAATAAAAATAACCAATTATTTATAAGCTCACTTCTAGCTCCCGATTATGCCACTGTTTGACAGCTTCCCAGTAGAGAAAAAAGAGAAAGACAAGCCAAACTGAAATTCGCGTTGACGGTGTTGCTGATATTTGTTTGGTTTTTGCATGCGAAAAAGAAGGAAAGAAATACTTTTGCTTTTGTCATCACGCACATTTTGACAATTACATATGAGTGTTCACGTAGGTGCGAACAGCCTTCAAAATCTCTTTCAACGCGAATAACCCGAATCGACCAACAAAACAGCAACGGTGCACGTTCACAACTGTGCTAAGGTAATGCAGAGTCTATAATAAGAGTCCCGCAAAGATGAAACCAAAGGAACCAAATCAGTGTCAAATGAGGGTACCAATCGAGCAATGTAAATAAACAAAGTGATAATGTTAGGAGTGGATGAAAAGTGTTGTAATTGAGCGTAATAAAGCATATGTGTTTTTCCGAAGTTTTACTTACACATTTTAATCCAATATTAAACCTGTACACTGGTTCACTTAAATTTAACAAAACATCACCGGTGTAATCTTACAAAACTGTGTACCTTGTGAAGAATTTCAAAAAATGATATTCGCTTATGCATGGTGAAAAACAGAACTGTATAGTTCTTGGCAACAAACGGCACAAAAACTGTGTTGCCGAAACGATAGATTTTCTTTTCGCGCGACTCTTTATACATAGACTCTGAGGTAATGATCAGCAGCGTTCCCAAACAGTACTGTCAACATTGTGCATGAAAAATCATTATTTTACGAGACGTTTCTTAACTTAACGCACTTAAAAAAAGTAGGAGGGTGGTATTCAAGACACGACCGCATGACGTTGACTACCGTATTCTTAAAAAAAAAATATTCCATTGAAGCAAATAGTATAGGGAATTGCAACGCTTCTTTTACAAAACTTCTGTAACAAAATTTCGAGGCTCCAAAAGGTACCAGTTTCCGATTATTTTCGTCCAGAATTCCAGCCATTTTAGTATTTTGCAGTAGCCATTTATTACTAACAGCCACCAGCATAACGGGTGAAACCGGCACGAGATGACCGGTACTATTTTGTCTTACCTCCTTTCAGCTGCTAACACCTAGCGCTGTCGTGAAATTAACATCAACATGAACATGCATTTTTGCAAGGTTTTTTTTCCGCTAGCAACAGCAATTGTAAAACATAAAATTCAACTAACCGCTTCTATTATAAAACTGCGAGGCACCAAAAGGTGCCAGTTGCCGATTTCTTGTTTACTGGTTTCCGTCCAGAATTCCAGCCATTTTAGTACTTTGCAGTAGCCACCAGCATCACGGATCAAACCGGCACGAGATGACCGGTACTATTTTGTTTTTCCTCCGAGCGTCCGTATGTATCCGGTACGGTTTAATAATGAAACTGATGGAGTGAAATGTTCGAACGATACGTTTTATACCAAGGCTTCGTCAGATAAATAGAAAGAGGGATGGGCTACATAGATGATGAAATGGCAGAGACAAATGTTTCTTGAAAGCTGCGCCGGCCGCTGTCGTAATATTAACACCAACACAAACATGCATTTTTGCAAGGTTTTTTTCCGCTAGCAGCAGCATTTGGTAAAACAGAAAATTCAATTAGCCGCTTCTGTAACAAAATTTAGAGGCACCAAAAGGTGCCAGTTGCCGATTATAGTTTCCTGGTTAGTCCGTCCAGAATTCCAGCCATTTAAGTGTTTTGCAGTAGCCATTTACTACTAAAGCCACCAGCATTACGGGTGAAACCGGCACGAGATGACCGGTACTATTTTGTATTTCCTCCTTTCAGCTGCTATCACCTAGCGTCCGCATGTCACTGGTGCGGTTTTGGAATCAGAATGATGGGGCGCCGGCCGCTGTCGTAAAATTAACACCAACAAAAAGATGCATATTTGCAAGGTTTTTTCCGCTAGCAGCAGCATTTTGTAATAAAACAGAAAATTCAATTAGCCGCTTCTGTAACAAAATTTCGAGGCACCAAAAGGGGCCAGGTGCCGAATATATCCATTTTTTTGGTCAGTCCGTCCAGAATTCTTTCAAGATAGCGTCCGTATGTAGCCGGTACGGTTTAGTAATGAAACTGATGGGGTGAAATTGTTGTTGTTGTTTAAGTTTATCTGTATTTTTATGCTTTTGTAGGGTATAATACATGTTTTTAAAGTATAAGTGATTCACATTACTGTTTTCATCTTTGATGTGCGAGTTTTGATTTTTGTTTTACTAAGCTTTCTAATTGTAGAGATTTTGAATTTTGGATTGTCCACTTTGGTGGCGCTTGTTTGAAAGAAAACTACTTAAAACTACTATTTACAGCTTAAAATTACTATTTACAGCTTAGAACTAACTTAACCTACTATGTACAAACCGCTTATTAAAGCGTATTCTGAATGCTGACATTTATGTACAAATTTGGTTTTGGTTTCTGTTATTCTGGCATCTACTTTTGGAGTAACTGCTTCTTGGTGGAGATCTGTGATCCTGGTGTCATAGGGACAATCGAGGATCATCCGTAAGATTCGGTTTTGCGCAATCTGTATTTTGTTCCTGTGAGTTTGTGCACATGACTCCCACACCGGAGCTGCGTAAAAGACCGCGGGGGCAATTATTTGTTTGTAGACTGCCAGTTTGTTTGTTCTTGAGAGGCGAGATCTGCGACAAATTAGCGGGTATAGTGACCGAACCAAAGCTGAGCACTTAACCAGTGTCCTCTCCACATGCGATCGGAAAAGAAGTTTCTCGTCGAATAGCAGTCCAAGATAGGTAACTTCGGAAGACCACTCAACCCCTGTACCGTTCATAACCACAACGCATGATGGAGGGGGCTTCAGTTTGGGGGATTGTCGATGAAGGAACATTATTGTCTGGGTTTTGGAAGCGTTGATCTTGATTTTCCAGGTGTTAGCATACTCGACAAAGGCGTCTAAGCATCGCTGAAGTTTGTTGGTGATCTCACGAGGCATTCTTCCCTTGACGGCAATTGCAGTGTCATCTGCGAACAGAAAGAGCACGCAGCCATCTCCCAGGGAAGGAATGTCGGAGGTGTAAATGTTGTATAGCAAAGGGCCCAGCAGACTGCCCTGCGGGACCCCTGCTGGGATGGAAAAAGTATTTGATAAACAACCATTCAGCGATACCCTGAACGACCTCTGCCGAAGGTAGCTGCAGATGATTTTCGTCAAATATGATGGAAAGTTGAAGGCACAGAGCTTGTATACCAGACCGTCATGCCAGACATTGTCAAACGCCTTTTCGACGTCCAACAATGCCATGGCTGTGGACTTGGATACAGCCCTGTCCCTTCTGATGTTGTTCATCACCCGCACCAGCTGGTGCGTGGTGGAGTGACCCTTCCTAAACCCAAACTGTTCCGGGAGTAAGATGTTGTTTTCCTCAGCCACCTTCATCATGCGGTTGAGGATCAGTTTTTCAAACAGTTTACCCAGCGATGAGAGTAGGCTGATCGGACGGTAGCTTGATGCTAACGTCGGATCTTTCCCGGGTTTGCGGATCGGTATGATCTTGGCTATCTTCCAAATGCTTGGATAGTAGTGCAATTCCAAGCATCTGTTGAAGATAGAGCTCAACAACAGGTGAACCCTGTTGCTGAGCTTTTTTAAGACCATATTGAAGACCCCGTCAAACCCAGGGGCCTTCATGTTCTTAGTACTCATCAGCGCTGAGCAAACCTGTTCTGCTGTGATTTTATGTTCTTGAGGAACGGTACAGGGGAAGTTTTCGAGGTCGCGGACGCACTGCTCGACCTGGTCTTCCATTGGACTAGCCATGGTCGAGCCAAGCAAATGCGATGAGGCAATGTGATTGCCTACCGCATTTGCTCTCTCGACCGGTGCAACAAGAAGCCTCTCTCCGACCCTGAGGGGAGGAACTGGTTTGGGGTGCGATTTCAGCACTTTGGCTACTTTCCAGAATGGCCTGGAGCGGTCGTCCAAACTTTGGACTAAGCGTCCGAAATTTTCATTCCGGAGTGAGACCATCCTGGAAGCAATTTGCCTATTCAGATCGGTCACCTCGAGCCTAATGTCCAGATCCCTGGTCCTCTGGAACTGGCGTCTACGCACATTCCGCAATCTAATTAGCAGCCGGGTATGGGAATCAATAGCAAGGAACTTACCCCTCACAGGAACACGTCGCACACACGCCTCGTCGGCCACGTTTATGGCTCGTTGGAGACCCTCCAACGCCTGGTCGATGTTTTCCACGCTGTCGAGCGGCGGCGCCTCGTCGATGTTGTTGTCCACCATTCGAGCAAAGCGCTCCCAGTCGACATGATGGTAATCTTTCCGCAGACAGCTGACAGGAGCAACACCGAACCCCACCTCAGCAACGACAGGTTGGTGGTCTTAGCTCAGATCGTTGAGGGCCACTGGTTTGGAGAGCTCGATGTTGGCCAGGAAGAAGTCCAGGGTTGAAGGGTTCCCCGCTGGGGAGATGAAAGTCGGCTCATCCGGAAACTGCACCGTATAAAACCCATGCTGCGAGTGTTCGAAGAGTTGACGACCTTTCAGATTCTGCCGATAATTTCGCCAAGCCTCGTGCCGAGCATTTAGGTCTCCCCCAACGACGAAGCGGGAGTTGGTCCTGGTGATGGTTGCCAGGTCGTTCTTGAACTGCATTGCTGTACCGTTGCTGATACTACACTGGCGAGGACAGTAGACGACGATGAACCGGATGAACCCGGTAGCTGATTTGACCTCCACACTAAGGGCTTCGATGATGGCGGTGTGGATGTGCGGCAAGATGTTGTATTTCATCCCTTTTCTAACGATGATCGCTATACCACCCCCCCTGGAGTTGGTGCGATCGAGACGGATGATGTTGTGATCCGGCAGCCAAAAACTGTCGCCGGACTTTAGGTGGGTCTCTGTGAGTAGACCCACGTCGATGTTGTACTTGCGGAGAAAGTCAGCAAGCTCAATGTTTTTTGCTCTAATAGAGCAAGCGTTCCAGGTGACGATGGAGATGGGTTTATAAATTTACCGAGCACATGGATTTGCTCGGGCTTGTTGCGACACGCACGAAGGGCATTGGTCATGCTGCTAAAAATTTCTAGCAGCTCATCCGCAGAGTACTTCTCGGACTCAGCGCTCGGTGGTGTTGTTGTGGATGGACGCCAGTAGCCAGGGGGGGGAGGCGACCGTTGACCGGCTGACCCGCCGGATGGTAAGTGTGGAAGGTCAAGTTGCGTACGCGTACTTGGGTGCCCTGCTTGCTGGGATGAACGCAGAGGAGGAAAATCTTCCGCCCTGAAGACCGGTGGTTTGTCTTTCTTCCTGCTCGGCTGGTTGGTTGACGACGCCTGCTTGCGGATATGTTTGAAGCTCTCCCTTTTCGGGCACTGTCGATCAGAGCTCTGGTGATCACCGCCACAGTTAGCACACTTAAACTGTACCGCACCGGCACCGTCCACAGGGCAATCCGATGTAGAGTGGTCCTTGGCGCAAATGTTGCAACGCGGTTTGATGTTGCAGTTTCGGGTACCGTGACCGAAGTTGAGGCACCTCTGACACTGCGTAACGTCTCGGCGGCCTCCTCGATAGGGCTCCCAACGGATGATAATGGAGAACAAAGAGCGGATGGCTCGCAAAGCGCTCAGTGTAACTGTCCCTTTTGGGAAATGAACCAGAAAGAGGCAGTCCGGGTATTTCCTTTCATTTTCATTTCTGCGTTTGATCGGATAGACAGCAATTGGGGCCAATTTGTACCGATCCTTGATTTCGGCACCGATCAGCTTGGGGTCGAAACCTGGCAAGCCTCTGATGACCACCTTGAAAGGCTTTTCCCCAGGAATGTCGTGGGTGAAGAACTCAGATTTAGAATTTTCCAAAAACTTCGTGGCCTTCTCAAAATCCACCTTCGTGTGGAGCATAACCTTCGTACCGATGCCGCATAACTTATATTCAGCTGCTACGCCCAGCGATGCAAAGTCGCTAATGAGCTTGTTGAGAGGAACGTTTTTCACTACCAGCGGGGGAAGCTTCACTTTCACCGTATTGGGGCTGGCAGAATCCGGAACATCAGTCGGCTCGCCAAAATCTCCAACGTCGCTAGCGTTTGTCACCGTGTCGCAGTCAGCCACGCTTTTCGAAGTGCAACTGCTTCCGCCTGGTTTCTTCTTTTTACTGCCTACTTCAGCAGCAGAGTTTTGTTTCGCAGGGCTCGAGCCTGCTCTTCTCTTTTTCTTTGACATCACACAGCGATGCAAGCGACGAACTGTCGCACAAAACGGAATAAAATTTTTAACTAACCCGGCTTTTCAGAAATAGAACTGTACTTCTCAACAGTCTGAGAGCGAATGATGATGGGGTGAAATGTTCGAACGGTACGTTTTATACCAAGGCTTCGTCAGATAAATTAAAAGTGGGATGGGCTACGCAAATTATGGAATGGAAGAGACAAATGTTTCTTGAAAGCTGCGCCGGCCGCTGTCATAATATTAACACCAACACAAACATGCATTTTTGCAAGGTTTTTTCCGCTAGCAGCATCATTTGGTAAAACAGAAAATTCAATTTGCCGCTTCTGTAACAAAATTTAGAGGCACCAAAAGGTGCCAGTTGCCGATTATATTTTCCTGGTTAGTCCGTCCAGAATTCCAGCCATTTAAGTGTTTTGCAGTAGCCATTTACTACTAAAGCCACCAGCATTACGGGTGAAACCGGCACGAGATGACCGGTACTATTTTGTATTTCCTCCTTTCAGCTGCTATCACCTAGCGTCCGCATGTCACTGGTGCGGTTTTGGAATCAGAATGATGGGGCGCCGGCCGCTGTCGTAAAATTAACACCAACAAAAAGATGCATATTTACAAGGTTTTTTCCGCTAGCAGCAGCATTTCGTAACAAAACAGAAAATTCAATTAGCCGCTTCTGTAACAAAATTTCGAGGCACCAAAAGGGGCCAGGTGCCGAATATATCCATGTTTTTGGTCAGTCCGTCCAGAATTCTTTCAAGATAGCGTCCGTATGTAGCCGGTACGGTTTAGTAATGAAACTGATGGGGTGAAATGTTCGAACGGTACGTTTTATACCAAGGCTTCGTCAGATAAATTAAAAGTGGGATGGGCTACGCAAATTATGGAATGGAAGAGACAAATGTTTCTTGAAAGCTGCGCCGGCCGCTGTCATAATATTAACACCAACACAAA
The DNA here is from genome assembly GCF_029784165.1 of Wyeomyia smithii. Lineage (NCBI taxonomy): Eukaryota > Metazoa > Arthropoda > Insecta > Diptera > Culicidae > Wyeomyia > Wyeomyia smithii. Next base: position 162,970,991 of record NC_073694.1, read on the forward strand.
CATGCATTTTTGCAAGGTTTTTTCCGCTAGCAGCATCATTTGGTAAAACAGAAAATTCAATTTGCCGCTTCTGTAACAAAATTTAGAGGCACCAAAAGGTGCCAGTTGCCGATTATAGTTTCCTGGTTAGTCCGTCCAGAATTCCAGCCATTTAAGTGTTTTGCAGTAGCCATTTACTACTAAAGCCACCAGCATTACGGGTGAAACCGGCACGAGATGACCGGTACTATTTTGTATTTCCTCCTTTCAGCTGCTATCACCTAGCGTCCGCATGTCACTGGTGCGGTTTTGGAATCAGAATGATGGGGCGCCGGCCGCTGTCGTAAAATTAACACCAACAAAAAGATGCATATTTGCAAGGTTTTTTCCGCTAGCAGCAGCATTTTGTAATAAAACAGAAAATTCAATTAGCCGCTTCTGTAACAAAATTTCGAGGCACCAAAAGGGGCCAGGTGCCGAATATATCCATTTTTTTGGTCAGTCCGTCCAGAATTCTTTCAAGATAGCGTCCGTATGTAGCCGGTACGGTTTAGTAATGAAACTGATGGAGTGAAATTAACGAATTTTTTTTTTTTTTTTACGAATAAAATTGTTTTATTTCAGTTATTTACGTTTGTATACATTTGTTTTACATTTCAAGTGATTTAGCGAACTGCTGTGCATCTTTAGTTTATGTGTATCATTTCTTTGTTGTTTACATTTAGTTATATATTTAGATTTATGTGAACTTTGCCACTGGTATGTTTTGAGAACAAACTTAACCTAACTAAACCTATTTACAATATTTACATATTTACATTCTGAGGAGGCTCTGATGGTAGTGTTAGTTTTGAGTTGAGCCGTTTACTCGCGGTTTACTCGAGGTTAGTTACAAGCAATTTTATTAATTGGAAGTTGGATGAGGATCACTGGGAAACTAGGTTGCGGATTATTGCATGTTGGGATTGAGATGTTCTCTGGCGGAAAGCCTGAACAACCTTCTGAAACCTAACATCAAGAATATCTACTTCGGCTGTTTCGTGCACAATGTCAGAGGCAGTCCAACGAGGGAGATTCAAAATAAGTTTGAGGATCTTGTTTTGTATTCTCTGTAGTTTGGTTTTGTGTGTTTGAGCGCAGGTTTCCCAAACTGGGAGACCGTATTCAATTATAGGTCTAAAAATTTGTTTAAAGATAGCAAGCTTATTCTTAATATTCAATTTTGATTTTCGGTTGATAAGAGGGTACAGTTGTTTAATTAGCAGGTTGCATTTTGTTGAAGTTTTGTCTACTTGGGATCTAAAGATAAGTTTACTGTCTAAGGTAAGTCCTAAATAGGCCACTTCTTTAGACCAGTCGATAGTAGAGCCTCCTAACCGAACCTTGACATCATCAGCCGGAACTAGTCGTGTAGATTTGGAGTGGGGGAAAATGATAGCCTGGGTCTTTGCCGCATTGATACAAATTCTCCAACTGTTGAAGTATTCGGCCAGGGCATCCAGGCCTTGTTGAAGTTTTCTTACTAGAGCCCTGATCACGCGACCCTTGTAAATGAGTGCGGTATCATCGGCAAAAAGTGATAGTTTACCTCCACCAGGTAGATCAGGGATGTCTGATGTGAAGATATTGAATAGGATAGGGCCAAGGATACTTCCTTGGGGAACCCCGGCACCAATTGCAAAAGTGTCAGAGCTGATGTTGTTGAGGCTGACCTGGAATGTTCTGGCCGATAGATAGTCCTGTATAATCTTCACCAGGAAGATTGGAAAATTGAATCTCTGCAGCTTACAGACCAGGCCATCATGCCAGACATTGTCGAACGCCTTTTCGACGTCCAGCAATGCCATGGCAGATGTTTTAGCGACGGCTTTATTCCGCCTGACGATGTCTGCAACACGCACAAGTTGGTGAACGGTGGAGTGGCCCTTGCGGAATCCAAACTGTTCGTTAAGGAATATGTTGTGGGAATCAGCAAAATCCAGCAGCCGGGGTTGTATGAGCTTTTCGAATAGCTTGGATAGAGCAGAGAGGAGGCTTATAGGGCGATAGCTTTTGGGCGAAGTCGGATCTTTGCCGGGCTTTAGTATGGGAATTACCTTTGCTATTTTCCAACAACGTGGAAAGTATCCAAGTTCAAAGCATCTGTTGAAGATGGATGCAAGATGTTGGTACAGTGAGTCGCTTAAATGCTTTAGCTCGATGTTGAATATTGCATCAAAGCCAGGCGCCTTCATGTTTTTAGTTTGTTTGATTGTGTTTTTGACCTCGTTCGCCGTCACTCTCTGCTCTTCCGGAAAGATGATTGCGGACTGTTGAACTGTGTGTAGGGTGTTAGACACGATGTCTTCGAGAGGACTTATAACCCTATTGCCTAATTGGTGAGAGCTTAGGAAGTGATTTCCAAGGGCATTTGACTTTTCAGCTGGTGTTAAAAGTTGTCTACCATCAGAGGAGAGAGGAGGGATTGGTTTGGGTTTGTTTTTAAGCACTTTGGTAAGTTTCCAGAAGGGTTTGGAGTAATTGTCTAGACCGCTGACTAATTTGGAGAAGTTACGGTTACGCAACTCATCAACTCTAGCTCTAATTATTTTAGTGAGATTATCAGACGAAATTTTCTTATCTCGTTGACCAGTTCTTTGGTATTGCCTCCGAAAGATATTTCTAAGCCTGACCAATTTGTTAGTGGTGGGATCAAAATCTAAAGACTTACGGTTAACCGGAATATGTCTGATGTTTTCTTCCTGGGCCAAATGAACGGCAGCTTGGATCTCTTCGACAGCCCCATCAATGTCTTCGGTAGTCTCGATCGGCCGATTAAAGTTGACATGTAGATCGACACTCCGTCCGAATGCCGGCCAGTCGACATGGTGGTAGTCCCGACGATTTTGCTGGTGAACCTCGACTCCAGAACCGATACTTAACAGCACCGGATAATGGTCGGAGCTCAGTTCCTCGAGTACGGTTGGATGCCCGATGTTGTTGAATACATTGGTGATGAAGATGTCAAGGGTCGAGAAACTGCCTTTGCTGAAGTATGTGGAACTTGTAGGAGCCAGGATGTTGTAGTGACCATGTTGAAAGTCGTCATTCAGGACGATTCCGTTCCGATTGCGGCGCGTGTTGCCCCACACTTCGTGTTTGGCATTGATGTCACCGGCGATGAGGTAGTTGCCGTGTCTCCTCGTCAGCTTTATGATGTCGTACTTGAGAGTTACGTCAGAGCCATCTCGGACGCGGGTTTGCCTCGGACAGTATACCGTGATGCAAGTAAGAGGGCCACTGTTGGTGTTGATTTCGATGCCGATTGCTTCGATAAGTTTGAGCTGGAGGGAAGGAAGCAGCTTGAACTGGATGCCATTCCGTACGGCAATAGCCACTCCTCCACCTGAAGAGTTAGTGCGGTCTAGACGAAGTAGGCGATGGTTCGGGAAGAAGCTCGAAACATCAGGCTTCAGATGGGTTTCTGTCAGGAAGCAGATATCGATGTCGTTAGTTTTGAAGAACTCACCAAGCTCGTAGATTTTGCTCTTGATTGATCGAGCGTTCCAATTTAAGAAGTTTAGGTTAGGTTTATGGCCCATATTTGCCGAGGAATTCAGACACCACCGAGATGGCAGCGTGGATCTGGTCCTGTTTGCACCTACAAGTCATTAGGCGTTGGAAAAGGTTCATTGAGAACTCCTGGATAACCTCTGGTGAGTAAAGGTTAGATTCATCTGCACGGTGGTTTGGTGGAATGGCCCAGGCTCCAGTCAATCCGGGAGGAGGTTGTGATGACAAGGGGGGCGGAATAGATTCAGCAGCAGCTCTCAATCGGTCATGTACCGACGATGTACCAGACGGTGGTTTGTTATTCAGCGGGAGCGGTGTAAGATTTGGAACCACATGGCGCAGTCGCGGAAAATTTTCTTCATTAAAAGCAGGAGCCCTCTTCCTACCAGTTTGCTTCTTTTTGGCAGCATCCTTCCGGATCTTGATGAACTCAGCTCTCTTTGGGCAACTCCGATCGCTACCCTGATGTTGCTGCCCACAGTTTGCACATTTAACTACCGTGTCCGATTCGCAAACGGTGGTGACGTGATTGCCGGCACATTTGTCGCAGCGGGCGTTCATGTTGCAATTTCTGGTACCATGTCCAAATCCAAGACAATTCATACACTGGGTGACATCACGATGACGAGGACGATATGGTTCCCACTCAACGACGAGACTGAAGAGGGCACGAATTTGACGAAGTGCAGCCAGAGTAGTGGAACCCTTTGCAAAATGCACCAGGTACAGCTGGTCACGGTATTCACCAGTTTGGTCCTTTCTCACAATGGTGAAAATTCGCTGAGGCTGAAGGTGTAGGCGTTCCAGTTCCTTCCTGAGCTCGGTTTCCAGCAGGCAATTGAGACCTCGAATGATCACTTTCAGGGGTTTGCTACTGGGGATGTCATGTGTATAGAATTGGAATTCACCAGCAGTTAACTCCTGTTTGACTTTGCCGTAATCCAAGAGTGACGAGCACATAATTTTGATGCCCGTACTGCAGAGCTTAAACAGAGGGTAGATCTGCATTTGGGCGAGCTCATCTCGCAGCAAGCCGATTTCAGTTGTTTTTACAAACAGCGGAGGCACCTTCTCCCGAATTTGAACCGGAGCTGAGTCGGTTTGTTCATTAACGGAAAGAACAGAGAACGGGTTGCTTTGTAGCAGCGTTTCGTTGGAATTCTTTGAACCAGGCTGCTTGCGAGCACGTTTGGATTTGTCCTCTGTGGATGTGGATGCATCCGATCCCTGTTTTAGGCGACCCATCATCTTCTGCTTTTTAGATGGTTGTGTGGAAATAGACTGTTCCACTTGTTCACACTGCATTTCCTCCTCGGAAGGAGAGAGAGCCGACCTCTCAATGCCAGCCAACGCGGGATACTCCGCAACGAACACGAGAATAAAGACCGAATATAAGAAAACTTTACGAGCACAAAGAGCGTCTGCACCGCACAACGGTTCGACAGAGAGTCTGATGATGAATGAGATGATGGAGTGAAATGTTCGAACGATACGTTTTATACCAAGGCTTCGTCAGATAAATAGAAAGAGGGATGGGCTACATAGATGATGAAATGGCAGAGACAAATGTTTCTTGAAAGCTGCGCCGGCCGCTGTCGTAATATTAACACCAACACAAACATGCATTTTTGCAAGGTTTTTTCCGCTAGCAGCAGCATTTGGTAAAACAGAAAATTCAATTAGCCGCTTCTGTAACAAAATTTAGAGGCACCAAAAGGTGCCAGTTGCCGATTATAGTTTCCTGGTTAGTCCGTCCAGAATTCCAGCCATTTAAGTGTTTTGCAGTAGCCATTTACTACTAAAGCCACCAGCATTACGGGTGAAACCGGCACGAGATGACCGGTACTATTTTGTATTTCCTCCTTTCAGCTGCTATCACCTAGCGTCCGCATGTCACTGGTGCGGTTTTGGAATCAGAATGATGGGGCGCCGGCCGCTGTCGTAAAATTAACACCAACAAAAAGATGCATATTTGCAAGGTTTTTTCCGCTAGCAGCAGCATTTTGTAATAAAACAGAAAATTCAATTAGCCGCTTCTGTAACAAAATTTCGAGGCACCAAAAGGGGCCAGGTGCCGAATATATCCATTTTTTTGGTCAGTCCGTCCAGAATTATTTCAAGATAGCGTCCGTATGTAGCCGGTACGGTTTAGTAATGAAACTGATGGGGTGAAATGTTCGAACGGTACGTTTTATACCAAGGCTTCGTCAGATAAATTAAAAGTGGGATGGGCTACGCAAATTATGGAATGGAAGAGACAAATGTTTCTTGAAAGCTGCGCCGGCCGCTGTCATAATATTAACACCAACACAAACATGCATTTTTGCAAGGTTTTTTCCGCTAGCAGCATCATTTGGTAAAACAGAAAATTCAATTTGCCGCTTCTGTAACAAAATTTAGAGGCACCAAAAGGTGCCAGTTGCCGATTATATTTTCCTGGTTAGTCCGTCCAGAATTCCAGCCATTTAAGTGTTTTGCAGTAGCCATTTACTACTAAAGCCACCAGCATTACGGGTGAAACCGGCACGAGATGACCGGTACTATTTTGTATTTCCTCCTTTCAGCTGCTATCACCTAGCGTCCGCATGTCACTGGTGCGGTTTTGGAATCAGAATGATGGGGCGCCGGCCGCTGTCGTAAAATTAACACCAACAAAAAGATGCATATTTACAAGGTTTTTTCCGCTAGCAGCAGCATTTCGTAACAAAACAGAAAATTCAATTAGCCGCTTCTGTAACAAAATTTCGAGGCACCAAAAGGGGCCAGGTGCCGAATATATCCATGTTTTTGGTCAGTCCGTCCAGAATTCTTTCAAGATAGCGTCCGTATGTAGCCGGTACGGTTTAGTAATGAAACTGATGGGGTGAAATGTTCGAACGGTACGTTTTATACCAAGGCTTCGTCAGATAAATTAAAAGTGGGATGGGCTACGCAAATTATGGAATGGAAGAGACAAATGTTTCTTGAAAGCTGCGCCGGCCGCTGTCATAATATTAACACCAACACAAACATGCATTTTTGCAAGGTTTTTTCCGCTAGCAGCATCATTTGGTAAAACAGAAAATTCAATTTGCCGCTTCTGTAACAAAATTTAGAGGCACCAAAAGGTGCCAGTTGCCGATTATAGTTTCCTGGTTAGTCCGTCCAGAATTCCAGCCATTTAAGTGTTTTGCAGTAGCCATTTACTACTAAAGCCACCAGCATTACGGGTGAAACCGGCACGAGATGACCGGTACTATTTTGTATTTCCTCCTTTCAGCTGCTATCACCTAGCGTCCGCATGTCACTGGTGCGGTTTTGGAATCAGAATGATGGGGCGCCGGCCGCTGTCGTAAAATTAACACCAACAAAAAGATGCATATTTGCAAGGTTTTTTCCGCTAGCAGCAGCATTTTGTAATAAAACAGAAAATTCAATTAGCCGCTTCTGTAACAAAATTTCGAGGCACCAAAAGGGGCCAGGTGCCGAATATATCCATTTTTTTGGTCAGTCCGTCCAGAATTCTTTCAAGATAGCGTCCGTATGTAGCCGGTACGGTTTAGTAATGAAACTGATGGGGTGAAATGTTCGAACGGTACGTTTTATACCAAGGCTTCGTCAGATAAATTAAAAGTGGGATGGGCTACGCAAATTATGGAATGGAAGAGACAAATGTTTCTTGAAAGCTGCGCCGGCCGCTGTCATAATATTAACACCAACACAAACATGCATTTTTGCAAGGTTTTTTCCGCTAGCAGCATCATTTGGTAAAACAGAAAATTCAATTTGCCGCTTCTGTAACAAAATTTAGAGGCACCAAAAGGTGCCAGTTGCCGATTATAGTTTCCTGGTTAGTCCGTCCAGAATTCCAGCCATTTAAGTGTTTTGCAGTAGCCATTTACTACTAAAGCCACCAGCATTACGGGTGAAACCGGCACGAGATGACCGGTACTATTTTGTATTTCCTCCTTTCAGCTGCTATCACCTAGCGTCCGCATGTCACTGGTGCGGTTTTGGAATCAGAATGATGGGGCGCCGGCCGCTGTCGTAAAATTAACACCAACAAAAAGATGCATATTTACAAGGTTTTTTCCGCTAGCAGCAGCATTTCGTAACAAAACAGAAAATTCAATTAGCCGCTTCTGTAACAAAATTTCGAGGCACCAAAAGGGGCCAGGTGCCGAATATATCCATGTTTTTGGTCAGTCCGTCCAGAATTCTTTCAAGATAGCGTCCGTATGTAGCCGGTACGGTTTAGTAATGAAACTGATGGGGTGAAATGTTCGAACGGTACGTTTTATACCAAGGCTTCGTCAGATAAATTAAAAGTGGGATGGGCTACGCAAATTATGGAATGGAAGAGACAAATGTTTCTTGAAAGCTGCGCCGGCCGCTGTCATAATATTAACACCAACACAAACATGCATTTTTGCAAGGTTTTTTCCGCTAGCAGCATCATTTGGTAAAACAGAAAATTCAATTTGCCGCTTCTGTAACAAAATTTAGAGGCACCAAAAGGTGCCAGTTGCCGATTATAGTTTCCTGGTTAGTCCGTCCAGAATTCCAGCCATTTAAGTGTTTTGCAGTAGCCATTTACTACTAAAGCCACCAGCATTACGGGTGAAACCGGCACGAGATGACCGGTACTATTTTGTATTTCCTCCTTTCAGCTGCTATCACCTAGCGTCCGCATGTCACTGGTGCGGTTTTGGAATCAGAATGATGGGGCGCCGGCCGCTGTCGTAAAATTAACACCAACAAAAAGATGCATATTTGCAAGGTTTTTTCCGCTAGCAGCAGCATTTTGTAATAAAACAGAAAATTCAATTAGCCGCTTCTGTAACAAAATTTCGAGGCACCAAAAGGGGCCAGGTGCCGAATATATCCATTTTTTTGGTCAATCCGTCCAGAATTCTTTCAAGATAGCGTCCGTATGTAGCCGGTACGGTTTAGTAATGAAACTGATGGGGTGAAATGTTCGAACGGTACGTTTTATACCAAGGCTTCGTCAGATAAATTAAAAGTGGGATGGGCTACGCAAATTATGGAATGGAAGAGACAAATGTTTCTTCAAAGCTGCGCCGGCCGCTGTCATAATATTAACACCAACACAAACATGCATTTTTGCAAGGTTTTTTCCGCTAGCAGCATCATTTGGTAAAACAGAAAATTCAATTTGCCGCTTCTGTAACAAAATTTAGAGGCACCAAAAGGTGCCAGTTGCCGATTATAGTTTCCTGGTTAGTCCGTCCAGAATTCCAGCCATTTAAGTGTTTTGCAGTGGCCATTTACTACTAAAGCCACCAGCATTACGGGTGAAACCGGCACGAGATGACCGGTACTATTTTGTATTTCCTCCTTTCAGCTGCTATCACCTAGCGTCCGCATGTCACTGGTGCGGTTTTGGAATCAGAATGATGGGGCGCCGGCCGCTGTCGTAAAATTAACACCAACAAAAAGATGCATATTTGCAAGGTTTTTTCCGCTAGCAGCAGCATTTCGTAACAAAACAGAAAATTCAATTAGCCGCTTCTGTAACAAAATTTCGAGGCACCAAAAGGGGCCAGGTGCCGAATATATCCATGTTTTTGGTCAGTCCGTCCAGAATTCTTTCAAGATAGCGTCCGTATGTAGCCGGTACGGTTTAGTAATGAAACTGATGGGGTGAAATGTTCGAACGGTACGTTTTATACCAAGGCTTCGTCAGATAAATTAAAAGTGGGATGGGCTACGCAAATTATGGAATGGAAGAGACAAATGTTTCTTGAAAGCTGCGCCGGCCGCTGTCATAATATTAACACCAACACAAACATGCATTTTTGCAAGGTTTTTTCCGCTAGCAGCATCATTTGGTAAAACAGAAAATTCAATTTGCCGCTTCTGTAACAAAATTTAGAGGCACCAAAAGGTGCCAGTTGCCGATTATAGTTTCCTGGTTAGTCCGTCCAGAATTCCAGCCATTTAAGTGTTTTGCAGTAGCCATTTACTACTAAAGCCACCAGCATTACGGGTGAAACCGGCACGAGATGACCGGTACTATTTTGTATTTCCTCCTTTCAGCTGCTATCACCTAGCGTCCGCATGTCACTGGTGCGGTTTTGGAATCAGAATGATGGGGCGCCGGCCGCTGTCGTAAAATTAACACCAACAAAAAGATGCATATTTGCAAGGTTTTTTCCGCTAGCAGCAGCATAAACATCGGAAACAGAAAGTGACAACAACAATAACAACAAAGTCAGATCGATTGTATCCGTTAGTGTCGACTGTGCTTGGGAAGAGAGGTAGTGATTGGCTGCGCGGTATGATTTAGACAATCGATATTAATTACCAATTTTTCAATAGTGTATCTCAAACAATAGTTTGTTTTTGTTACATAAATTTAACCGTAAAAGAATTTCTGATCGATTGATGCCAAAACCTCGAAAACCTGATTATAGATGACTGCAAAATAAGCGCTCAAAACCTGACCACTTTTCTCTGGTTTTCCCTGGTTGAATTACTAGATTTTTAAATTCAGGGGCCTAACTTCGATATAGACGTTAGTCAACGTCAAAAATCAGCAACATCAACAGGATCTGTAACACCTGTCAATTTTGAAAATGGTCTATATTTATTTATAATATAGAGTCGCGCAAAGCTAAAAACGGGGCTCTCTCACTCTCACAGAGAACAGACTAGCAAGCGATGAACAAATAGTTTGAAAAAAGTGTGTAAAATTGTGCATGTGTGTCACGAAATATCGTTCGAATTAAGCCCCTCGTCATGCTAAATGGTAAAGTAAAGTGTAATGTCGCTACCATCGCTAAACAGCCTGTATGTTAATCAGGGTATGTACCTTGCACTCCCTTTGGTACTGACGTTGAAATATATTTGCTTTGCCATTCGCTCCACAGCGACGGTAGCGACATCACACTTTACTTTATCATTCAGCATGACGACGGGTTAAATTCGGAGGGTGTATTTTTGCGCAAACAAATTTTTGACGTTGACTAACGTCTATATCGAAGTTAGGCCCCTGAATTTGAAAATCTAGTAATTCAACCAGGGAAAACCAGGGAAAAGTGGTCAGGTTTTGAGCGCTTATTTTGCAGTCATCTATAATCAGGTTTTCGAGGTTTTGGCATCAATCGATCAGAAATTCTTTTACGGTTAAATTTATGTAACAAAAACAAACTATTGTTTGAGATACACTATTGAAAAATTGGTAATTAATATCGATTGTCTAAATCATACCGCGCAGCCAATCACTACCTCTCTTCCCAAGCACAGTCGACACTAACGGATACAATCGATCTGACTTTGTTGTTATTGTTGTTGTCACTTTCTGTTTCCGATGTTTATGCTGCTGCTAGCGGAAAAAACCTTGCAAATATGCATCTTTTTGTTGGTGTTAATTTTACGACAGCGGCCGGCTCCCCATCATTTTAATTCCAAAACCGCACCAGTGACATGCGGACGCTAGGTGATAGCAGCTGAAAAGAGGAATAACAAAAGAGTACCGGTCATCTCGTGCCGGTTTCACCCGTAATGCTGGTGGCTGTAAGTAATACATGGCTACTGCAATATACTAAAATGACTGGAATTCTGGACGGAATAACCAGTAAACGAGAATAATCGGCAAATGGCACCTTCTGGTGCCTCGAAGTTTTATAATAGAAGCGGTTAATTGAATTTTCTGTTTTACAAAATGCTGTTTTATTCACTTATGTTCGAGCGTCTTGATAGAAAAATTTTCACTACACTTTTCACTTTTTATTCGCTTTCACTATTTAATTCTATCACTTTTCACTTTTCACTAATTCTATCACTTTTCACTTTTCACGAAGATGAAGGTAAGAAAAACGAAATGGAATATATTTTTGTTATTGGTGAGCAGAATGGATATAACAGAAGAACCATACAAGTCATTTATGACAATAAGAAACGAATCCAAAACAGGAAATCTCACACAACACTCACTCCGCTAACAGAAGATCGGAAAAGAGTAGTGGTTGAATATGACGTCAGTTTCACTCGTCAACTTCGTAGAAAATTTAGAAAATTTGGTATCGATATTATCTACAGTAGTAGAAATAATCAAATGAAAACAAAGTTGGGGTCTACTAAAGACACTATTGACAAATTACATAGGGCGGGTGTTTATAAAGTTGCATGTCCACATTGTGATAAAGTTTACATTGGCCAAACAAAAAGAAATTTAGACATCCGGCTTAAGGAACATACTTCAGAACTTGTAAAGGCTAAGAAAGACTCAGAAAAAGGAATAACTCACCATTTCAGATCCAAAATAGCCGAACATATATTTCATGAAGATCACGCTATGACTACCGACAACATTAGTCTAGTTCGATCAGTAACATCCCCTTGGAAATTAGATGTCGCAGAAAGTTTGGAAATTTTCAAACAAAACCCAGCTACCCTCCTTAACAGAGATCAGGGTAATCATTTCTCTTGGCTTTTTAAATTTTTACCGAAAACTCCCCGACAAGGCATGGATCACCAGGCCGCACATTTCTCTACCTAACTCAAGTTGTTTACGTTTTCTGAGTTAAAATTTGCCCCAGTCGTTTACCAAATTAGGTATAAAATTCTTGGGGTTTCGCTATTTTCTCCACTGTCCAAATAAGCACTGACGAAGGCACTATGCCAGTGCCGAAATACGTATTTGCAAGTGAAAAGTGATAGAATTAAATAGTGAAAGCGAATAAAAAGTGAAAAGTGTAGTGAAAATGCTGTTGCTAACGGAAAAAACCTTGCATAAATGCATGTTTGTGCTGTTGTTAATATTACGACAGCGGCCGGCGCAGCTTTCAAGAAAAATTTTTCCTTACCATTCCATCATCTACTTAGCTCCTCCTTCTTTCTAATTATCTGACGAAGCCTTGGTATAAAACGTACCGTTCGAACATTTCACCCCATCATTTTGATTCCAAAACCGCACCAGTGACATACGGACAATACGGATTTTTGTAATAAAGGCTTACAGCTATAGTAATTTTCTAGCAGTTTCGTCTAGTGCTAAAACGAATATATTGAGAATCTTCCCAATGTCTCGACACATGAAGATGATCTATAAGCGCAATTCTCGGAATACATCGAATTTCTTAATTCTAATGTTTGTCTTGTCATTTCAAACTACGAACAAATGCTTGTCTAATTCGAATACCTGGGAAGCGGGAATGCCAATATAAATAAGGTTTCATCCATATATGTCATTTATATTATTTATTAATTATTGTTCAAAGCGCTCTAATGTCAGCAAATGAGAAAGCACTGTTAGATGAAAAATATAGAGTCCTACGTCATGCGGTCGGGTCTTTAATACCACCCTCCTACTATTTTAAATACATGAAGTTATATGCTGGGCTGGACCTAACCTAGCATGAGCTTTATCTATTTAATGTCAAACAATTTTTAAATTTAAAATTTTTGCTTGAATCGTTCTGGTCTCCAATTTCAGATAGTTCCGTTGAGTTTGCTTTTTGCTTAGATAGGAAAATTTTACCCAATGCGCTAAATTAAATGATTGTCTTGGTAGTGCAGTTACGAACAAAGGTTTGATTCGAATATGTATGAAATGACAGCGATTAAATAAGAGAGATCCATTCTTCTAGTATATATTATAATTTATAACGTTTTAACGTCTCAGCATTCAGAAATACACTGTTAGATAAAATTGCAACCAATACTGGAGTTGCAATTCCCTCTACTATTTGTTTTAATGGAATTTAAAAATACGGTAGTCAACGTCATGCGGTCGTGTCTTGAATACCACCCTCCTACTATTTTACACACTTTTTATCGTTTGCTTGTTAGTCTGTTCTCTGTGGTGTAACCGTAACCAACCAACCCAATGACATCGCGCCATGTTTCAAGGGCTAACATCTCAACGTGAAACGTGAGCGTGAAACTTTCAAAACATATGTAAAAACCTACCAAATATTGTTTCTTCCACAATACTTTTGGAATTCAACGTCATCACTTTTACCAAAAAAGAGCTTTTTAAACCCGAGACTCACACCATCCTATATTCCACTGATATTATGCAACATGTACTCTGTTTGTTTTTGCTTTAGTCGATTTATTCGAAACTCAATAATTAGCGGAAAACTTTTATGAATAATGCGTTGTGTAACGAAATTTTTTGGCAGCGAAAAGTGAAAAAGTTTCATCGACATACAGGTAATCCAAGTAAGGAAGCATGCTTAAATGACGATGCATTAATAGGAGGAGGGGAGAATAATTGTTTGTGACAAACTGGACCGGGGGGGGGGGGGGGGGAGGAGTTGGATTAGAATCGACGAAGCATTTTTATTGAAAGACCCTTTTTTGCAGAAAAAATGTACACTTAAAATACACTAAAACATCGCACAAAGTTTTGTGGCGGGAGCTGATAAAATCCGTTTATCTTTGGCATTCGGCAATCTTCTGAAAGCTGTTCTAGCACATAAATAATTGCTTGTATTCTCAACTCGTGCCTCTTATTAGTGAAATTACAAGATACTCATTTGTTTTCAAAGCCTGGTAAGTGCAGCGAGTTTTGTTTTGCGAAATCGTGACTATTTTTTGTATTTTCTACAGACATGGGCCGTATGGAGTTTTATAAAAAAAAATTCTCCTCGTACCAAAAAATAAATTTTGCAAAGCAGAAGACAATTGCATCATATAAAAAAGAAAAACAATTGCATATCACCACAAAATAACACGAACTACTATGTTTGCCATCAAGAAAGATCATCATGATTGAATTGGACACGGTGCATTTTTAGTCAGATATTTTTCTTTAAAAATGTTAGTTTTTTTTTTCTTCATAAATCAGTTTGTTTTTTTTTTGTTCTTGTATGTTTTTCCTAGAACTGGGAGGGGTGGAAGGGGTGTCATCCAATACTCCGTTTTTTCTGGGAGAGTTAAGACTTCGTGACCAAATGCCACAAGAGATTAGGGAAATGAAGGAGGCGGGGTGTGAAAATCATTAAAAAAATTTTACGTCATTTGAGCATGCTCCCTAACCAAAACTTCGGATAGAAATAGATTTCATAGCCTAATCAGTGAAACTAACGATCATGAATAGAATTCTATTAAGCTCAATCTGTAAGTAACTAACCGTACTTTCAAGCCCCCATTAAAATTCACATTAAGTTCGATTTGGTCGCTGCACAAAATACTATTCAGCTTGAAAAAAACTTCAAAAAACTCAATCGTGGCTTAATAAACAAATGAAAACCTCATGGTTGTACATCAACTCTTGTGCTATGATGGTTTTAGCATTTCAAACATTGTCTATAACATCAAATTACCTTTTTTCAGCTCGCAGTATTCTAGTATTTTCTTAGCGTTTGATGTTTTAGAAGTGCGGTAATAAGTAGCGCGGCGTTTATTGGCCACCGTTGAAATCTACTACGCCGCCGCCTTCGATTATATGCTCGGCGCACAAGTCTAGATCACACCAGAAATCAGCAATCCTGATTTCGCAAAAATTAAACGCTCCGCTGCAAGATTCTCTACATCCTTCATGCACTTTATCTAGCTCCAAAAACCGCAAACAGTCATTAAGATTGCGATTGATCTAAATCCTGCAAAGTAACATAATAGTCTAATAAAAATAACGATAAAATAGGCTCAGAGCGTTGAGAGCGAATGCAATCTCTCAAAAACCGAAAGCTGAGCGTACGTCAACGTACGACGCACTCTCGGCTCGGCCAGCTGTTTCTAGAGCGACTGTGTAGGGAGCAGATGATGATAGTCGATCGCTCAGTGGCTTTGTTAGAGTCCAGCAGCTTAAATACCTACTGTGGCGCGCTCTTATCAGCTGTTAGTCGCTCTCATGTGTATCGGAAGAATATGTGTGACATTCGCCAGGTCTGCTGAGGCTGAATACAAACTTTTATTGAGTGATTTATCTTGTAATCGGTGATTTTGTTGATCAAGTGATCTGAACGGAAGTGCATCTCCAGTGGGTAACGATATGAGCCTTCATACGATGAACGAAATAGTGCAAAAATACAAAAGCTGGAAGTCCTACATAAAGGTTGGTAAAATGATCCGACTGGAAGCTTATCTTCGATCACAATTAGCACCAATTTCCTAACTGAAAGCCCCAATACACTTGTTGAACCCTGCCCAATCCATTATGCACACGAAATCGGCTTCTGGTGGTAGAACTGACGCTGTTTTATTCGTTCGGTTTGACGGTCGAGTCGAGTGCGCAATGTTGAAGCGACGAAGCAATTTTTCCCCCGATTCGTCTGTTGTAGCGTGTGGACGCTCAAAAACAACTCCGCTGGAGATAGCATTTCGCACGAAGGCCGATGGTGTATTACATACAAGTGTCGAAAAAAATCAGCTAACCTTTTCGGAGGGTGTATCTGATTTCTTAATCATTGCGAATCGGGCCGTACTATTTTGAAGGTTGAATTTACTCGGTAAAACGTACTTATCAGCTCGGGTGCCAACCTTATAATGATGACCCATATACAATTTCTTCTAACTTTGTCAACGAAATCATTTGATCAGTTGATGAATAAGAATTCTCTGTTGCAGCTTGCAAGAAGCTTGCAGGTTTTTGCTGACAGTGCGTTGGTCTTTTCTCGTTTGTTCTTAATCAATGAAGAAATATTGAAGCCTGAATCCTAGTTTTTGTTATTTATCGATATGTTAGCACCGTAATGACCATTAATTGATAATTTATGAAGGAAAATTGGCATTTTCTATTATTCAAGAGTCGTGGGCCAATTTGACGCATGATTATCCTTTTATGCACATCATTGTCAGGGTTAATTATTTTTCTGGATCATTTGAACTTTTTGGTTTTTCTAGGATCGAACAGCCATCAATTTGTTATTTATCGATATGTTAGCACCGTAATGACCATTAATTGATAATTTATGAAGGAAAATTGGCATTTTCTATTATTCAAGAGTCGTGGGCCAATTTGACGCATGATTATCCTTTTATGCACATCATTGTCAGGGTTAATTATTTTTCTGGATCATTTGAACTTTTTGGTTTTTCTAGGATCGAACAGCCATCAATGTTTAGCTAATATTTTGTAGTTTTTATAAAAAATAAGTTTTTTTAAGATAATTATTTTCCATTTTTTTTTTGCTAAAACAAATTTGTAAACTGTATATTTGTTTCAGAAAGACAAAAATATAATTTAAAACTTTGCCAAAGACTTCAAACCAATCAAACCGTACCGAAGACGTCCTATAGCCTATTTCAAAGTCTTGTACCTTCGAAAATTTGCAGACGGCCAACTCCTAATCAACAGAGGACTAAAATAAAAGATAATAAAGCTGGTTTTCATTAGTACTATAGCACTTTTGTGCAACTCAAGAAATGCGGAGAACTTTTGAAAATTCGCAAAAAAAATCTACTTGATTAATTTGGTTTTGACATTTTAAAAACCAACAACAACAATGACAAATTTCGCCACATGCATACTCAGAAACATAGGACAACGACGATGGTGTTTTCCCATTATCAGTGTTGTCTTGGTTTGCATTCGAACTATACTTAGGGTTACCATTTGGTCGGAGTTAAAAATCAGGACTTTTCAGGCACAAATTCAATCTAAAAAAATTCAAATAGGTTGCATACGGCTATGAAGAAAGAAACACTCAAAGTTTCGTTTGTGCTTTGCGAGAATATACCTACAGATATTTGGAAGACTGGAATTGGTAAACTTATCCTGTTTCTGCTGCCCTGGATACAATTAACCTGAGCAGGAGGTCTTTTGTTGCTGCTCATCGCCGACAGTTGCTGCATCGCTTTGGTGTTGGAGTGCTGAGCGTTACAGAGAACCGGCTCCGGTGGATACTCATTGCGACGAGGGCGAGGAGGCCAAAGGTGAAGGAGATTCATCGGTCGGCGTGCGCTGCTTTCTCGAAGGTGTTGTGCCGTGCGGCGTGTGCCTCGGTGCATAAAACAGCTAAGGGGTTTATTTTTGTTTTTTTTTGACGTTGACTAACGTCTATATCGAAGTTAGGCCCCTGAATTTAAAAATCTAGTAATTCAACCAGGGAAAACCAGAGAAAAGTGGTCAGGTTTTGAGCGCTTATTTTGCAGTCATCTATAATCAGGTTTTCGAGGTTTTGGCATCAATCGATCAGAAATTCTTTTACGGTTAAATTTATGTAACAAAAACAAACTATTGTTTGAGATACACTATTGAAAAATTGGTAATTAATATCGATTGTCTAAATCATACCGCGCAGCCAATCACTACCTCTCTTCCCAAGCACAGTCGACACTAACGGATACAATCGATCTGACTTTGTTGTTATTGTTGTTGTCACTTTCTGTTTCCGATGTTTATGCTGCTGCTAGCGGAAAAAACCTTGCAAATATGCATCTTTTTGTTGGTGTTAATTTTACGACAGCGGCCGGCGCCCCATCATTCTGATTCCAAAACCGCACCAGTGACATGCGGACGCTAGGTGATAGCAGCTGAAAGGAGGAAATACAAAATAGTACCGGTCATCTCGTGCCGGTTTCACCCGTAATGCTGGTGGCTTTAGTAGTAAATGGCTACTGCAAAACACTTAAATGGCTGGAATTCTGGACGGACTAACCAGGAAACTATAATCGGCAACTGGCACCTTTTGGTGCCTCTAAATTTTGTTACAGAAGCGGCAAATTGAATTTTCTGTTTTACCAAATGATGCTGCTAGCGGAAAAAACCTTGCAAAAATGCATGTTTGTGTTGGTGTTAATATTATGACAGCGGCCGGCGCAGCTTTCAAGAAACATTTGTCTCTTCCATTCCATAATTTGCGTAGCCCATCCCACTTTTAATTTATCTGACGAAGCCTTGGTATAAAACGTACCGTTCGAACATTTCACCCCATCAGTTTCATTACTAAACCGTACCGGCTACATACGGACGCTATCTTGAAAGAATTCTGGACGGACTGACCAAAAAAATGGATATATTCGGCACCTGGCCCCTTTTGGTGCCTCGAAATTTTGTTACAGAAGCGGCTAATTGAATTTTCTGTTTTATTACGAAATGCTGCTGCTAGCGGAAAAAACCTTGCAAATATGCATCTTTTTGTTGGTGTTAATTTTACGACAGCGGCCGGCGCCCCATCATTCTGATTCCAAAACCGCACCAGTGACATGCGGACGCTAGGTGATAGCAGCTGAAAGGAGGAAATACAAAATAGTACCGGTCATCTCGTGCCGGTTTCACCCGTAATGCTGGTGGCTTTAGTAGTAAATGGCCACTGCAAAACACTTAAATGGCTGGAATTCTGGACGGACTAACCAGGAAACTATAATCGGCAACTGGCACCTTTTGGTGCCTCTAAATTTTGTTACAGAAGCGGCAAATTGAATTTTCTGTTTTACCAAATGATGCTGCTAGCGGAAAAAACCTTGCAAAAATGCATGTTTGTGTTGGTGTTAATATTATGACAGCGGCCGGCGCAGCTTTGAAGAAACATTTGTCTCTTCCATTCCATAATTTGCGTAGCCCATCCCACTTTTAATTTATCTGACGAAGCCTTGGTATAAAACGTACCGTTCGAACATTTCACCCCATCAGTTTCATTACTAAACCGTACCGGCTACATACGGACGCTATCTTGAAAGAATTCTGGACGGACTGACCAAAAAAATGGATATATTCGGCACCTGGCCCCTTTTGGTGCCTCGAAATTTTGTTACAGAAGCGGCTAATTGAATTTTCTGTTTTATTACAAAATGCTGCTGCTAGCGGAAAAAACCTTGCAAATATGCATCTTTTTGTTGGTGTTAATTTTACGACAGCGGCCGGCGCCCCATCATTCTGATTCCAAAACCGCACCAGTGACATGCGGACGCTAGGTGATAGCAGCTGAAAGGAGGAAATACAAAATAGTACCGGTCATCTCGTGCCGGTTTCACCCGTAATGCTGGTGGCTTTAGTAGTAAATGGCTACTGCAAAACACTTAAATGGCTGGAATTCTGGACGGACTAACCAGGAAACTATAATCGGCAACTGGCACCTTTTGGTGCCTCTAAATTTTGTTACAGAAGCGGCAAATTGAATTTTCTGTTTTACCAAATGATGCTGCTAGCGGAAAAAACCTTGCAAAAATGCATGTTTGTGTTGGTGTTAATATTATGACAGCGGCCGGCGCAGCTTTCAAGAAACATTTGTCTCTTCCATTCCATAATTTGCGTAGCCCATCCCACTTTTAATTTATCTGACGAAGCCTTGGTATAAAACGTACCGTTCGAACATTTCACCCCATCAGTTTCATTACTAAACCGTACCGGCTACATACGGACGCTATCTTGAAAGAATTCTGGACGGACTGACCAAAAACATGGATATATTCGGCACCTGGCCCCTTTTGGTGCCTCGAAATTTTGTTACAGAAGCGGCTAATTGAATTTTCTGTTTTGTTACGAAATGCTGCTGCTAGCGGAAAAAACCTTGCAAATATGCATCTTTTGACGTTGACTAACGTCTATATCGAAGTTAGGCCCCTGAATTTAAAAATCTAGTAATTCAACCAGGGAAAACCAGAGAAAAGTGGTCAGGTTTTGAGCGCTTATTTTGCAGTCATCTATAATCAGGTTTTCGAGGTTTTGGCATCAATCGATCAGAAATTCTTTTACGGTTAAATTTATGTAACAAAAACAAACTATTGTTTGAGATACACTATTGAAAAATTGGTAATTAATATCGATTGTCTAAATCATACCGCGCAGCCAATCACTACCTCTCTTCCCAAGCACAGTCGACACTAACGGATACAATCGATCTGACTTTGTTGTTATTGTTGTTGTCACTTTCTGTTTCCGATGTTTATGCTGCTGCTAGCGGAAAAAACCTTGCAAATATGCATCTTTTTGTTGGTGTTAATTTTACGACAGCGGCCGGCGCCCCATCATTCTGATTCCAAAACCGCACCAGTGACATGCGGACGCTAGGTGATAGCAGCTGAAAGGAGGAAATACAAAATAGTACCGGTCATCTCGTGCCGGTTTCACCCGTAATGCTGGTGGCTTTAGTAGTAAATGGCTACTGCAAAACACTTAAATGGCTGGAATTCTGGACGGACTAACCAGGAAACTATAATCGGCAACTGGCACCTTTTGGTGCCTCTAAATTTTGTTACAGAAGCGGCAAATTGAATTTTCTGTTTTACCAAATGATGCTGCTAGCGGAAAAAACCTTGCAAAAATGCATGTTTGTGTTGGTGTTAATATTATGACAGCGGCCGGCGCAGCTTTCAAGAAACATTTGTCTCTTCCATTCCATAATTTGCGTAGCCCATCCCACTTTTAATTTATCTGACGAAGCCTTGGTATAAAACGTACCGTTCGAACATTTCACCCCATCATCAGTTCGTATTGTACAAGCGACACGTTCGGACGTGTTTTTCGCCTGCCTAGTTACGCGCTTTGTTTCTATGGAAATCGACGAGACGCTGCACCCTGCGGTTAACAATTCCTCCGCTAGCTCAAAGCACAAACGGAAGAAAACCGATCCGGTTATTGATAGTAACGATGAATTAGAGGAGAGATTACTGAAGAAAAATGCCTTCAGCACTTTGACAGAGGTCCTCAAAGTTGATCAGAAGAAATCATCATCTCCAGTGGTCTGCGCTCCGGAAAACAACCCTGAAAAACGGAAACAACCACCACTGGTGGTAAAAAACGTTGAATTTGCTACCCTTCTCGGGAAAATGGATCAGTGTGACGCTCAACCGACGTACAAAATCACCCGATTCGGCACTAAAATTAATTGCTCATCTGCTGAGGAATTTGACAAGGTGCAAAGTTATCTGAAGCAGTGTGCGTTTGAATATTATACGCACGACAAACCGAATGATAAACCCTATCGGGTTGTGCTTCGTGGCCTTCCCCTGGTGAACCCACAAGAGATTCTGGATCATCTGAAGAAGGAACATAACATCACCGCTGTTGCGGCCTACATCATCAGACGGAAAGGCGATTGCGCAAATCTGGACGAGTCCTTCTACTTGGTGCACTTTCACAAAGGATACACTAACCTCAAGAAGCTGAATGAGATTAAAAGTATCTCGCAAATCATAGTGCGTTGGGAAGCATACCGCAACAAACGTGCAGACGTGACACAGTGTATGAATTGTCTACATCACGGACACGGGACTCGCAATTGTCACCTGAACAGCAGATGCAATATTTGTGGTGAGCCTCATGCTTCGGAAAACTGCAAGAAGAAAGATGCTTCAGCGAAACGGTGTGCCAACTGTAACGGATCCCATGCTGCAACCGATCGAAACTGCCCCAAACGAGCAGAATACATCCGGATTCGCCAACAAGTGACAACTAAAAACCAGCCGGGTCGCAAGGAGAATAAAAAAAATCAACCTGTTCCTGAACTGACCACCTCGAATTTCCCTGCATTACCGAACAAGAGCACCTCCACCGTAACGAAACCTGTGGGCAATCCGTCCACACCAAACGCCTGGTCCAATCAATTGCAGAAGCAAGAACCCCGCATCGATCCTCGCACTAGAGCAGGTTTGAACGATCTCCCTCCGGAATTCTCTCGTGCCGAGTGTAGTGAAAACATGCTCTACGGTTCGGAAGAACTGTGGTCCATTTACAACGAGTTCTGCGATCGCCTGAAGCAGTGCAAGACCAAATCGGACCAAGTTAAGGTCCTTGGCTACATGGTTTGCAAATATGGGGTCAACTGAGCCCTGCCGCATCCGCATCGCCAACTGGAACGCTCGCTCTATAAGGGCGAAAAAGATTGAATTGAGTAATTTTCTCGCTCAAAAAAATGTCGACGTAGGAGTGATCTCGGAAACCAGGCTCAACCCAAGAATAAACTTCTCACTTCCAACCCACACCATTATCCGGTTAGACCGCTCCAACTCCAGTGGTGGCGGTGTGGCCGTTATAATAAGAGAAAACATCCGCTATGAAATCCTGCCCCATCCTAAAACCAAAGTCATCGAGGCAATCGGAGTTAAAATTTTTGCTCGTCACGGATTTGTCACATTGTTTGCAGTCTACATCCCTCGGCAGTGCTCGGATTGCAACGATACCTCCAAATTCTTTACAGAAGATCTACAAAAACTAACCGACAACAGGCGAGGCTTCATTGTTGCCGGTGATCTTAACGCTCGCCATACTCAGTGGCGAAACAACTTCTGCAACAAAAACGGTAACCTTCTGGCAGACCATCTCAGTTCAGGTACGTGCACCATCCACTTCCCAGATGAACCAACGTTCATCTCCCCAGCTGGAAACACCTCCACTCTAGACATTTTTCTGTCTGATCTGGCATTATCGAAACCTGTAACCCATCAAGAACTGAGCTCCGACCACTATCCAGTGGTGTGCGAACTTGATTTCAGCCCTGCACTGGCGCAGGCTACAACAATACGTGATTACCACCGAGTGAACTGGATTGCCTTCAGCCGCATGGTAGATGCACGTCTTCCTAATGTAGTGAATCTATCAACTACTCTGAATATCGACAACGCATTAAACGTCTTCGAAGAAGCCGTGCACACAGCCGAGGAATCCTGCATCCGCAATGTTCAGGTGAGGAGGAAATTTTCGCTGATTGACTCCGATACCCGGCGATTAATCCAGAAAAGAAACACTGTCAGAAGGCAATTCCAACGCTCCGGATGCCTAATGAAAAAACATGAACTCTCTCGTCTCAATGTTCTTATTGCGGAAAGAATGTTGTCTATACGAAACCAACAGTTCTCGAACGAAATTGAACGTATGAAAGACCACTCGAAACCGTTTTGGAAGGTAGCTAAAATCCTGAAGAAAAAACCAACTAAAGTTCCACCATTGAAGGACGATACTGGAGGTATCCTAGTTTCCCCATCAGAGAAAGTGGATGCCATAGCCAACAAACTAGTTCAAGCTCACAACATCGGTACAGGGATGAGCAGCCCCCATGAAATTGCAGTGCAGAACACAATTAGTCAGCTAGAGGAGCAGCTCAACGATGTTCCATTTACTGGTCAAATATCGGAGGACGAGGTACGTGCTGCAGTCAAACGTGGTAAAAACATGAAAGCCCCTGGGAACGACGGCATCGTAAATCTGATTCTGAAAAAGCTCTCTGGTAAAGCTTACCGTTTTTTGGCAGTAATTTTCCAAAAATGTTTCCAGCTCAACTACTTTCCTTCTGTATGGAAAACTGGGAAAATCATCCCTATATTAAAACCTGGAAAAGATCCGACCAGCCCAGCGAGCTACAGGCCTATAACACTGCTCTCGGCTATAAGCAAAGTCTTCGAGCGTTTAATCCTGCTTCGTATGATGGAACACATCGAGGAACACCAAGTCATTGTGCCGGAACAATTTGGATTTCGGAAGGGTCATTCTACTGTCCACCAACTGATCCGAGTGGAGAACATTATCCAGCGGAACAAAACACTTTCCACCAACACAGCCATTGTTTTTCTGGATGTGGAAAAAGCGTTCGACAACGTGTGGCACGATGGACTCGTCCACAAACTGGTGCAAGCAAACTTCCCACAATACCTCACGAAAATGGTAAGAAATTATCTTGCTAACAGAACTTTTCGGGTGCATCTTCCAGGAGCTTTCTCAGAACTCAAACCGGTCTCAGCTGGGGTTCCCCAAGGTAGCATCTTGGGCCCCATACTATACAACATTTTCACTTCCGATGTACCACAACTTCCTGGTGACTGCAAACTGGCCCTGTATGCAGACGATAGTGCGATAATTGCTAGCGGTCGTAATTCAGCAACCTACTGTGCAAGGCTTCAAAAAGGTGTAACGGCGTATGTTTCCTACCTGAATAGCTGGAAAATTAAAGTAAACGAAAATAAAAGTCAAGCCATTCTATTCCGACATCGATTGTCAGCAAAACTGCTTCCAGACCGTCAGATACGAGTGAACGGATGTACCGTTGAATGGGCGAACGAAGCCGGCTATCTTGGCATCACAATTGACAACAAACAAATATACAAATCTCACACAGACAAGCTGAAATGCAGGTGCATTGGATTAATAAAGTCCCTCTATCCGTTAATATCTCGACGATCCAAGCTGTCACTCAAGAATAAATTGGCAGTGTTCATGGCAATTATCGCTCCAGTGATAAATTACGCTATGCCTGTG
Organism: Wyeomyia smithii; assembly: GCF_029784165.1. Taxonomy (NCBI): domain Eukaryota; kingdom Metazoa; phylum Arthropoda; class Insecta; order Diptera; family Culicidae; genus Wyeomyia; species Wyeomyia smithii. Next base: position 162,995,604 of record NC_073694.1, read on the forward strand.
TGGGGAACCTGTGCAGAAACACATAGAAGAAAACTTCAAGTAATCCAAAACAAGCTGCTGAGAACAATATTGAATGTCCCATATGATACGAGAACCACCGAGCTACATCGCACCGCAGGATGTAAAACGATCAACGAACGAATTGAGGAATCGATACAGGACTTCGTTATGAGTGCGACACACTCGGAACACCCGCTCATCCGAGCGCTGGTTAGTTAGATTTTGAAATTTTAGTTTAAGTAGGTTATAAAATTAAAACAACACTGATTTGGTAGTATCAAACAATCTCATAACTATTTTAAATATTAAAACTAAAACGAGCATTAAAGATGCAAAATGTAAACTTAAACCAAAGGATGAAAAAGGAAAATCTTGTATCACTTAAATAACAAAACTTGTACCAAACAAAGAGATAAGAATAAATTCAAATTTTAAGTAAAAAAAAAAAAAAAAAAAAAATTTCACTCCATCAGTTTCATTACTAAACCGTACCGGCTACATACGGACGCTATCTTGAAAGAATTCTGGACGGACTGACCAAAAAAATGGATATATTCGGCACCTGGCCCCTTTTGGTGCCTCGAAATTTTGTTACAGAAGCGGCTAATTGAATTTTCTGTTTTATTACAAAATGCTGCTGCTAGCGGAAAAAACCTTGCAAATATGCATCTTTTTGTTGGTGTTAATTTTACGACAGCGGCCGGCGCCCCATCATTCTGATTCCAAAACCGCACCAGTGACATGCGGACGCTAGGTGATAGCAGCTGAAAGGAGGAAATACAAAATAGTACCGGTCATCTCGTGCCGGTTTCACCCGTAATGCTGGTGGCTTTAGTAGTAAATGGCTACTGCAAAACACTTAAATGGCTGGAATTCTGGACGGACTAACCAGGAAACTATAATCGGCAACTGGCACCTTTTGGTGCCTCTAAATTTTGTTACAGAAGCGGCAAATTGAATTTTCTGTTTTACCAAATGATGCTGCTAGCGGAAAAAACCTTGCAAAAATGCATGTTTGTGTTGGTGTTAATATTATGACAGCGGCCGGCGCAGCTTTCAAGAAACATTTGTCTCTTCCATTCCATAATTTGCGTAGCCCATCCCACTTTTAATTTATCTGACGAAGCCTTGGTATAAAACGTACCGTTCGAACATTTCACCCCATCAGTTTCATTACTAAACCGTACCGGCTACATACGGACGCTATCTTGAAAGAATTCTGGACGGACTGACCAAAAACATGGATATATTCGGCACCTGGCCCCTTTTGGTGCCTCGAAATTTTGTTACAGAAGCGGCTAATTGAATTTTCTGTTTTGTTACGAAATGCTGCTGCTAGCGGAAAAAACCTTGTAAATATGCATCTTTTTGTTGGTGTTAATTTTACGACAGCGGCCGGCGCCCCATCATTCTGATTCCAAAACCGCACCAGTGACATGCGGACGCTAGGTGATAGCAGCTGAAAGGAGGAAATACAAAATAGTACCGGTCATCTCGTGCCGGTTTCACCCGTAATGCTGGTGGCTTTAGTAGTAAATGGCTACTGCAAAACACTTAAATGGCTGGAATTCTGGACGGACTAACCAGGAAAATATAATCGGCAACTGGCACCTTTTGGTGCCTCTAAATTTTGTTACAGAAGCGGCAAATTGAATTTTCTGTTTTACCAAATGATGCTGCTAGCGGAAAAAACCTTGCAAAAATGCATGTTTGTGTTGGTGTTAATATTATGACAGCGGCCGGCGCAGCTTTCAAGAAACATTTGTCTCTTCCATTCCATAATTTGCGTAGCCCATCCCACTTTTAATTTATCTGACGAAGCCTTGGTATAAAACGTACCGTTCGAACATTTCACCCCATCAGTTTCATTACTAAACCGTACCGGCTACATACGGACGCTATCTTGAAAGAATTCTGGACGGACTGACCAAAAAAATGGATATATTCGGCACCTGGCCCCTTTTGGTGCCTCGAAATTTTGTTACAGAAGCGGCTAATTGAATTTTCTGTTTTATTACAAAATGCTGCTGCTAGCGGAAAAAACCTTGCAAATATGCATCTTTTTGTTGGTGTTAATTTTACGACAGCGGCCGGCGCCCCATCATTCTGATTCCAAAACCGCACCAGTGACATGCGGACGCTAGGTGATAGCAGCTGAAAGGAGGAAATACAAAATAGTACCGGTCATCTCGTGCCGGTTTCACCCGTAATGCTGGTGGCTTTAGTAGTAAATGGCTACTGCAAAACACTTAAATGGCTGGAATTCTGGACGGACTAACCAGGAAACTATAATCGGCAACTGGCACCTTTTGGTGCCTCTAAATTTTGTTACAGAAGCGGCAAATTGAATTTTCTGTTTTACCAAATGATGCTGCTAGCGGAAAAAACCTTGCAAAAATGCATGTTTGTGTTGGTGTTAATATTATGACAGCGGCCGGCGCAGCTTTCAAGAAACATTTGTCTCTTCCATTCCATAATTTGCGTAGCCCATCCCACTTTTAATTTATCTGACGAAGCCTTGGTATAAAACGTACCGTTCGAACATTTCACCCCATCAGTTTCATTACTAAACCGTACCGGCTACATACGGACGCTATCTTGAAAGAATTCTGGACGGACTGACCAAAAACATGGATATATTCGGCACCTGGCCCCTTTTGGTGCCTCGAAATTTTGTTACAGAAGCGGCTAATTGAATTTTCTGTTTTGTTACGAAATGCTGCTGCTAGCGGAAAAAACCTTGTAAATATGCATCTTTTTGTTGGTGTTTATTTATTTATTTATTTATTTATTTCGTCAAGCAAATGTAGACTACAGTTATAATAATACAATGCTTTCTTATATTCTATACATTATTTCCAGTAGTTAGTCGTTTTTTTATTTGATTTCTGCCCATGGTGATGTCGATATTTTCGCAGTGCTGGTTATAGTGACGCATCATGCGATTTATTGGGCCATTTTTTGAGTAGTTTGTTCTGTGAGAATTTTCCGAAAATATTTTACGATTTCTTAATTGACGACTGGGTGCATAAAAATTTAGTTGTGATAATAATTGAGTAGATTGCACGCGTTGAGAAATAATGTCATTGATAAAATAAAGCATTGAAAGATCGCGGCGTTCTTTAAGTGCTTGTATGTCTATAAGCATGCAGCGTGCTTCATATGATGGCAAGGGAAATGATGTCCAATTTAGCTTACGAAGCGCGTACAAAAGAAATTGTTTTTGGACAGATTCAATGCGTTCTTCATGTGTGGCAATATAGGGATTCCATACAATGCTACAATATTCCAGAATTGGTCGGACGTATGTAATATATAATAGTTTGATTGTATATGGGTCTTGAAAATTGTGGCCGAAGCGTTTTATAAAGCCCAGCATACTATTTGCTTTGTTGATAATTGTATTATAATGTTCTATGAATGTGAGTTTGGAGTCTAAGATTACGCCTAGGTCCCTAACGATTTTGCATTTTTCTACTGGTTGGTTTCCTAAGAAAATGTTTGTTGGTGGTGTTACTGTTTTTCTGCTAAAGGCTATTGAATTACATTTTTTAATGTTGAGTTGTAATAGGCTTTTGTTGCACCAAGTGTAGAATACATTAATTTCGTTCTGGAATATTTCGAAGTCTTCTGCATTGGTTATTTCTATAAAGAGCTTCATGTCATCAGCATATACAAGCACATGTATTGACTTAAGAAGAAAGGAAATGTCATTTACGTATAATATAAAAAGAAGAGGGCCCAGGTGGGAACCTTGAGGAACCCCAGAAGTTACTTCTATTGGGTTTGAAAAGGAATTTTGAAAGCGGACTATTTGTGTTCGTTTTGTTAAGTATGACTGCAGCCATTCCAAAAATTTTGTTTCAGTTCCGTATTTTTCGAGCTTGAAGAGTAATAATGGTATGTCGATTCTGTCAAATGCCTTGCTAAAGTCCGTATAAAGAGCTTCTACGTGGTTACCGTTGTCCATTACAGTCAGAGTGAAAGTTATGAATTCCAAAAGATTTGTGGTAGTTGATCGGCCTTTGTAAAAGCCGTGCTGTTGAGTTGTAATTTGGTGTTTTACTTGTTGAAAGATTTTTTCATTAATTATTGATTCAAATAATTTTGGAATGCATGAAATAATGGCAATTCCACGATAATTACGAATGTCAGATTTAGCGCCAGATTTGAAAATTGGCACTAAATATGAGGTTTTCCAGAGTTCTGGGAAAATTCCATTCTTCAGGGACATGTTAAAAAGGTGTTGTAATGGTGTAGATAGTTCTTCTGCCAAATTTTTGAGAAAAATTGGAGCTATTCTGTCAGGTCCAGGACCTTTCGTAGCGTCTAAATTTTTAAGTGCGTTTTGAATTTCGAATTCAGATATTTGATTGACAGATAAAGAATTCGAAAATTCAGGAAAATACGAGAAGTATTCGCGGTCGCGATCTGTTTCTTCATATTTGGTGTAAATTTCTTGAAAAAAAGTGGCAAAAAGACTACATATTTCATTACTAGTTTGTCCTACATTACTGTCAAGATGCATTCGTGATGGAAAGTTGTTACTTTTTAGTTTGGTTTTTACGTAATTAAAGAAGTTCTTAGGGCAAGACTTGATTTGATATTCGATTTTACGATTATGTTCTTCATGTGCAATTTTAATGGCTGCGTCAAGTTGACAGCAAATTTCTTGGTAATTTTGAAGATTTTCGCTATTGCTGTCTTTTTTGTATATTTTATGTGCTTTTTGTTTTCTATTTTTTAGGTTCTTCAATTGTGGATTAAACCACACTGGATATTTGTTGGTGTTCGTTCGTCTTCTTTTCTTTAGAGGTACATTTTCTGATATAATTTGATTAATTATTTCATAAAATTTTGATACTTCTACGTTGACATTTCCTTCTTTACAAATTATACTACGCCAATTTATTATGCGAAGTCTACGTTTGACTTGTTCGAAGTCAGTTTTGTGGTATTCCGGTACATCCTCGTACTCGCAGTCGCTGGGGTACGAAGTGTTATTCATTACTATTGAATATTCAATTGCTGTGTGGAATGCTTCATTTTTCCAGATGGGAGTCAATGATGCATCTACACAGAAGTCTTCAGTGCAGTTTGTGAATAATAGGTCTAAATAAGCATTTTGTTTGTTTTTGACATGATTGATTTGATATAGACCGAGTTCTGAGGATTTGCCAAAAAGATACTGCAGTGTTTCGTTTTCGCCTACGACTGGGAGTAAGACAGATTCATTTTCAATGTCTACAATAAAGTCTGCATTACGTTGGTTGAAGTCGCCATAGACATGCAGTTTTACTTCTGGTTTCATGTTAGACATAATAGATTCTAGAGTTTTGAAAAATAATTCATACGAATGTTTATGAGCATGTTCCGGTGGAAAGTACACAGAACAGAAGATATGTTCTTCGCCAGCAATAAATGCTTTGGCCCATACGTGTTCAAATTCTTTATATTTGTCGGATATTATTTCTTCAGAAGTAAAGTCTACATTAATGGCAATGAGGACTCCACCGCCTGACTTTTTTTGACTGGTAGACAAATTCCGATCGTGCCGGAATACATTGTAATTGTTTCCAAATACTTCTTCGCTTCTTACGCTTTCGTCCCAGCTACTTTCAGTTCCTAAAATTATTTTAAAAGATGACGACAATAGATTTTGTTGAATTTCTTTCATTTTGCTTGGGCTTTTCATGCGATTGAAATTCTGACAATAGATAAGAATTTCAGTCGCATTCTGTCGAGGAAGCGAAGAAGTGTTAGTCAAGTTATTACTTATGTTTAAATATAATGGTTCTGCCTCAGAAGAGGGCGTCCTTACTTGCGAAAATTTGTACTAAATTTATTTACACTTTCGCGAAGTTGTTGAAGACGGTGCGTGCGTTCATTTGATAAAAAATGACGATATGATTGAAGGTCGGCTACTGCTTCGGCTGGCGTGAGTCCATATTCCTGATGGACTTCAATAAGATTTTACGACAGCGGCCGGCGCCCCATCATTCTGATTCCAAAACCGCACCAGTGACATGCGGACGCTAGGTGATAGCAGCTGAAAGGAGGAAATACAAAATAGTACCGGTCATCTCGTGCCGGTTTCACCCGTAATGCTGGTGGCTTTAGTAGTAAATGGCTACTGCAAAACACTTAAATGGCTGGAATTCTGGACGGACTAACCAGGAAAATATAATCGGCAACTGGCACCTTTTGGTGCCTCTAAATTTTGTTACAGAAGCGGCAAATTGAATTTTCTGTTTTACCAAATGATGCTGCTAGCGGAAAAAACCTTGCAAAAATGCATGTTTGTGTTGGTGTTAATATTATGACAGCGGCCGGCGCAGCTTTCAAGAAACATTTGTCTCTTCCATTCCATAATTTGCGTAGCCCATCCCACTTTTAATTTATCTGACGAAGCCTTGGTATAAAACGTACCGTTCGAACATTTCACCCCATCATCATTCGCTCTCAGACTGTTGAGAAGTACAGTTCTATTTCTGAAAAGCCGGGTTAGTTAAAAATTTTATTCCGTTTTGTGCGACAGTTCGTCGCTTGCATCGCTGTGTGATGTCAAAGAAAAAGAGAAGAGCAGGCTCGAGCCCTGCGAAACAAAACTCTGCTGCTGAAGTAGGCAGTAAAAAGAAGAAACCAGGCGGAAGCAGTTGCACTTCGAAAAGCGTGGCTGACTGCGACACGGTGACAAACGCTAGCGACGTTGGAGATTTTGGCGAGCCGACTGATGTTCCGGATTCTGCCAGCCCCAATACGGTGAAAGTGAAGCTTCCCCCGCTGGTAGTGAAAAACGTTCCTCTCAACAAGCTCATTAGCGACTTTGCATCGCTGGGCGTAGCAGCTGAATATAAGTTATGCGGCATCGGTACGAAGGTTATGCTCCACACGAAGGTGGATTTTGAGAAGGCCACGAAGTTTTTGGAAAATTCTAAATCTGAGTTCTTCACCCACGACATTCCTGGGGAAAAGCCTTTCAAGGTGGTCATCAGAGGCTTGCCAGGTTTCGACCCCAAGCTGATCGGTGCCGAAATCAAGGATCGGTACAAATTGGCCCCAATTGCTGTCTATCCGATCAAACGCAGAAATGAAAATGAAAGGAAATACCCGGACTGCCTCTTTCTGGTTCATTTCCCAAAAGGGACAGTTACACTGAGCGCTTTGCGAGCCATCCGCTCTTTGTTCTCCATTATCATCCGTTGGGAGCCCTATCGAGGAGGCCGCCGAGACGTTACGCAGTGTCAGAGGTGCCTCAACTTCGGTCACGGTACCCGAAACTGCAACATCAAACCGCGTTGCAACATTTGCGCCAAGGACCACTCTACATCGGATTGCCCTGTGGACGGTGCCGGTGCGGTACAGTTTAAGTGTGCTAACTGTGGCGGTGATCACCAGAGCTCTGATCGACAGTGCCCGAAAAGGGAGAGCTTCAAACATATCCGCAAGCAGGCGTCGTCAACCAACCAGCCGAGCAGGAAGAAAGACAAACCACCGGTCTTCAGGGCGGAAGATTTTCCTCCTCTGCGTTCATCCCAGCAAGCAGGGCACCCAAGTACGCGTACGCAACTTGACCTTCCACACTTACCATCCGGCGGGTCAGCCGGTCAACGGTCGCCTCCCCCCCCTGGCTACTGGCGTCCACCCACAACAACACCACCGAGCGCTGAGTCCGAGAAGTACTCTGCGGATGAGCTGCTAGAAATTTTTAGCAGCATGACCAATGCCCTTCGTGCGTGTCGCAACAAGCCCGAGCAAATCCATGTGCTCGGTAAATTTATTATCCAATATGGATCCTAAACCCATCTCCATCGTCACCTGGAACGCTTGCTCTATTAGAGCAAAAAACATTGAGCTTGCTGACTTTCTCCGCAAGTACAACATCGACGTGGGTCTACTCACAGAGACCCACCTAAAGTCCGGCGACAGTTTTTGGCTGCCGGATCACAACATCATCCGTCTCGATCGCACCAACTCCAGGGGGGGTGGTATAGCGATCATCGTTAGAAAAGGGATGAAATACAACATCTTGCCGCACATCCACACCGCCATCATCGAAGCCCTTAGTGTGGAGGTCAAATCAGCTACCGGGTTCATCCGGTTCATCGTCGTCTACTGTCCTCGCCAGTGTAGTATCAGCAACGGTACAGCAATGCAGTTCAAGAACGACCTGGCAACCATCACCAGGACCAACTCCCGCTTCGTCGTTGGGGGAGACCTAAATGCTCGGCACGAGGCTTGGCGAAATTATCGGCAGAATCTGAAAGGTCGTCAACTCTTCGAACACTCGCAGCATGGGTTTTATACGGTGCAGTTTCCGGATGAGCCGACTTTCATCTCCCCAGCGGGGAACCCTTCAACCCTGGACTTCTTCCTGGCCAACATCGAGCTCTCCAAACCAGTGGCCCTCAACGATCTGAGCTCAGACCACCAACCTGTCGTTGCTGAGGTGGGGTTCGGTGTTGCTCCTGTCAGCTGTCTGCGGAAAGATTACCATCATGTCGACTGGGAGCGCTTTGCTCGAATGGTGGACAACAACATCGACGAGGCGCCGCCGCTCGACAGCGTGGAAAACATCGACCAGGCGTTGGAGGGTCTCCAACGAGCCATAAACGTGGCCGACGAGGCGTGTGTGCGACGTGTTCCTGTGAGGGGTAAGTTCCTTGCTATTGATTCCCATACCCGGCTGCTAATTAGATTGCGGAATGTGCGTAGACGCCAGTTCCAGAGGACCAGGGATCTGGACATTAGGCTCGAGGTGACCGATCTGAATAGGCAAATTGCTTCCAGGATGGTCTCACTCCGGAATGAAAATTTCGGACGCTTAGTCCAAAGTTTGGACGACCGCTCCAGGCCATTCTGGAAAGTAGCCAAAGTGCTGAAATCGCACCCCAAACCAGTTCCTCCCCTCAGGGTCGGAGAGAGGCTTCTTGTTGCACCGGTCGAGAGAGCAAATGCGGTAGGCAATCACATTGCCTCATCGCATTTGCTTGGCTCGACCATGGCTAGTCCAATGGAAGACCAGGTCGAGCAGTGCGTCCGCGACCTCGAAAACTTCCCCTGTACCGTTCCTCAAGAACATAAAATCACAGCAGAACAGGTTTGCTCAGCGCTGATGAGTACTAAGAACATGAAGGCCCCTGGGTTTGACGGGGTCTTCAATATGGTCTTAAAAAAGCTCAGCAACAGGGTTCACCTGTTGTTGAGCTCTATCTTCAACAGATGCTTGGAATTGCACTACTATCCAAGCATTTGGAAGATAGCCAAGATCATACCGATCCGCAAACCCGGGAAAGATCCGACGTTAGCATCAAGCTACCGTCCGATCAGCCTACTCTCATCGCTGGGTAAACTGTTTGAAAAACTGATCCTCAACCGCATGATGAAGGTGGCTGAGGAAAACAACATCTTACTCCCGGAACAGTTTGGGTTTAGGAAGGGTCACTCCACCACGCACCAGCTGGTGCGGGTGATGAACAACATCAGAAGGGACAGGGCTGTATCCAAGTCCACAGCCATGGCATTGTTGGACGTCGAAAAGGCGTTTGACAATGTCTGGCATGACGGTCTGGTATACAAGCTCTGTGCCTTCAACTTTCCATCATATTTGACGAAAATCATCTGCAGCTACCTTCGGCAGAGGTCGTTCAGGGTATCGCTGAATGGTTGTTTATCAAATACTTTTTCCATCCCAGCAGGGGTCCCGCAGGGCAGTCTGCTGGGCCCTTTGCTATACAACATTTACACCTCCGACATTCCTTCCCTGGGAGATGGCTGCGTGCTCTTTCTGTTCGCAGATGACACTGCAATTGCCGTCAAGGGAAGAATGCCTCGTGAGATCACCAACAAACTTCAGCGATGCTTAGACGCCTTTGTCGAGTATGCTAACACCTGGAAAATCAAGATCAACGCTTCCAAAACCCAGACAATAATGTTCCTTCATCGACAATCCCCCAAACTGAAGCCCCCTCCATCATGCGTTGTGGTTATGAACGGTACAGGGGTTGAGTGGTCTTCCGAAGTTACCTATCTTGGACTGCTATTCGACGAGAAACTTCTTTTCCGATCGCATGTGGAGAGGACACTGGTTAAGTGCTCAGCTTTGGTTCGGTCACTATACCCGCTAATTTGTCGCAGATCTCGCCTCTCAAGAACAAACAAACTGGCAGTCTACAAACAAATAATTGCCCCCGCGGTCTTTTACGCAGCTCCGGTGTGGGAGTCATGTGCACAAACTCACAGGAACAAAATACAGATTGCGCAAAACCGAATCTTACGGATGATCCTCGATTGTCCCTATGACACCAGGATCACAGATCTCCACCAAGAAGCAGTTACTCCAAAAGTAGATGCCAGAATAACAGAAACCAAAACCAAATTTGTACATAAATGTCAGCATTCAGAATACGCTTTAATAAGCGGTTTGTACATAGTAGGTTAAGTTAGTTCTAAGCTGTAAATAGTAATTTTAAGCTGTAAATAGTAGTTTTAAGTAGTTTTCTTTCAAACAAGCGCCACCAAAGTGGACAATCCAAAATTCAAAATCTCTACAATTAGAAAGCTTAGTAAAACAAAAATCAAAACTCGCACATCAAAGATGAAAACAGTAATGTGAATCACTTATACTTTAAAAACATGTATTATACCCTACAAAAGCATAAAAATACAGATAAACTTAAACAACAACAATTTCACCCCATCAGTTTCATTACTAAACCGTACCGGCTACATACGGACGCTATCTTGAAAGAATTCTGGACGGACTGACCAAAAAAATGGATATATTCGGCACCTGGCCCCTTTTGGTGCCTCGAAATTTTGTTACAGAAGCGGCTAATTGAATTTTCTGTTTTATTACAAAATGCTGCTGCTAGCGGAAAAAACCTTGCAAATATGCATCTTTTTGTTGGTGTTAATTTTACGACAGCGGCCGGCGCCCCATCATTCTGATTCCAAAACCGCACCAGTGACATGCGGACGCTAGGTGATAGCAGCTGAAAGGAGGAAATACAAAATAGTACCGGTCATCTCGTGCCGGTTTCACCCGTAATGCTGGTGGCTTTAGTAGTAAATGGCTACTGCAAAACACTTAAATGGCTGGAATTCTGGACGGACTAACCAGGAAACTATAATCGGCAACTGGCACCTTTTGGTGCCTCTAAATTTTGTTACAGAAGCGGCAAATTGAATTTTCTGTTTTACCAAATGATGCTGCTAGCGGAAAAAACCTTGCAAAAATGCATGTTTGTGTTGGTGTTAATATTATGACAGCGGCCGGCGCAGCTTTCAAGAAACATTTGTCTCTTCCATTCCATAATTTGCGTAGCCCATCCCACTTTTAATTTATCTGACGAAGCCTTGGTATAAAACGTACCGTTCGAACATTTCACCCCATCATATTCGCTCTCAGACTGTTGAGAAGTACAGTTCTATTTCTGAAAAGCCGGGTTAGTTAAAAATTTTATTCCGTTTTGTGCGACAGTTCGTCGCTTGCATCGCTGTGTGATGTCAAAGAAAAAGAGAAGAGCAGGCTCGAGCCCTGCGAAACAAAACTCTGCTGCTGAAGTAGGCAGTAAAAAGAAGAAACCAGGCGGAAGCAGTTGCACTTCGAAAAGCGTGGCTGACTGCGACACGGTGACAAACGCTAGCGACGTTGGAGATTTTGGCGAGCCGACTGATGTTCCGGATTCTGCCAGCCCCAATACGGTGAAAGTGAAGCTTCCCCCGCTGGTAGTGAAAAACGTTCCTCTCAACAAGCTCATTAGCGACTTTGCATCGCTGGGCGTAGCAGCTGAATATAAGTTATGCGGCATCGGTACGAAGGTTATGCTCCACACGAAGGTGGATTTTGAGAAGGCCACGAAGTTTTTGAAAAATTCTAAATCTGAGTTCTTCACCCACGACATTCCTGGGGAAAAGCCTTTCAAGGTGGTCATCAGAGGCTTGCCAGGTTTCGACCCCAAGCTGATCGGTGCCGAAATCAAGGATCGGTACAAATTGGCCCCAATTGCTGTCTATCCGATCAAACGCAGAAATGAAAATGAAAGGAAATACCCGGACTGCCTCTTTCTGGTTCATTTCCCAAAAGGGACAGTTACACTGAGCGCTTTGCGAGCCATCCGCTCTTTGTTCTCCATTATCATCCGTTGGGAGCCCTATCGAGGAGGCCGCCGAGACGTTACGCAGTGTCAGAGGTGCCTCAACTTCGGTCACGGTACCCGAAACTGCAACATCAAACCGCGTTGCAACATTTGCGCCAAGGACCACTCTACATCGGATTGCCCTGTGGACGGTGCCGGTGCGGTACAGTTTAAGTGTGCTAACTGTGGCGGTGATCACCAGAGCTCTGATCGACAGTGCCCGAAAAGGGAGAGCTTCAAACATATCCGCAAGCAGGCGTCGTCAACCAACCAGCCGAGCAGGAAGAAAGACAAACCACCGGTCTTCAGGGCGGAAGATTTTCCTCCTCTGCGTTCATCCCAGCAAGCAGGGCACCCAAGTACGCGTACGCAACTTGACCTTCCACACTTACCATCCGGCGGGTCAGCCGGTCAACGGTCGCCTCCCCCCCCTGGCTACTGGCGTCCACCCACAACAACACCACCGAGCGCTGAGTCCGAGAAGTACTCTGCGGATGAGCTGCTAGAAATTTTTAGCAGCATGACCAATGCCCTTCGTGCGTGTCGCAACAAGCCCGAGCAAATCCATGTGCTCGGTAAATTTATTATCCAATATGGATCCTAAACCCATCTCCATCGTCACCTGGAACGCTTGCTCTATTAGAGCAAAAAACATTGAGCTTGCTGACTTTCTCCGCAAGTACAACATCGACGTGGGTCTACTCACAGAGACCCACCTAAAGTCCGGCGACAGTTTTTGGCTGCCGGATCACAACATCATCCGTCTCGATCGCACCAACTCCAGGGGGGGTGGTATAGCGATCATCGTTAGAAAAGGGATGAAATACAACATCTTGCCGCACATCCACACCGCCATCATCGAAGCCCTTAGTGTGGAGGTCAAATCAGCTACCGGGTTCATCCGGTTCATCGTCGTCTACTGTCCTCGCCAGTGTAGTATCAGCAACGGTACAGCAATGCAGTTCAAGAACGACCTGGCAACCATCACCAGGACCAACTCCCGCTTCGTCGTTGGGGGAGACCTAAATGCTCGGCACGAGGCTTGGCGAAATTATCGGCAGAATCTGAACGGTCGTCAACTCTTCGAACACTCGCAGCATGGGTTTTATACGGTGCAGTTTCCGGATGAGCCGACTTTCATCTCCCCAGCGGGGAACCCTTCAACCCTGGACTTCTTCCTGGCCAACATCGAGCTCTCCAAACCAGTGGCCCTCAACGATCTGAGCTCAGACCACCAACCTGTCGTTGCTGAGGTGGGGTTCGGTGTTGCTCCTGTCAGCTGTCTGCGGAAAGATTACCATCATGTCGACTGGGAGCGCTTTGCTCGAATGGTGGACAACAACATCGACGAGGCGCCGCCGCTCGACAGCGTGGAAAACATCGACCAGGCGTTGGAGAGTCTCCAACGAGCCATAAACGTGGCCGACGAGGCGTGTGTGCGACGTGTTCCTGTGAGGGGTAAGTTCCTTGCTATTGATTCCCATACCCGGCTGCTAATTAGATTGCGGAATGTGCGTAGACGCCAGTTCCAGAGGACCAGGGATCTGGACATTAGGCTCGAGGTGACCGATCTGAATAGGCAAATTGCTTCCAGGATGGTCTCACTCCGGAATGAAAATTTCGGACGCTTAGTCCAAAGTTTGGACGACCGCTCCAGGCCATTCTGGAAAGTAGCCAAAGTGCTGAAATCGCACCCCAAACCAGTTCCTCCCCTCAGGGTCGGAGAGAGGCTTCTTGTTGCACCGGTCGAGAGAGCAAATGCGGTAGGCAATCACATTGCCTCATCGCATTTGCTTGGCTCGACCATGGCTAGTCCAATGGAAGACCAGGTCGAGCAGTGCGTCCGCGACCTCGAAAACTTCCCCTGTACCGTTCCTCAAGAACATAAAATCACAGCAGAACAGGTTTGCTCAGCGCTGATGAGTACTAAGAACATGAAGGCCCCTGGGTTTGACGGGGTCTTCAATATGGTCTTAAAAAAGCTCAGCAACAGGGTTCACCTGTTGTTGAGCTCTATCTTCAACAGATGCTTGGAATTGCACTACTATCCAAGCATTTGGAAGATAGCCAAGATCATACCGATCCGCAAACCCGGGAAAGATCCGACGTTAGCATCAAGCTACCGTCCGATCAGCCTACTCTCATCGCTGGGTAAACTGTTTGAAAAACTGATCCTCAACCGCATGATGAAGGTGGCTGAGGAAAACAACATCTTACTCCCGGAACAGTTTGGGTTTAGGAAGGGTCACTCCACCACGCACCAGCTGGTGCGGGTGATGAACAACATCAGAAGGGACAGGGCTGTATCCAAGTCCACAGCCATGGCATTGTTGGACGTCGAAAAGGCGTTTGACAATGTCTGGCATGACGGTCTGGTATACAAGCTCTGTGCCTTCAACTTTCCATCATATTTGACGAAAATCATCTGCAGCTACCTTCGGCAGAGGTCGTTCAGGGTATCGCTGAATGGTTGTTTATCAAATACTTTTTCCATCCCAGCAGGGGTCCCGCAGGGCAGTCTGCTGGGCCCTTTGCTATACAACATTTACACCTCCGACATTCCTTCCCTGGGAGATGGCTGCGTGCTCTTTCTGTTCGCAGATGACACTGCAATTGCCGTCAAGGGAAGAATGCCTCGTGAGATCACCAACAAACTTCAGCGATGCTTAGACGCCTTTGTCGAGTATGCTAACACCTGGAAAATCAAGATCAACGCTTCCAAAACCCAGACAATAATGTTCCTTCATCGACAATCCCCCAAACTGAAGCCCCCTCCATCATGCGTTGTGGTTATGAACGGTACAGGGGTTGAGTGGTCTTCCGAAGTTACCTATCTTGGACTGCTATTCGACGAGAAACTTCTTTTCCGATCGCATGTGGAGAGGACACTGGTTAAGTGCTCAGCTTTGGTTCGGTCACTATACCCGCTAATTTGTCGCAGATCTCGCCTCTCAAGAACAAACAAACTGGCAGTCTACAAACAAATAATTGCCCCCGCGGTCTTTTACGCAGCTCCGGTGTGGGAGTCATGTGCACAAACTCACAGGAACAAAATACAGATTGCGCAAAACCGAATCTTACGGATGATCCTCGATTGTCCCTATGACACCAGGATCACAGATCTCCACCAAGAAGCAGTTACTCCAAAAGTAGATGCCAGAATAACAGAAACCAAAACCAAATTTGTACATAAATGTCAGCATTCAGAATACGCTTTAATAAGCGGTTTGTACATAGTAGGTTAAGTTAGTTCTAAGCTGTAAATAGTAATTTTAAGCTGTAAATAGTAGTTTTAAGTAGTTTTCTTTCAAACAAGCGCCACCAAAGTGGACAATCCAAAATTCAAAATCTCTACAATTAGAAAGCTTAGTAAAACAAAAATCAAAACTCGCACATCAAAGATGAAAACAGTAATGTGAATCACTTATACTTTAAAAACATGTATTATACCCTACAAAAGCATAAAAATACAGATAAACTTAAACAACAACAACAATTTCACCCCATCAGTTTCATTACTAAACCGTACCGGCTACATACGGACGCTATCTTGAAAGAATTCTGGACGGACTGACCAAAAAAATGGATATATTCGGCACCTGGCCCCTTTTGGTGCCTCGAAATTTTGTTACAGAAGCGGCTAATTGAATTTTCTGTTTTATTACGAAATGCTGCTGCTAGCGGAAAAAACCTTGCAAATATGCATCTTTTTGTTGGTGTTAATTTTACGACAGCGGCCGGCGCCCCATCATTCTGATTCCAAAACCGCACCAGTGACATGCGGACGCTAGGTGATAGCAGCTGAAAGGAGGAAATACAAAATAGTACCGGTCATCTCGTGCCGGTTTCACCCGTAATGCTGGTGGCTTTAGTAGTAAATGGCCACTGCAAAACACTTAAATGGCTGGAATTCTGGACGGACTAACCAGGAAACTATAATCGGCAACTGGCACCTTTTGGTGCCTCTAAATTTTGTTACAGAAGCGGCAAATTGAATTTTCTGTTTTACCAAATGATGCTGCTAGCGGAAAAAACCTTGCAAAAATGCATGTTTGTGTTGGTGTTAATATTATGACAGCGGCCGGCGCAGCTTTGAAGAAACATTTGTCTCTTCCATTCCATAATTTGCGTAGCCCATCCCACTTTTAATTTATCTGACGAAGCCTTGGTATAAAACGTACCGTTCGAACATTTCACCCCATCAGTTTCATTACTAAACCGTACCGGCTACATACGGACGCTATCTTGAAAGAATTCTGGACGGACTGACCAAAAAAATGGATATATTCGGCACCTGGCCCCTTTTGGTGCCTCGAAATTTTGTTACAGAAGCGGCTAATTGAATTTTCTGTTTTATTACAAAATGCTGCTGCTAGCGGAAAAAACCTTGCAAATATGCATCTTTTTGTTGGTGTTAATTTTACGACAGCGGCCGGCGCCCCATCATTCTGATTCCAAAACCGCACCAGTGACATGCGGACGCTAGGTGATAGCAGCTGAAAGGAGGAAATACAAAATAGTACCGGTCATCTCGTGCCGGTTTCACCCGTAATGCTGGTGGCTTTAGTAGTAAATGGCTACTGCAAAACACTTAAATGGCTGGAATTCTGGACGGACTAACCAGGAAACTATAATCGGCAACTGGCACCTTTTGGTGCCTCTAAATTTTGTTACAGAAGCGGCAAATTGAATTTTCTGTTTTACCAAATGATGCTGCTAGCGGAAAAAACCTTGCAAAAATGCATGTTTGTGTTGGTGTTAATATTATGACAGCGGCCGGCGCAGCTTTCAAGAAACATTTGTCTCTTCCATTCCATAATTTGCGTAGCCCATCCCACTTTTAATTTATCTGACGAAGCCTTGGTATAAAACGTACCGTTCGAACATTTCACCCCATCAGTTTCATTACTAAACCGTACCGGCTACATACGGACGCTATCTTGAAAGAATTCTGGACGGACTGACCAAAAACATGGATATATTCGGCACCTGGCCCCTTTTGGTGCCTCGAAATTTTGTTACAGAAGCGGCTAATTGAATTTTCTGTTTTGTTACGAAATGCTGCTGCTAGCGGAAAAAACCTTGCAAATATGCATCTTTTTGTTGGTGTTAATTTTACGACAGCGGCCGGCGCCCCATCATTCTGATTCCAAAACCGCACCAGTGACATGCGGACGCTAGGTGATAGCAGCTGAAAGGAGGAAATACAAAATAGTACCGGTCATCTCGTGCCGGTTTCACCCGTAATGCTGGTGGCTTTAGTAGTAAATGGCTACTGCAAAACACTTAAATGGCTGGAATTCTGGACGGACTAACCAGGAAACTATAATCGGCAACTGGCACCTTTTGGTGCCTCTAAATTTTGTTACAGAAGCGGCAAATTGAATTTTCTGTTTTACCAAATGATGCTGCTAGCGGAAAAAACCTTGCAAAAATGCATGTTTGTGTTGGTGTTAATATTATGACAGCGGCCGGCGCAGCTTTCAAGAAACATTTGTCTCTTCCATTCCATAATTTGCGTAGCCCATCCCACTTTTAATTTATCTGACGAAGCCTTGGTATAAAACGTACCGTTCGAACATTTCACCCCATCGATACATATTCGCTCTCAGACTGTTGAGAAGTACAGTTCTATTTCTGAAAAGCCGGGTTAGTTAAAAATTTTATTCCGTTTTGTGCGACAGTTCGTCGCTTGCATCGCTGTGTGATGTCAAAGAAAAAGAGAAGAGCAGGCTCGAGCCCTGCGAAACAAAACTCTGCTGCTGAAGTAGGCAGTAAAAAGAAGAAACCAGGCGGAAGCAGTTGCACTTCGAAAAGCGTGGCTGACTGCGACACGGTGACAAACGCTAGCGACGTTGGAGATTTTGGCGAGCCGACTGATGTTCCGGATTCTGCCAGCCCCAATACGGTGAAAGTGAAGCTTCCCCCGCTGGTAGTGAAAAACGTTCCTCTCAACAAGCTCATTAGCGACTTTGCATCGCTGGGCGTAGCAGCTGAATATAAGTTATGCGGCATCGGTACGAAGGTTATGCTCCACACGAAGGTGGATTTTGAGAAGGCCACGAAGTTTTTGAAAAATTCTAAATCTGAGTTCTTCACCCACGACATTCCTGGGGAAAAGCCTTTCAAGGTGGTCATCAGAGGCTTGCCAGGTTTCGACCCCAAGCTGATCGGTGCCGAAATCAAGGATCGGTACAAATTGGCCCCAATTGCTGTCTATCCGATCAAACGCAGAAATGAAAATGAAAGGAAATACCCGGACTGCCTCTTTCTGGTTCATTTCCCAAAAGGGACAGTTACACTGAGCGCTTTGCGAGCCATCCGCTCTTTGTTCTCCATTATCATCCGTTGGGAGCCCTATCGAGGAGGCCGCCGAGACGTTACGCAGTGTCAGAGGTGCCTCAACTTCGGTCACGGTACCCGAAACTGCAACATCAAACCGCGTTGCAACATTTGCGCCAAGGACCACTCTACATCGGATTGCCCTGTGGACGGTGCCGGTGCGGTACAGTTTAAGTGTGCTAACTGTGGCGGTGATCACCAGAGCTCTGATCGACAGTGCCCGAAAAGGGAGAGCTTCAAACATATCCGCAAGCAGGCGTCGTCAACCAACCAGCCGAGCAGGAAGAAAGACAAACCACCGGTCTTCAGGGCGGAAGATTTTCCTCCTCTGCGTTCATCCCAGCAAGCAGGGCACCCAAGTACGCGTACGCAACTTGACCTTCCACACTTACCATCCGGCGGGTCAGCCGGTCAACGGTCGCCTCCCCCCCCTGGCTACTGGCGTCCACCCACAACAACACCACCGAGCGCTGAGTCCGAGAAGTACTCTGCGGATGAGCTGCTAGAAATTTTTAGCAGCATGACCAATGCCCTTCGTGCGTGTCGCAACAAGCCCGAGCAAATCCATGTGCTCGGTAAATTTATTATCCAATATGGATCCTAAACCCATCTCCATCGTCACCTGGAACGCTTGCTCTATTAGAGCAAAAAACATTGAGCTTGCTGACTTTCTCCGCAAGTACAACATCGACGTGGGTCTACTCACAGAGACCCACCTAAAGTCCGGCGACAGTTTTTGGCTGCCGGATCACAACATCATCCGTCTCGATCGCACCAACTCCAGGGGGGGTGGTATAGCGATCATCGTTAGAAAAGGGATGAAATACAACATCTTGCCGCACATCCACACCGCCATCATCGAAGCCCTTAGTGTGGAGGTCAAATCAGCTACCGGGTTCATCCGGTTCATCGTCGTCTACTGTCCTCGCCAGTGTAGTATCAGCAACGGTACAGCAATGCAGTTCAAGAACGACCTGGCAACCATCACCAGGACCAACTCCCGCTTCGTCGTTGGGGGAGACCTAAATGCTCGGCACGAGGCTTGGCGAAATTATCGGCAGAATCTGAACGGTCGTCAACTCTTCGAACACTCGCAGCATGGGTTTTATACGGTGCAGTTTCCGGATGAGCCGACTTTCATCTCCCCAGCGGGGAACCCTTCAACCCTGGACTTCTTCCTGGCCAACATCGAGCTCTCCAAACCAGTGGCCCTCAACGATCTGAGCTCAGACCACCAACCTGTCGTTGCTGAGGTGGGGTTCGGTGTTGCTCCTGTCAGCTGTCTGCGGAAAGATTACCATCATGTCGACTGGGAGCGCTTTGCTCGAATGGTGGACAACAACATCGACGAGGCGCCGCCGCTCGACAGCGTGGAAAACATCGACCAGGCGTTGGAGGGTCTCCAACGAGCCATAAACGTGGCCGACGAGGCGTGTGTGCGACGTGTTCCTGTGAGGGGTAAGTTCCTTGCTATTGATTCCCATACCCGGCTGCTAATTAGATTGCGGAATGTGCGTAGACGCCAGTTCCAGAGGACCAGGGATCTGGACATTAGGCTCGAGGTGACCGATCTGAATAGGCAAATTGCTTCCAGGATGGTCTCACTCCGGAATGAAAATTTCGGACGCTTAGTCCAAAGTTTGGACGACCGCTCCAGGCCATTCTGGAAAGTAGCCAAAGTGCTGAAATCGCACCCCAAACCAGTTCCTCCCCTCAGGGTCGGAGAGAGGCTTCTTGTTGCACCGGTCGAGAGAGCAAATGCGGTAGGCAATCACATTGCCTCATCGCATTTGCTTGGCTCGACCATGGCTAGTCCAATGGAAGACCAGGTCGAGCAGTGCGTCCGCGACCTCGAAAACTTCCCCTGTACCGTTCCTCAAGAACATAAAATCACAGCAGAACAGGTTTGCTCAGCGCTGATGAGTACTAAGAACATGAAGGCCCCTGGGTTTGACGGGGTCTTCAATATGGTCTTAAAAAAGCTCAGCAACAGGGTTCACCTGTTGTTGAGCTCTATCTTCAACAGATGCTTGGAATTGCACTACTATCCAAGCATTTGGAAGATAGCCAAGATCATACCGATCCGCAAACCCGGGAAAGATCCGACGTTAGCATCAAGCTACCGTCCGATCAGCCTACTCTCATCGCTGGGTAAACTGTTTGAAAAACTGATCCTCAACCGCATGATGAAGGTGGCTGAGGAAAACAACATCTTACTCCCGGAACAGTTTGGGTTTAGGAAGGGTCACTCCACCACGCACCAGCTGGTGCGGGTGATGAACAACATCAGAAGGGACAGGGCTGTATCCAAGTCCACAGCCATGGCATTGTTGGACGTCGAAAAGGCGTTTGACAATGTCTGGCATGACGGTCTGGTATACAAGCTCTGTGCCTTCAACTTTCCATCATATTTGACGAAAATCATCTGCAGCTACCTTCGGCAGAGGTCGTTCAGGGTATCGCTGAATGGTTGTTTATCAAATACTTTTTCCATCCCAGCAGGGGTCCCGCAGGGCAGTCTGCTGGGCCCTTTGCTATACAACATTTACACCTCCGACATTCCTTCCCTGGGAGATGGCTGCGTGCTCTTTCTGTTCGCAGATGACACTGCAATTGCCGTCAAGGGAAGAATGCCTCGTGAGATCACCAACAAACTTCAGCGATGCTTAGACGCCTTTGTCGAGTATGCTAACACCTGGAAAATCAAGATCAACGCTTCCAAAACCCAGACAATAATGTTCCTTCATCGACAATCCCCCAAACTGAAGCCCCCTCCATCATGCGTTGTGGTTATGAACGGTACAGGGGTTGAGTGGTCTTCCGAAGTTACCTATCTTGGACTGCTATTCGACGAGAAACTTCTTTTCCGATCGCATGTGGAGAGGACACTGGTTAAGTGCTCAGCTTTGGTTCGGTCACTATACCCGCTAATTTGTCGCAGATCTCGCCTCTCAAGAACAAACAAACTGGCAGTCTACAAACAAATAATTGCCCCCGCGGTCTTTTACGCAGCTCCGGTGTGGGAGTCATGTGCACAAACTCACAGGAACAAAATACAGATTGCGCAAAACCGAATCTTACGGATGATCCTCGATTGTCCCTATGACACCAGGATCACAGATCTCCACCAAGAAGCAGTTACTCCAAAAGTAGATGCCAGAATAACAGAAACCAAAACCAAATTTGTACATAAATGTCAGCATTCAGAATACGCTTTAATAAGCGGTTTGTACATAGTAGGTTAAGTTAGTTCTAAGCTGTAAATAGTAATTTTAAGCTGTAAATAGTAGTTTTAAGTAGTTTTCTTTCAAACAAGCGCCACCAAAGTGGACAATCCAAAATTCAAAATCTCTACAATTAGAAAGCTTAGTAAAACAAAAATCAAAACTCGCACATCAAAGATGAAAACAGTAATGTGAATCACTTATACTTTAAAAACATGTATTATACCCTACAAAAGCATAAAAATACAGATAAACTTAAACAACAATTTCACCCCATCAGTTTCATTACTAAACCGTACCGGCTACATACGGACGCTATCTTGAAAGAATTCTGGACGGACTGACCAAAAAAATGGATATATTCGGCACCTGGCCCCTTTTGGTGCCTCGAAATTTTGTTACAGAAGCGGCTAATTGAATTTTCTGTTTTATTACAAAATGCTGCTGCTAGCGGAAAAAACCTTGCAAATATGCATCTTTTTGTTGGTGTTAATTTTACGACAGCGGCCGGCGCCCCATCATTCTGATTCCAAAACCGCACCAGTGACATGCGGACGCTAGGTGATAGCAGCTGAAAGGAGGAAATACAAAATAGTACCGGTCATCTCGTGCCGGTTTCACCCGTAATGCTGGTGGCTTTAGTAGTAAATGGCTACTGCAAAACACTTAAATGGCTGGAATTCTGGACGGACTAACCAGGAAACTATAATCGGCAACTGGCACCTTTTGGTGCCTCTAAATTTTGTTACAGAAGCGGCAAATTGAATTTTCTGTTTTACCAAATGATGCTGCTAGCGGAAAAAACCTTGCAAAAATGCATGTTTGTGTTGGTGTTAATATTATGACAGCGGCCGGCGCAGCTTTCAAGAAACATTTGTCTCTTCCATTCCATAATTTGCGTAGCCCATCCCACTTTTAATTTATCTGACGAAGCCTTGGTATAAAACGTACCGTTCGAACATTTCACCCCATCAGTTTCATTACTAAACCGTACCGGCTACATACGGACGCTATCTTGAAAGAATTCTGGACGGACTGACCAAAAACATGGATATATTCGGCACCTGGCCCCTTTTGGTGCCTCGAAATTTTGTTACAGAAGCGGCTAATTGAATTTTCTGTTTTGTTACGAAATGCTGCTGCTAGCGGAAAAAACCTTGTAAATATGCATCTTTTTGTTGGTGTTAATTTTACGACAGCGGCCGGCGCCCCATCATTCTGATTCCAAAACCGCACCAGTGACATGCGGACGCTAGGTGATAGCAGCTGAAAGGAGGAAATACAAAATAGTACCGGTCATCTCGTGCCGGTTTCACCCGTAATGCTGGTGGCTTTAGTAGTAAATGGCTACTGCAAAACACTTAAATGGCTGGAACTCTGGACGGACTAACCAGGAAAATATAATCGGCAACTGGCACCTTTTGGTGCCTCTAAATTTTGTTACAGAAGCGGCAAATTGAATTTTCTGTTTTACCAAATGATGCTGCTAGCGGAAAAAACCTTGCAAAAATGCATGTTTGTGTTGGTGTTAATATTATGACAGCGGCCGGCGCAGCTTTCAAGAAACATTTGTCTCTTCCATTCCATAATTTGCGTAGCCCATCCCACTTTTAATTTATCTGACGAAGCCTTGGTATAAAACGTACCGTTCGAACATTTCACCCCATCATCATTCGCTCTCAGACTGTTGAGAAGTACAGTTCTATTTCTGAAAAGCCGGGTTAGTTAAAAATTTTATTCCGTTTTGTGCGACAGTTCGTCGCTTGCATCGCTGTGTGATGTCAAAGAAAAAGAGAAGAGCAGGCTCGAGCCCTGCGAAACAAAACTCTGCTGCTGAAGTAGGCAGTAAAAAGAAGAAACCAGGCGGAAGCAGTTGCACTTCGAAAAGCGTGGCTGACTGCGACACGGTGACAAACGCTAGCGACGTTGGAGATTTTGGCGAGCCGACTGATGTTCCGGATTCTGCCAGCCCCAATACGGTGAAAGTGAAGCTTCCCCCGCTGGTAGTGAAAAACGTTCCTCTCAACAAGCTCATTAGCGACTTTGCATCGCTGGGCGTAGCAGCTGAATATAAGTTATGCGGCATCGGTACGAAGGTTATGCTCCACACGAAGGTGGATTTTGAGAAGGCCACGAAGTTTTTGGAAAATTCTAAATCTGAGTTCTTCACCCACGACATTCCTGGGGAAAAGCCTTTCAAGGTGGTCATCAGAGGCTTGCCAGGTTTCGACCCCAAGCTGATCGGTGCCGAAATCAAGGATCGGTACAAATTGGCCCCAATTGCTGTCTATCCGATCAAACGCAGAAATGAAAATGAAAGGAAATACCCGGACTGCCTCTTTCTGGTTCATTTCCCAAAAGGGACAGTTACACTGAGCGCTTTGCGAGCCATCCGCTCTTTGTTCTCCATTATCATCCGTTGGGAGCCCTATCGAGGAGGCCGCCGAGACGTTACGCAGTGTCAGAGGTGCCTCAACTTCGGTCACGGTACCCGAAACTGCAACATCAAACCGCGTTGCAACATTTGCGCCAAGGACCACTCTACATCGGATTGCCCTGTGGACGGTGCCGGTGCGGTACAGTTTAAGTGTGCTAACTGTGGCGGTGATCACCAGAGCTCTGATCGACAGTGCCCGAAAAGGGAGAGCTTCAAACATATCCGCAAGCAGGCGTCGTCAACCAACCAGCCGAGCAGGAAGAAAGACAAACCACCGGTCTTCAGGGCGGAAGATTTTCCTCCTCTGCGTTCATCCCAGCAAGCAGGGCACCCAAGTACGCGTACGCAACTTGACCTTCCACACTTACCATCCGGCGGGTCAGCCGGTCAACGGTCGCCTCCCCCCCCTGGCTACTGGCGTCCACCCACAACAACACCACCGAGCGCTGAGTCCGAGAAGTACTCTGCGGATGAGCTGCTAGAAATTTTTAGCAGCATGACCAATGCCCTTCGTGCGTGTCGCAACAAGCCCGAGCAAATCCATGTGCTCGGTAAATTTATTATCCAATATGGATCCTAAACCCATCTCCATCGTCACCTGGAACGCTTGCTCTATTAGAGCAAAAAACATTGAGCTTGCTGACTTTCTCCGCAAGTACAACATCGACGTGGGTCTACTCACAGAGACCCACCTAAAGTCCGGCGACAGTTTTTGGCTGCCGGATCACAACATCATCCGTCTCGATCGCACCAACTCCAGGGGGGGTGGTATAGCGATCATCGTTAGAAAAGGGATGAAATACAACATCTTGCCGCACATCCACACCGCCATCATCGAAGCCCTTAGTGTGGAGGTCAAATCAGCTACCGGGTTCATCCGGTTCATCGTCGTCTACTGTCCTCGCCAGTGTAGTATCAGCAACGGTACAGCAATGCAGTTCAAGAACGACCTGGCAACCATCACCAGGACCAACTCCCGCTTCGTCGTTGGGGGAGACCTAAATGCTCGGCACGAGGCTTGGCGAAATTATCGGCAGAATCTGAAAGGTCGTCAACTCTTCGAACACTCGCAGCATGGGTTTTATACGGTGCAGTTTCCGGATGAGCCGACTTTCATCTCCCCAGCGGGGAACCCTTCAACCCTGGACTTCTTCCTGGCCAACATCGAGCTCTCCAAACCAGTGGCCCTCAACGATCTGAGCTCAGACCACCAACCTGTCGTTGCTGAGGTGGGGTTCGGTGTTGCTCCTGTCAGCTGTCTGCGGAAAGATTACCATCATGTCGACTGGGAGCGCTTTGCTCGAATGGTGGACAACAACATCGACGAGGCGCCGCCGCTCGACAGCGTGGAAAACATCGACCAGGCGTTGGAGGGTCTCCAACGAGCCATAAACGTGGCCGACGAGGCGTGTGTGCGACGTGTTCCTGTGAGGGGTAAGTTCCTTGCTATTGATTCCCATACCCGGCTGCTAATTAGATTGCGGAATGTGCGTAGACGCCAGTTCCAGAGGACCAGGGATCTGGACATTAGCCTCGAGGTGACCGATCTGAATAGGCAAATTGCTTCCAGGATGGTCTCACTCCGGAATGAAAATTTCGGACGCTTAGTCCAAAGTTTGGACGACCGCTCCAGGCCATTCTGGAAAGTAGCCAAAGTGCTGAAATCGCACCCCAAACCAGTTCCTCCCCTCAGGGTCGGAGAGAGGCTTCTTGTTGCACCGGTCGAGAGAGCAAATGCGGTAGGCAATCACATTGCCTCATCGCATTTGCTTGGCTCGACCATGGCTAGTCCAATGGAAGACCAGGTCGAGCAGTGCGTCCGCGACCTCGAAAACTTCCCCTGTACCGTTCCTCAAGAACATAAAATCACAGCAGAACAGGTTTGCTCAGCGCTGATGAGTACTAAGAACATGAAGGCCCCTGGGTTTGACGGGGTCTTCAATATGGTCTTAAAAAAGCTCAGCAACAGGGTTCACCTGTTGTTGAGCTCTATCTTCAACAGATGCTTGGAATTGCACTACTATCCAAGCATTTGGAAGATAGCCAAGATCATACCGATCCGCAAACCCGGGAAAGATCCGACGTTAGCATCAAGCTACCGTCCGATCAGCCTACTCTCATCGCTGGGTAAACTGTTTGAAAAACTGATCCTCAACCGCATGATGAAGGTGGCTGAGGAAAACAACATCTTACTCCCGGAACAGTTTGGGTTTAGGAAGGGTCACTCCACCACGCACCAGCTGGTGCGGGTGATGAACAACATCAGAAGGGACAGGGCTGTATCCAAGTCCACAGCCATGGCATTGTTGGACGTCGAAAAGGCGTTTGACAATGTCTGGCATGACGGTCTGGTATACAAGCTCTGTGCCTTCAACTTTCCATCATATTTGACGAAAATCATCTGCAGCTACCTTCGGCAGAGGTCGTTCAGGGTATCGCTGAATGGTTGTTTATCAAATACTTTTTCCATCCCAGCAGGGGTCCCGCAGGGCAGTCTGCTGGGCCCTTTGCTATACAACATTTACACCTCCGACATTCCTTCCCTGGGAGATGGCTGCGTGCTCTTTCTGTTCGCAGATGACACTGCAATTGCCGTCAAGGGAAGAATGCCTCGTGAGATCACCAACAAACTTCAGCGATGCTTAGACGCCTTTGTCGAGTATGCTAACACCTGGAAAATCAAGATCAACGCTTCCAAAACCCAGACAATAATGTTCCTTCATCGACAATCCCCCAAACTGAAGCCCCCTCCATCATGCGTTGTGGTTATGAACGGTACAGGGGTTGAGTGGTCTTCCGAAGTTACCTATCTTGGACTGCTATTCGACGAGAAACTTCTTTTCCGATCGCATGTGGAGAGGACACTGGTTAAGTGCTCAGCTTTGGTTCGGTCACTATACCCGCTAATTTGTCGCAGATCTCGCCTCTCAAGAACAAACAAACTGGCAGTCTACAAACAAATAATTGCCCCCGCGGTCTTTTACGCAGCTCCGGTGTGGGAGTCATGTGCACAAACTCACAGGAACAAAATACAGATTGCGCAAAACCGAATCTTACGGATGATCCTCGATTGTCCCTATGACACCAGGATCACAGATCTCCACCAAGAAGCAGTTACTCCAAAAGTATATGCCAGAATAACAGAAACCAAAACCAAATTTGTACATAAATGTCAGCATTCAGAATACGCTTTAATAAGCGGTTTGTACATAGTAGGTTAAGTTAGTTCTAAGCTGTAAATAGTAATTTTAAGCTGTAAATAGTAGTTTTAAGTAGTTTTCTTTCAAACAAGCGCCACCAAAGTGGACAATCCAAAATTCAAAATCTCTACAATTAGGAAGCTTAGTAAAACAAAAATCAAAACTCGCACATCAAAGATGAAAACAGTAATGTGAATCACTTATACTTTAAAAACATGTATTATACCCTACAAAAGCATAAAAATACAGATAAACTTAAACAACAACAATTTCACCCCATCAGTTTCATTACTAAACCGTACCGGCTACATACGGACGCTATCTTGAAAGAATTCTGGACGGACTGACCAAAAAAATGGATATATTCGGCACCTGGCCCCTTTTGGTGCCTCGAAATTTTGTTACAGAAGCGGCTAATTGAATTTTCTGTTTTATTACAAAATGCTGCTGCTAGCGGAAAAAACCTTGCAAATATGCATCTTTTTGTTGGTGTTAATTTTACGACAGCGGCCGGCGCCCCATCATTCTGATTCCAAAACCGCACCAGTGACATGCGGACGCTAGGTGATAGCAGCTGAAAGGAGGAAATACAAAATAGTACCGGTCATCTCGTGCCGGTTTCACCCGTAATGCTGGTGGCTTTAGTAGTAAATGGCTACTGCAAAACACTTAAATGGCTGGAATTCTGGACGGACTAACCAGGAAACTATAATCGGCAACTGGCACCTTTTGGTGCCTCTAAATTTTGTTACAGAAGCGGCTAATTGAATTTTCTGTTTTACCAAATGCTGCTGCTAGCGGAAAAAAACCTTGCAAAAATGCATGTTTGTGTTGGTGTTAATATTACGACAGCGGCCGGCGCAGCTTTCAAGAAACATTTGTCTCTGCCATTTCATCATCTATGTAGCCCATCCCTCTTTCTATTTATCTGACGAAGCCTTGGTATAAAACGTATCGTTCGAACATTTCACTCCATCAGTTTCATTATTAAACCGTACCGGATACATACGGACGCTCGGAGGAAAAACAAAATAGTACCGGTCATCTCGTGCCGGTTTGATCCGTGATGCTGGTGGCTACTGCAAAGTACTAAAATGGCTGGAATTCTGGACGGAAACCAGTAAACAAGAAATCGGCAACTGGCACCTTTTGGTGCCTCGCAGTTTTATAATAGAAGCGGTTAGTTGAATTTTATGTTTTACAATTGCTGTTGCTAGCGGAAAAAAAACCTTGCAAAAATGCATGTTCATGTTGATGTTAATTTCACGACAGCGCTAGGTGTTAGCAGCTGAAAGGAGGAAAGACAAAATAGTACCGGTCATCTCGTGCCGGTTTCACCCGTTATGCTGGTGGCTGTTAGTAATAAATGGCTACTGCAAAATACTAAAATGGCTGGAATTCTGGACGAAAATAATCGGAAACTGGTACCTTTTGGAGCCTCGAAATTTTGTTACAGAAGTTTTGTAAAAGAAGCGTTGCAATTCCCTATACTATTTGCTTCAATGGAATATTTTTTTTTTAAGAATACGGTAGTCAACGTCATGCGGTCGTGTCTTGAATACCACCCTCCTACTTTTTCCGCTAGCAGCAGCATTTTGTAATAAAACAGAAAATTCAATTAGCCGCTTCTGTAACAAAATTTCGAGGCACCAAAAGGGGCCAGGTGCCGAATATATCCATTTTTTTGGTCAGTCCGTCCAGAATTCTTTCAAGATAGCGTCCGTATGTAGCCGGTACGGTTTAGTAATGAAACTGATGGAGTGAAATGTTCGAACGATACGTTTTATACCAAGGCTTCGTCAGATAAATAGAAAGAGGGATGGGCTACATAGATGATGAAATGGCAGAGACAAATGTTTCTTGAAAGCTGCGCCGGCCGCTGTCGTAATATTAACACCAACACAAACATGCATTTTTGCAAGGTTTTTTTCCGCTAGCAGCAGCATTTGGTAAAACAGAAAATTCAATTAGCCGCTTCTGTAACAAAATTTAGAGGCACCAAAAGGTGCCAGTTGCCGATTATAGTTTCCTGGTTAGTCCGTCCAGAATTCCAGCCATTTAAGTGTTTTGCAGTAGCCATTTACTACTAAAGCCACCAGCATTACGGGTGAAACCGGCACGAGATGACCGGTACTATTTTGTATTTCCTCCTTTCAGCTGCTATCACCTAGCGTCCGCATGTCACTGGTGCGGTTTTGGAATCAGAATGATGGGGCGCCGGCCGCTGTCGTAAAATTAACACCAACAAAAAGATGCATATTTGCAAGGTTTTTTCCGCTAGCAGCAGCATTTTGTAATAAAACAGAAAATTCAATTAGCCGCTTCTGTAACAAAATTTCGAGGCACCAAAAGGGGCCAGGTGCCGAATATATCCATTTTTTTGGTCAGTCCGTCCAGAATTCTTTCAAGATAGCGTCCGTATGTAGCCGGTACGGTTTAGTAATGAAACTGATGGGGTGAAATGTTCGAACGGTACGTTTTATACCAAGGCTTCGTCAGATAAATTAAAAGTGGGATGGGCTACGCAAATTATGGAATGGAAGAGACAAATGTTTCTTGAAAGCTGCGCCGGCCGCTGTCATAATATTAACACCAACACAAACATGCATTTTTGCAAGGTTTTTTCCGCTAGCAGCATCATTTGGTAAAACAGAAAATTCAATTTGCCGCTTCTGTAACAAAATTTAGAGGCACCAAAAGGTGCCAGTTGCCGATTATATTTTCCTGGTTAGTCCGTCCAGAATTCCAGCCATTTAAGTGTTTTGCAGTAGCCATTTACTACTAAAGCCACCAGCATTACGGGTGAAACCGGCACGAGATGACCGGTACTATTTTGTATTTCCTCCTTTCAGCTGCTATCACCTAGCGTCCGCATGTCACTGGTGCGGTTTTGGAATCAGAATGATGGGGCGCCGGCCGCTGTCGTAAAATTAACACCAACAAAAAGATGCATATTTACAAGGTTTTTTCCGCTAGCAGCAGCATTTCGTAACAAAACAGAAAATTCAATTAGCCGCTTCTGTAACAAAATTTCGAGGCACCAAAAGGGGCCAGGTGCCGAATATATCCATGTTTTTGGTCAGTCCGTCCAGAATTCTTTCAAGATAGCGTCCGTATGTAGCCGGTACGGCTTAGTAATGAAACTGATGGGGTGAAATGTTCGAACGGTACGTTTTATACCAAGGCTTCGTCAGATAAATTAAAAGTGGGATGGGCTACGCAAATTATGGAATGGAAGAGACAAATGTTTCTTGAAAGCTGCGCCGGCCGCTGTCATAATATTAACACCAACACAAACATGCATTTTTGCAAGGTTTTTTCCGCTAGCAGCATCATTTGGTAAAACAGAAAATTCAATTTGCCGCTTCTGTAACAAAATTTAGAGGCACCAAAAGGTGCCAGTTGCCGATTATAGTTTCCTGGTTAGTCCGTCCAGAATTCCAGCCATTTAAGTGTTTTGCAGTAGCCATTTACTACTAAAGCCACCAGCATTACGGGTGAAACCGGCACGAGATGACCGGTACTATTTTGTATTTCCTCCTTTCAGCTGCTATCACCTAGCGTCCGCATGTCACTGGTGCGGTTTTGGAATCAGAATGATGGGGCGCCGGCCGCTGTCGTAAAATTAACACCAACAAAAAGATGCATATTTGCAAGGTTTTTTCCGCTAGCAGCAGCATTTTGTAATAAAACAGAAAATTCAATTAGCCGCTTCTGTAACAAAATTTCGAGGCACCAAAAGGGGCCAGGTGCCGAATATATCCATTTTTTTGGTCAGTCCGTCCAGAATTCTTTCAAGATAGCGTCCGTATGTAGCCGGTACGGTTTAGTAATGAAACTGATGGGGTGAAATTTTTTTTTTACAGCTTAAAATTACTATTTACAGCTTAGAACTAACTTAACCTACTATGTACAAACCGCTTATTAAAGCGTATTCTGAATGCTGACATTTATGTACAAATTTGGTTTTGGTTTCTGTTATTCTGGCATCTACTTTTGGAGTAACTGCTTCTTGGTGGAGATCTGTGATCCTGGTGTCATAGGGACAATCGAGGATCATCCGTAAGATTCGGTTTTGCGCAATCTGTATTTTGTTCCTGTGAGTTTGTGCACATGACTCCCACACCGGAGCTGCGTAAAAGACCGCGGGGGCAATTATTTGTTTGTAGACTGCCAGTTTGTTTGTTCTTGAGAGGCGAGATCTGCGACAAATTAGCGGGTATAGTGACCGAACCAAAGCTGAGCACTTAACCAGTGTCCTCTCCACATGCGATCGGAAAAGAAGTTTCTCGTCGAATAGCAGTCCAAGATAGGTAACTTCGGAAGACCACTCAACCCCTGTACCGTTCATAACCACAACGCATGATGGAGGGGGCTTCAGTTTGGGGGATTGTCGATGAAGGAACATTATTGTCTGGGTTTTGGAAGCGTTGATCTTGATTTTCCAGGTGTTAGCATACTCGACAAAGGCGTCTAAGCATCGCTGAAGTTTGTTGGTGATCTCACGAGGCATTCTTCCCTTGACGGCAATTGCAGTGTCATCTGCGAACAGAAAGAGCACGCAGCCATCTCCCAGGGAAGGAATGTCGGAGGTGTAAATGTTGTATAGCAAAGGGCCCAGCAGACTGCCCTGCGGGACCCCTGCTGGGATGGAAAAAGTATTTGATAAACAACCATTCAGCGATACCCTGAACGACCTCTGCCGAAGGTAGCTGCAGATGATTTTCGTCAAATATGATGGAAAGTTGAAGGCACAGAGCTTGTATACCAGACCGTCATGCCAGACATTGTCAAACGCCTTTTCGACGTCCAACAATGCCATGGCTGTGGACTTGGATACAGCCCTGTCCCTTCTGATGTTGTTCATCACCCGCACCAGCTGGTGCGTGGTGGAGTGACCCTTCCTAAACCCAAACTGTTCCGGGAGTAAGATGTTGTTTTCCTCAGCCACCTTCATCATGCGGTTGAGGATCAGTTTTTCAAACAGTTTACCCAGCGATGAGAGTAGGCTGATCGGACGGTAGCTTGATGCTAACGTCGGATCTTTCCCGGGTTTGCGGATCGGTATGATCTTGGCTATCTTCCAAATGCTTGGATAGTAGTGCAATTCCAAGCATCTGTTGAAGATAGAGCTCAACAACAGGTGAACCCTGTTGCTGAGCTTTTTTAAGACCATATTGAAGACCCCGTCAAACCCAGGGGCCTTCATGTTCTTAGTACTCATCAGCGCTGAGCAAACCTGTTCTGCTGTGATTTTATGTTCTTGAGGAACGGTACAGGGGAAGTTTTCGAGGTCGCGGACGCACTGCTCGACCTGGTCTTCCATTGGACTAGCCATGGTCGAGCCAAGCAAATGCGATGAGGCAATGTGATTGCCTACCGCATTTGCTCTCTCGACCGGTGCAACAAGAAGCCTCTCTCCGACCCTGAGGGGAGGAACTGGTTTGGGGTGCGATTTCAGCACTTTGGCTACTTTCCAGAATGGCCTGGAGCGGTCGTCCAAACTTTGGACTAAGCGTCCGAAATTTTCATTCCGGAGTGAGACCATCCTGGAAGCAATTTGCCTATTCAGATCGGTCACCTCGAGCCTAATGTCCAGATCCCTGGTCCTCTGGAACTGGCGTCTACGCACATTCCGCAATCTAATTAGCAGCCGGGTATGGGAATCAATAGCAAGGAACTTACCCCTCACAGGAACACGTCGCACACACGCCTCGTCGGCCACGTTTATGGCTCGTTGGAGACCCTCCAACGCCTGGTCGATGTTTTCCACGCTGTCGAGCGGCGGCGCCTCGTCGATGTTGTTGTCCACCATTCGAGCAAAGCGCTCCCAGTCGACATGATGGTAATCTTTCCGCAGACAGCTGACAGGAGCAACACCGAACCCCACCTCAGCAACGACAGGTTGGTGGTCTGAGCTCAGATCGTTGAGGGCCACTGGTTTGGAGAGCTCGATGTTGGCCAGGAAGAAGTCCAGGGTTGAAGGGTTCCCCGCTGGGGAGATGAAAGTCGGCTCATCCGGAAACTGCACCGTATAAAACCCATGCTGCGAGTGTTCGAAGAGTTGACGACCGTTCAGATTCTGCCGATAATTTCGCCAAGCCTCGTGCCGAGCATTTAGGTCTCCCCCAACGACGAAGCGGGAGTTGGTCCTGGTGATGGTTGCCAGGTCGTTCTTGAACTGCATTGCTGTACCGTTGCTGATACTACACTGGCGAGGACAGTAGACGACGATGAACCGGATGAACCCGGTAGCTGATTTGACCTCCACACTAAGGGCTTCGATGATGGCGGTGTGGATGTGCGGCAAGATGTTGTATTTCATCCCTTTTCTAACGATGATCGCTATACCACCCCCCCTGGAGTTGGTGCGATCGAGACGGATGATGTTGTGATCCGGCAGCCAAAAACTGTCGCCGGACTTTAGGTGGGTCTCTGTGAGTAGACCCACGTCGATGTTGTACTTGCGGAGAAAGTCAGCAAGCTCAATGTTTTTTGCTCTAATAGAGCAAGCGTTCCAGGTGACGATGGAGATGGGTTTAGGATCCATATTGGATAATAAATTTACCGAGCACATGGATTTGCTCGGGCTTGTTGCGACACGCACGAAGGGCATTGGTCATGCTGCTAAAAATTTCTAGCAGCTCATCCGCAGAGTACTTCTCGGACTCAGCGCTCGGTGGTGTTGTTG
The DNA here is from genome assembly GCF_029784165.1 of Wyeomyia smithii. Lineage (NCBI taxonomy): Eukaryota > Metazoa > Arthropoda > Insecta > Diptera > Culicidae > Wyeomyia > Wyeomyia smithii. The sequence continues at coordinate 163,029,638 of NC_073694.1, forward strand.
TGGGTGGACGCCAGTAGCCAGGGGGGGGAGGCGACCGTTGACCGGCTGACCCGCCGGATGGTAAGTGTGGAAGGTCAAGTTGCGTACGCGTACTTGGGTGCCCTGCTTGCTGGGATGAACGCAGAGGAGGAAAATCTTCCGCCCTGAAGACCGGTGGTTTGTCTTTCTTCCTGCTCGGCTGGTTGGTTGACGACGCCTGCTTGCGGATATGTTTTAAGCTCTCCCTTTTCGGGCACTGTCGATCAGAGCTCTGGTGATCACCGCCACAGTTAGCACACTTAAACTGTACCGCACCGGCACCGTCCACAGGGCAATCCGATGTAGAGTGGTCCTTGGCGCAAATGTTGCAACGCGGTTTGATGTTGCAGTTTCGGGTACCGTGACCGAAGTTGAGGCACCTCTGACACTGCGTAACGTCTCGGCGGCCTCCTCGATAGGGCTCCCAACGGATGATAATGGAGAACAAAGAGCGGATGGCTCGCAAAGCGCTCAGTGTAACTGTCCCTTTTGGGAAATGAACCAGAAAGAGGCAGTCCGGGTATTTCCTTTCATTTTCATTTCTGCGTTTGATCGGATAGACAGCAATTGGGGCCAATTTGTACCGATCCTTGATTTCGGCACCGATCAGCTTGGGGTCGAAACCTGGCAAGCCTCTGATGACCACCTTGAAAGGCTTTTCCCCAGGAATGTCGTGGGTGAAGAACTCAGATTTAGAATTTTTCAAAAACTTCGTGGCCTTCTCAAAATCCACCTTCGTGTGGAGCATAACCTTCGTACCGATGCCGCATAACTTATATTCAGCTGCTACGCCCAGCGATGCAAAGTCGCTAATGAGCTTGTTGAGAGGAACGTTTTTCACTACCAGCGGGGGAAGCTTCACTTTCACCGTATTGGGGCTGGCAGAATCCGGAACATCAGTCGGCTCGCCAAAATCTCCAACGTCGCTAGCGTTTGTCACCGTGTCGCAGTCAGCCACGCTTTTCGAAGTGCAACTGCTTCCGCCTGGTTTCTTCTTTTTACTGCCTACTTCAGCAGCAGAGTTTTGTTTCGCAGGGCTCGAGCCTGCTCTTCTCTTTTTCTTTGACATCACACAGCGATGCAAGCGACGAACTGTCGCACAAAACGGAATAAAATTTTTAACTAACCCGGCTTTTCAGAAATAGAACTGTACTTCTCAACAGTCTGAGAGCGAATCATGATGGGGTGAAATGTTCGAACGGTACGTTTTATACCAAGGCTTCGTCAGATAAATTAAAAGTGGGATGGGCTACGCAAATTATGGAATGGAAGAGACAAATGTTTCTTGAAAGCTGCGCCGGCCGCTGTCATAATATTAACACCAACACAAACATGCATTTTTGCAAGGTTTTTTCCGCTAGCAGCATCATTTGGTAAAACAGAAAATTCAATTTGCCGCTTCTGTAACAAAATTTAGAGGCACCAAAAGGTGCCAGTTGCCGATTATAGTTTCCTGGTTAGTCCGTCCAGAATTCCAGCCATTTAAGTGTTTTGCAGTGGCCATTTACTACTAAAGCCACCAGCATTACGGGTGAAACCGGCACGAGATGACCGGTACTATTTTGTATTTCCTCCTTTCAGCTGCTATCACCTAGCGTCCGCATGTCACTGGTGCGGTTTTGGAATCAGAATGATGGGGCGCCGGCCGCTGTCGTAAAATTAACACCAACAAAAAGATGCATATTTGCAAGGTTTTTTGAAGTAGAATACTTCTCTCAGGAAGTTCGGCTACATAGAGATGTGAAATAAAAATCTAAAACCGAAAAAGTGAAAAATATGTCCAATTTCAAATGCTAATAAATCGGTCAGTATCCGATGGATTTCTTTCGTTCTTGCAGCAATAGATTGGAAAATCTTCTAAGATTCTTCCCAAATGAAGATAGTTGTAATTTTACTATTCAAACTATTGTACTATTGGAAATAGTCAAGTCTTGTCAAAACGAAAAATTCGACCTCTGATTGGTCGTTATATGATCGCTTCCCAAGCACGGTCGACAGAATCATATATCTTGCAATTTAAAACATGCTATTTGGCCTATATAAGAGCCTGTTTCAGTCGAAGCCGCTCATAATAGTTCTAGACAGCGACAACAGCAGTCGTCCTCTCTTAGCAGCAGCACTAGCATTGCAGTAGATACCAGCAATGGCGGAAAGCGGCCTCAGCTGTGGCGTAGCAATGGATAGTAGTTGCAGCGGATTCAAGCAACGATAGCAGCTGGGCCAGCTGTTGCAGGGACAGCGGATGCCAATGGCAGCGTATAGCGGCCACAACTGTAGGATGGCTACGGATAGCGTATCAGTTGCAGCGGGTATCAGCATCGATAGCAGCTGATGCAGTAAGTTTACTTTAGTGAAATGCAGTCTCTGTGCGATATTGGACACTAGTAAATGCATTCACATGAGCCGTCTAGTTTTGATTGTTAAATCAGCTTTCCACTGCTTATTTTATCACAAGGAATACTTTATTCGCACTGTCAGTGATAACACCAATATGTGATCGGTATTTTTTCCGATATTGAATTGAACAACAAATTGTTCTTTTCAGGATGAAATAAAAACCTGATGATTGAAGAGTTAATATTTTCTTTTGAGTTAATTTACATTTTTAAATTTGTAAAAGCTATAAATTTTACTTTATCTCCATGTCGCAGAACGTACTGAATTATCTTTTCCTTCAGTCATGAGTACGACATCCGAAAAATTTTCATTATCTGCATAAAATTAATAAAATTAAAAATTATTTTTTCGCATAACCAAAATTTGAAAATTGTCAAGCTCCAAACATGACAAGCAACTTACTACAGTCAGGTTTTTGTTTCACGCGGTTTTTTACAAGGTTTTTTTAACGCGGATTTTTGAATTAACGCGGTTTTTTTACGCGGGTTTTTGAATTAACGCGTTTTTTTTTACGCGGATTTTTGAATTAACGCGTTTTTTTTTTACGCGATACCGCGCTAATTCAAAAAAAAGTTTACAAATTTCCGAATTAACGTGGGGTGAAACCAGAAACGTTTAAGTGTTTATCTAGTAAAAGACTTAGTCCAAAAAAATACTCTCAGCCCATCGAAAGATCCGGAATAACCGTCAAAGAGGACAACTTTAAATACTGGTTCTAGAGCGTCTAGGGTTTTTATAAAGCCCTTCTTGCTGGACTACTTTACGCGGATTTAAAAAAAAAAACGTGGTTTTTTTACGCGGATTTTTGAATTAACGCGGAATTTTGAATTAGCGCGGTTTTTTTACGCGGATTTTCGAATTAACGTGGTTTTTTTTACGAGGTACGTTTTTTTACGAGGTACGTACGAGGTACGTAATGGTCAATCTTTGTTGAAGCGCAAAATTCGATTGATCTGATTAGTCAACGTTTATTTACAAGAAAAAATGACTGACACGCAAGCAGCCGGGTTATCTTTCTTGTAAAAGTATTCTACTTCAACCTTGCGGTCGTGGCTTTGCACACAACCCTCTCGTGATTTTTCCGCTAGCAGCAGCATTTCGTAATAAAACAGAAAATTCAATTAGCCGCTTCTGTAACAAAATTTCGAGGCACCAAAAGGGGCCAGGTGCCGAATATATCCATTTTTTTGGTCAGTCCGTCCAGAATTCTTTCAAGATAGCGTCCGTATGTAGCCGGTACGGTTTAGTAATGAAACTGATGGGGTGAAATGTTCGAACGGTACGTTTTATACCAAGGCTTCGTCAGATAAATTAAAAGTGGGATGGGCTACGCAAATTATGGAATGGAAGAGACAAATGTTTCTTGAAAGCTGCGCCGGCCGCTGTCATAATATTAACACCAACACAAACATGCATTTTTGCAAGGTTTTTTCCGCTAGCAGCATCATTTGGTAAAACAGAAAATTCAATTTGCCGCTTCTGTAACAAAATTTAGAGGCACCAAAAGGTGCCAGTTGCCGATTATAGTTTCCTGGTTAGTCCGTCCAGAATTCCAGCCATTTAAGTGTTTTGCAGTAGCCATTTACTACTAAAGCCACCAGCATTACGGGTGAAACCGGCACGAGATGACCGGTACTATTTTGTATTTCCTCCTTTCAGCTGCTATCACCTAGCGTCCGCATGTCACTGGTGCGGTTTTGGAATCAGAATGATGGGGCGCCGGCCGCTGTCGTAAAATTAACACCAACAAAAAGATGCATATTTGCAAGGTTTTTTCCGCTAGCAGCAGCATAAACATCGGAAACAGAAAGTGACAACAACAATAACAACAAAGTCAGATCGATTGTATCCGTTAGTGTCGACTGTGCTTGGGAAGAGAGGTAGTGATTGGCTGCGCGGTATGATTTAGACAATCGATATTAATTACCAATTTTTCAATAGTGTATCTCAAACAATAGTTTGTTTTTGTTACATAAATTTAACCGTAAAAGAATTTCTGATCGATTGATGCCAAAACCTCGAAAACCTGATTATAGATGACTGCAAAATAAGCGCTCAAAACCTGACCACTTTTCTCTGGTTTTCCCTGGTTGAATTACTAGATTTTTAAATTCAGGGGCCTAACTTCGATATAGACGTTAGTCAACGTCAAAAAAATGAAATAACTGATGAGTCGCTGCCTCATGCTCCAAACAGAGTTTTAGCTCAACAATGATTAAATGAGATTAATTTAGTGAATGAATTTCAACTAATTTACCCGTCTAGTGCCCAGTGCCGCCTTTAGACGGGTTTCAGTCAAACCTCTATAATGCTTCAATAAATACTTAAAAAGGTTTATAATGATTCATAGTGATTTTACCGAAGTCCGTCTAAAAATTAACTTGAACGCTAGAGGGTTAAGGTCACTTAAAATTAACTTGATGCACAGAATTAATAATCCTGGTGAATAACACTCCGTACAAAAGGATTTTCCAACCTACGTAGGTTCCGCGAGGCATAATATAATGAGCATCAATTTGAAAATTCAAAATGGAGTTATTTTCTGGTAAATTCTCCGATTTAATTCGCTGCTCTTTTTGCGATCACAAATCATACGAGCATATTACTTCATTTGCCCACTAGCGTTAATGGAGACGCATTAGGCTATGTTAATGTAAACATTAAGTTGTGTGTGTGTGTGTGATATTTGGAGTTACTGTTTGATACAATACTCGAACCAGACATAAAAAGGTCATTGTGTTTTCACCATTCTAGAAAACAAGTGTTTAACTGAGCTTTGAGTTAGTTTTAACAGTTTGTCGTTTGTTTAAATCAGCGACATTGGAGGTGAATATTCAAAATAAAATGCCGAATCACTAGTTCATTTTACTTATTTTACATCTGGTTATTCTGCGAAATGAGAACAGCATCCGAAAAGTAAAATTATACCGAAGAAACTTCCCTGGCAACATTTCTTTATGTTAAGGAAGCATTTGATAACGCGTCTCACAACTCAATTCAAATAGCCATGGAAAGGCATGGCATAGACAGGAACATAATCCAGTGGACTCAAGCTATGCTAATAAACCGCGATATAACTGCTAAACTCGGTGACACGCCCCTAACAAAAAAAAAACTACAAAAGGATGTCCTTAAGGCAAGATATTATCGTCCTTGCTGTGGTCATCAATCGTAGACGATCTTCTTCGAAGCTTATCGGAAAAAGACTTCGAAGTGATTGGTTTTGAAGACAACATAGTGATTTTAGTAAACCTCCAAAACGACTATTGTCCCTTTAACTCGAAAAAAGGAAATACATTATTCCTAAATAACGACTGGAAGGCACCGACATGTAGCTTTCCACTGAAGCCAAATATTTGAAAATCATACTAGACCGGAAACTAAGCTGGAACACTCAAATTGAACAAACAATCACCAAAGCTACAAATATTCTATAGGTATCCAGCAGAGCCTTAGGAAAAACACTGGGGCCCCAGCATGATACATTGGATATTTAAAACAATAACCATACCAATAATAACCTACGCCTCGTTACTTTGGTGGCCCAAAACCACTAAAACATAAACTCAAGCTAAGCTGGGCGAAATCCAGAGATTGACTTGTGCATCGATTTAATGGAATGAGGAGCCCTCCATCAATAGCCTGAGGATTGGGTGAAAATGAAACCAAACTTCGAAATTCCCTACAGAATATTAGAGATAGTTGGCAACAAGGTGGGCCAACAATTCAAGACGGTTAACCACGCTTCTACACAGACGGTCCATAAAGGAACGGTTCCGCGGGTGCGGGATTCACAGGGCAAGGAATTAGCAAATATTTCCACATAGGAAATTGGCCAACAGTATTTCAGGTGAAAGTATATGCGATAATAAAATGCGCGAATACGTGTCTGAAAAGAAATTACCGACACGCAAATATTTGCATTTCCTGTGATAGCCAGACAGCGCCTAAACTCCTGAATTCTCCTTTTTGCCACTCTCAACTAGTGTGGGAATAGGATGACAGTTTGCTATGAAAAACAAGGTTAACTTATACTGGGTTCCTGGCTATTGTGGAATTGAAGGAGAAGACTGACTTACTAGCCAAACAAGGGTCATCCACTAAATTTGTTGGCTCAGAACCTTTCTGTTGAGTCCCCCGAGCACTCTAAAAGCTAAACTCGATGAATGGGACGCGGATTGCGACAATCGAAAAGATTCCTAGAGCCAAATCGCGGGAAGAGCCTTGTGCTTTTAGGCTAAATAAGAAGAACATTATTAGGTCTGATAACAGAGCACTGTCTGAGTAAGTATCACCTCAAGAAACTAGACAAACTTGATGATGATAAATGTCGCCTTTGTGGCATCGAAAGCGAAACATCAGAATATATACTTTGCGAATGCCGAGTATTAATACAACGCAGATTGCGATCTTCCTTAAGGGACACAAAAAAACCACCCGATAGTTATTTGGAGGGAAAGTCTCGGTGAGATAATAAACTTCATACGAAGTGCGTTGCCTAACTGGGATACATGGACGATGTAGCAAAGACATCAACTCGCCTATTAGTGATGCTCGTATTCACTTAGTTTAAGTTGGGGCATACCGCAATAGATCAAATAATGGTCGCAGTTGTTCAGTCTCCTGAAAGGGGAAAAACCTCATACTAAATTATATCCATTCTTTCAATATAGATTGTTATTATATTGTTTTTATGCTGATAAAAAGTTTTATAACAACAAGGAACTAGGTATTCAAGAATGATGCAACAGTTTGATTGTGACTGTAATTTCATGACCACAATGCGCAATGTAAAATGGAAAATATTATTATAAAAATAATCAAAACATGCAACTATTCGACCGCTGTTTTCAAAGACATTTTTCACATGTTTTTAACACATTTGTTAATTCAATTATTTATTTTTAATTAATTTTAGCATGACAAAAGTGCATGATTATAAAGGATAGGATTATAATATAATCAGATTATTTGTCGATTTACAGCTAATGAACTTTTATTAACTCTTTAGTGCCCAGTGCCGCCTTTAGACGGTCTTTAGTCGAACCTTTAAAAAAGCTTCAAAAAGCTTCAAAAAGATATATATATATATATATATATATATATATATATATATATATATATATATATATATATATATATATATATATATATATATATATATATATATATATATATATATATATATATATATAGTTCAATCGAAACCCGCTTAAGCCTCTAGTGCCCAAATTAATTTTTAGACTGACTTCGAAAAAATCATTTTTAAGCTTTAAGAACATTTTTTATGTTCTTTTTGAAGCTTTTTTAAAGGTTCGACTAAAGACCGTCTAAAGGCGGCACTGGGCACTAAAGAGTTAATAAAAGTTCATTAGCTGTAAATCGACAAATAATCTGATTATATTATAATCCTATCCTTTATAATCATGCACTTTTGTCATGCTAAAATTAATTAAAAATAAATAATTGAATTAACAAATGTGTTAAAAACATGTGAAAAATGTCTTTGAAAACAGCGGTCGAATAGTTGCATGTTTTGATTATTTTTATAATAATATTTTCCATTTTACATTGCGCATTGTGGTCATGAAATTACAGTCACAATCAAACTGTTGCATCATTCTTGAATACCTAGTTCCTTGTTGTTATAAAACTTTTTATCAGCATAAAAACAATATAATAACAATCTATATTGAAAGAATGGATATAATTTAGTATGAGGTTTTTCCCCTTTCAGGAGACTGAACAACTGCGACCATTATTTGATCTATTGCGGTATGCCCCAACTTAAACTAAGTGAATACGAGCATCACTAATTGGCGAGTTGATGTCTTGGCTACATCGTCCATGTATCCCAGTTAGGCAACGCACTTCGTATGAAGTTTATTATCTCACCGGGACTTTCCCTCCAAATAACTATCGGGTGGTTTTTTTGTGTCCCTTAAGGAAGATCGCAATCTGCGTTGTATTAATACTCGGCATTCGCAAAGTATATATTCTGATGTTTCGCTTTCGATGCCACAAAGGCGACATTTATCATCATCAAGTTTGTCTAGTTTCTTGAGGTGATACTTACTCAGACAGTGCTCTGTTATCAGACCTAATAATGTTCTTCTTATTTAGCCTGAAAAGCACAAGGCTCTTCCCGCGATTTGGCTCTAGGAATCTTTTCGATTGTCGCAATCCGCGTCCCATTCATCGAGTTTAGCTTTTAGAGTGCTCGGGGGACTCAACAGAAAGGTTCTGAGCCAACAAATTTAGTGGATGACCCTTGTTTGGCTAGTAAGTCAGTCTTCTCCTTCAATTCCACAATAGCCAGGAACCCAGTATAAGTTAACCTTGTTTTTCATAGCAAACTGTCATCCTATTCCCACACTAGTTGAGAGTGGCAAAAAGGAGAATTCAGGAGTTTAGGCGCTGTCTGGCTATCACAGGAAATGCAAATATTTGCGTGTCGGTAATTTCTTTTCAGACACGTATTCGCGCATTTTATCATCGCATATACTTTCACCTGAAATACTGTTGGCCAATTTCCTATGTGGAAATATTTGCTAATTCCTTGCCCTGTGAATCCCGCACCCGCGAAACCGTTCCTTTATGGACCGTCTGTGTAGAAGCGTGGTTAACCGTCTTGAATTGTGGGCCCACCTTGTTGCCAACTATCTCTAATATTCTGTAGGGAATTTCGAAGTTTGGTTTCATTTTCACCCAATCCTCAGGCTATTGATGGAGGGCTCCTCATTCCATTAAATCGATGCACAAGTCAATCTCTGGATTTCGCCCAGCTTAGCTTGAGTTGATGTTTTAGTGGTTTTGGGCCACCAAAGTAACGAGGCGTAGGTTATTATTGGTATGGTTATTGTTTTAAATATCCAATGTATCATGCTGGGGCCCCAGTGTTTTTCCTAAGGCTCTGCTGGATACCTATAGAATATTTGTAGCTTTGGTGATTGTTTGTTCAATTTGAGTGTTCCAGCTTAGTTTCCGGTCTAGTATGATTTTCAAATATTTGGCTTCAGTGGAAAGCTACATGTTGGTGCCTTCCAGTCGTTATTTAGGAATAATGTATTTCCTTTTTTCGAGTTAAAGGGACAATAGTCGTTTTGGAGGGATTTCACTCAACCCCTCTTACCTGCACCATTGAGTTGTAACATTTAGTGCCGTTTGCATTCTATTAGAAATAACGCAGTCGTTAGGGGAAGTTTACTTAAATCACTATGTTGTCTTCAAAACCAATCACTTCGAAGTCTTTTTCCGATAAGCTTCGAAGAAGATCGTCTACGATTGATGACCACAGCAAGGACGATAATATCTTGCCTTAAGGACATCCTTTTGTAGTTTTTTTTTGTTAGGGGCGTGTCACCGAGTTTAGCAGTTAAATCGCGGTTTATTAGCATAGCTTGAGTCCACTGGATTATGTTCCTGTCTATGCCATGCCTTTCCATGGCTATTTGAATTGAGTTGTGAGACGCGTTATCAAATGCTCCCTTAACATAAAGAAATGTTGCCAGGGAAGTTTCTTCGGTATAATTTTACTTTTCGGATGCTGTTCTCATTTCGCAGAATAACCAGATGTAAAATAAGTAAAATGAACTAGTGATTCGGCATTTTATTTTGAATATTCACCTCCAATGTCGCTGATTTAAACAAACGACAAACTGTTAAAACTAACTCAAAGCTCAGTAAAACACTTGTTTTCTAGAATGGTGAAAACACAATGACCTTTTTATGTCTGGTTCGAGTATTGTATCAAACAGTAACTCCAAATATCACACACACACACAACTTAATGTTTACATTAACATAGCCTAATGCGTCTCCATTAACGCTAGTGGGCAAATGAAGTAATATGCTCGTATGATTTGTGATCGCAAAAAGAGCAGCGAATTAAATCGGAGAATTTACCAGAAAATAACTCCATTTTGAATTTTCAAATTGATGCTCATTATATTATGCCTCGCGGAACCTACGTAGGTTGGAAAATCCTTTTGTACGGAGTGTTATTCACCCGGATTATTAATTCTGTGCATCAAGTTAATTTTAAGTGACCTTAACCCTCTAGCGTTCAAGTTAATTTTTAGACGGACTTCGGTAAAATCACTATGAATCATTATAAACCTTTTTAAGTATTTATTGAAGCATTATAGAGGTTTGACTGAAACCCGTCTAAAGGCGGCACTGGGCACTAGACGGGTAAATTAGTTGAAATTCATTCACTAAATTAATCTCATTTAATCATTGTTGAGCTAAAACTCTGTTTGGAGCATGAGGCAGCGACTCATCAGTTATTTTATTTTTTTTCTATTTCCCATGTACGCGTGAACACTTAACGTCGAAATTTGTCAAAAACAACATTTTTCAAATGAGTTGCAAATGTCAATCCGGATGAGATGTTTGCAAGGATGTGTTTGTGATAACGTGAACTTCTATTCCCCCGGATAATGTATGATCTGATTCCGCGGAATTCGATAACTTTTTTAATATTGAAAACGCTCGACAACACATAACAATCCCTAAGTTCGAAAACTTCTTAGGAATAGTTATAATTTTTATTTTCGGAATTTCTATCAACCGGTTTACTAGCATTGATCATAAAGAACTCATTTGTTGCAAAATATTGATCAATTGTCATTTTGTTGACGCCTGGCACAAGTTGTTACTATATTTTCCAATTTTCTTAAACAAAATTTTAAAAAACCTGCAGATTGTCTATCAGAATTCAAAATCTGATAGATTTCCTGTCAGAGCAGGTGTGCCTCAAGGTTCAGTCTTGGGTCCAGTCCTGTACAACATTTTTACTTCAGATCTTCCTGATTTGCCTTCAGGATGCACAAAGTCATTGTTCTGTGATGATACAAGCATTTCCGTAAAAGGAAAAAGTCTTCGTGTCATATGCAGTCGATTGCAGAAAAGTTTAGATATTTTTCTTCCTACTTGCAAAAGTGGAAAATTTCTCCCAATGCTTCTAAAACTCAAATGATAATTTTTCCCTATAAGACTAGGGCTTCTTTTCTTAAGCCAAACAATAATCACGTTATCAAGATGAATAGGGTTATTTTAAGTTGGTCTGACAAGGTGAAGTACTTGGGACTAATTTACGATATAAAACTTATTTTCAAATAGCACATTGAAAGTATACATTGTATACTATATTGTATATTATACTATACAAGCAAAGTGTATCAAATATACGAGATGTTTATATCCTCTCATTAATAGGAATTCCAAACTTTGTTTAAAGAATAAACTTTTGATTTACAAACAAATTTTTAGACCAGCAATGCTTTATGCTGTACCGATTTGGTCAAGCTGTTGTTTAACAAGAAAGAAAACGCTTCAAAGACTTCAGAATAAAATTCTGAAAATGATTTTGAAGCGTCCTCCTTGGTTTGGTACACTCTAATTACATAGACTTACTGGTGTTGAAACATTAGAAGCTATGTCAAATAAAATTATTAACAATTTTCGACAAAAATCGTTGCAATCCTCAATTGCTACGATAAGCTCTCTTTATAGCCAATAAGTTAGCAATTAAGTTAGTTGTAAGTTTACTTCCCTTTCTTGACAAACCTACTAAATCCCTACGAACGATAAGTCCTAATTGCGAAAGCAAACAAATCCTAACAATTAAAATTACAATTTTTCTAACAGTGTTGAGAAATCACCATTTGTGATTGGACACACATACTCATTATTTACTAATATTTATCATAAATACTTAAACTACTAACAACCCCCCCTTATTAAAAAAAGTAGTTACTATTCGAGTTATTCGCGTTAAAAAAATTTTTGAAGGCTGTTCGCACCTACGTGAACTCTCATATGTAATTGTCAAAATGTGGGTGATGACAAAAGCAAACATATTTCCTTCCTCCTTTTTCGCACACAAAAACCAAACAAATATCAGCAACGCCGTCAACGCGAATAACTGGTTCGATTTCCAAAAAAAAAACCTTAAAATTTGTCAATGTTTACAACGCTCCCAACATATGTAACTACCGTTTAACGTTAATCGCATTTTGGTAAGCATTTACACTAAAGTCGCTTTTTACGCAGGGGATACGTGCCGCGTAAATTCCGGTATCCGCGTAAAAAAACCTGCGTTAATTCTGCAATCCGAGTGAAGATAAACCGAAATCCGAGCAAAAAAAAAATACTGCGTAAATTCCGGAATCCGCGTAAATTTTTTACGCGGATTCCGGAATTTACGAGTTTTTTCACGCGGATTCCGGAATCTACGCGTTATTTTTTTTTTTGTGCCGATTTCGGTTACCCTTCACTCGGAATGCAGAATTAACGCTAGTTTTTTTTACGCGGATTCTGGAATTTACGCGGATCCCGGAATTTACGCGACTTTAGTGAACTCCTCTGTGCGTCGTCCACTGACAGTACTAGCTGATCGTGTTCTTTGATTGTATTTCGCTTTAGGATCCTCCAGGCGTCAGTGTTGATTTCGTTCCGGCTTTCTTTCAGGCCAAGAATCGTTCTGTCATTATATACTGCGATTTTTGGAAAAAATACGGATATGATTTCCAGTTCCGGGATGTTGTTCTCATCAGTGTTCAGCTGTTTCCCAAGGTTTAAGAGTCGATGTGATTATTTTAAGTCAGTCCACTGTATTTGTCCTGGCATCCAAAAATCATGAAGCACGACTTAAACTTCAGATTTCCAAATTGTGGTTTCATTCTCTCTCTTCTCTGTTCCATAACCTTTTCGAGGATGGATTGCTCTATCAGTTCTAGATTTGTTGTGGAGAGTTCATTTCTGGGGTGGTTCATTGGGAGAACCCCTGTCCTAACTGTGTTAGGTTTCGTTGTTAGGTTAGTGTTTCGCTATATGTTGGAGGACAATTAGTTCTGGCGGTTAGTTCTATTGAAGTTCCTGCTGCTCCTGTTTATATTGCATCCAACCTTGTATTAACCGAAAAAATACTATATTTTGTTTAATTAGGGCTATCATTACATATTTAGAGATAATCAATTTTTCCTCAATACTCAACAAATTATTTGTTTGTACAGACTTAAATTAAGTAGGTTTCGTTTGAGCATGGTAAAATCGTTACAATCGTATGGCCCGTTAGTCGTGGTTTTGGGCATCCTCACGGTTGGACCACAAAGCTAGGAGTTGTGCCTTCATTTGATAGTTTTGATAAATTCTCTGGTACCTTGGTATTTGAACCATCATACATAAAGACACTATACTGAATTAAGCACTAATCGACAAGCCAATAGTTGGAAAAATAATCTTAGATATGAACTACACTGTATAGTAAGTGTACAGTGTTTGGTTTTGAAAATTGGCATAATTGATTCCGGCAAGGGTTCTACAAATTCTAACGATAGTAATATTAAGGAACATACGCTAAAGTTTTTGGAGTTAAACCAAATAGGTAAGGTCAACAGGAAACAACTACTGAATATAATTCTATCGCATTCGAGAGACTGGGGAAATCCTTTTAGGAAAATTTGACAATAAAGTAATGTGTACAAATTTCAGCTACTGATAAAATCACTTTTAGAAAATAAATAACAAACTTGTGATATTTTTGGTGTTATTTTTTCAAATAGTAAATCTCAGTTTGTCTGTGATGAAAGTTACCTCAATTTTCAACTACTTATTTTACCTCTGTGTTATGTCGGGTTCCTAAAATACTAGTTCTATTCGCCGCATTATGGAAAACTCCACTGTAAACGCGAAGGTATACACAAAGATCGATCAGTTGGAAACCGCAAGAATAGTAAGCTAAGTTTTACACAAACCCACCATGTGGTTAGGTGAATTCCGTTGAGTCACACTGATGAATTCGTGATCGCATGAATCTGAGCTTGAATCTTTCCGCTAATTGGACGTCATTGTTACCGGTATCAACAGCAGATATATGGTAGCGGAAGCATGCGCGCACGCACACATACGAACACATACGTCACAAAACCGAATCACCCACGTGATTGCTACCTCGAATGAGATAAAAAGAAACATACCTACGATGAAGTGAAAAATGACCAACCAAATAAAATCTGATGAAAGCACACACAACAGTAACGATCGCCGGTAGCCGCATAGTGCTTTGTGCTTTCAAGTGAGACATACGTTTAGTAAGTCATTGGCATCGTGTGCGGTGCTTGTAGCGAGGCATATATATATATATATATATATATATATATATATATATATATATATATATATATATATATATATATATATATATATATATATATATATATATATATATATATATATATATATATATATATATATATATATATATATATATATGTATATATATATATATATATATATATATATATATATATATACGATATATATATATATATATATATATATATATATATATATATATATATATATATATATATATATATATATATATATATATATGTATATATATATATATATATATATATATATATATATATATATATATATATATATATATATATATATATATATATATATATATATATATATATATATATATATATATATTGCACAAAGTCATTGTTCTGCGATGACACAAGCATTTCCGTAAAAGGAAAAAGTCTTCGTGTCATATGCAGTCGATTGCAGAAAAGTTTAGATATTTTTTCTTCCTACTTGCAAAAGTGGAAAATCTCTCCCAATGCTTCTAAAACTCAAATGATAATTTTTCCGCATAAGCCTAAGGCTTCTTTCCTCAAGCCAAACAATATTCACGTTGTCAAGATGAATGGGGTTATATTATGTTGATCTGACAAGGTTAAGTACTTGGGACTAATTTATGATAAAAAACTTATTTTCAAAGAGCACATTGAGAGTATACAAGCCAAGTGCATCAAATATACGGGATGTTTATATCCTCTCGTTAACAGGAATTCTAAACTTTGTTTAAAGAACAAACTTTTGATTTACAAACAAATTTTTAGACCAGCAATGCTTTATGCTGTACCGATCTGGTCAAGTTGCTGTTCAACAAAGAAGAGAGGATTCAGAATAAAATTCTGAAAATGGTTTTGAAGCGTCCTCCTTGGTTTGGTATACTCGAATTACATAAACTTACTGGTGTTGAACCATTAGAAGCTATTTCAAATAAAATTATTAATATTTTCGACAAAAATCGTTGCAATCCTCAATTGCTACGATAAGCTCCCTTTATAGCCAATAAGTTAGCAATTAAGTTAGTTGTAAGTTTACTTCCCCTTTTCTGACAAGTAGGTTTAAATCCCTACGAATGATAAGTCCTAATTGCGAAAGCGAACAAATCCTAACAATTAAAATTACAAATTTCTAACAGTGTTGAGAAGTCACCATTTGTGATTGGACACACATACTCATTATTTACTAATATTTATCATAAATACTTAAGCTACCAACAAATCCCCCCCTTAAAAAAAAAAAAAAGATTGAACTATAGCCTAAGAAGACGTGCCTTAACAAAATTGATTGTTGGAAAAAGGAAGGCCAAAAGTGTGCATGCTAAGTTTTTAGCGATCGTACGAGATAGTTATAAATTCCTCAATCTTATTTATGTTTAATCGAGAAAAATTCGTGTTACGCTCAGTAAATCGATTGCACAATGTGTCACACACCTCGATATTTTCATTTTAGTCATAAGGGCGCGAGAATTCATAATAATAGGCTGTTAGCTTTCCGAAAACATACTTAATGTCGCAAAATTTTCAAAATTCAGTCCATTTTTATTTTACCCAAATTTTCAAAATTCAGTCCATTTTTATTTTACCCAAGAGCACTGAACATAGGGAAACTAAAAAAAATATCCAAATGTTTTCAAAAATAAAGACTCTTGCCTTAGCTGAAACATCATCCAGTTCCACTAGACCACTGGCAAATATAAGTGTGGTAATACGAGTGATTGATGGGAAAGGTCCGTCCCGTTTATCCTGCCAACTTCCGCGAATCATACGTTGCATTTGAACTTGGCACTTGTACGGTACCAAATACGTCAGAATAAACACGCAAGATAAGGCTTTCTGCATCTGCCATGATGTTCACAATATGATAAATCTCGGGAGATGATAAAAAGTAGTGTACAGCAAGCGTGAAATGTAACCAGCTCGTTTTATTTATCAATCGTGCTTCTCAGCTGCATCAGTAAACAGCAGTTTCTTCACACCCACTTTGTTTGCTACATGATTTGGAGTTTCCGATCTAAACGTCAATACAAATTCAGAAACAAAGAAAATAAGAACTGAACCCTTTGTTTTGGTACACTGTCCTCTGTGTACAAAAACTTCAATGGCTAGACGCGTCTACCGGCGGTATATATTCGAACGTGAATTGATAAATTTTGGGTTTAGATAACGCGTATCATCAGTATCTAATCAAATGCGTAGTGCATCGCGCCAGTCGATGAATAATCGCTGTCAATAACTCCAACAGCAATCTGTAACCTGATTGTTTACTGGTACGGTCGAATATGAGCGTCAAGTAGAGATGAGCGATGCTAGTATCGATACTTACGGTATCGATACTAGGGGTCGTGGTATCGAGTATTTTGGCATCGATGTTCACCGTGAGAGATGAGTACCGGTATCGATACTTTCTCAATGATGATTTTTAAAAAAAAAAGGCAGTTCTGATACCGATACTATCGAAGCAACGATAATCCTTCAACCGATACTTCAATACCTGGTATCGAAGTTCATTGAAGTATCGCGATACCAAAGTATCGATACTTTCGTCAGCATCGCCCATCCCTAGCGTCGAGTGCCAGTGCTTTTACCGTTTTGTAGTATGTTTTACCCCAGACTCGCTATGTATAAAGTTTCATCGAGTGCCAGTCACTGTGTGAACGGACTCGACGTTTCGTGGTTGTCGTATTTATGCTGTTTTGATCGATTCTCAACCAAACACCTGACTGATGTTTCACCGAGAAACGTCTGCATTATTATGTTCAGGTTCTCTGCTGTTTTGTGGATACGTGTAAACGTCAAATACAAAAATAGCTTAACGAAAAATTATCACAAAAAGTGTAACCTACCAGAAAGTTTCAGAGAAATTATAAAATTTTGCAGGCAGTAAAAGTGTTGTTTCAGCTCCTTCCTGTATTATAATCTATATTCAGCGGATAGCAATACCACTTTAAAATTATAGCACTGTTATAGTGTTTATTACCAGTCAACTAAGAGTTGTTCTTTTACTAGAAAAAAACATCTGCACTCGGGGAAGGGTAGAAAAATTGCTTCACTTTACCTTCAGACATAAACGTATATAGGCTGTATCTGATAAAGTCGTACGTTGATAAGAGAAAAACCCCAATCAATATCTATTGCTATTGTCATATTCGACCGAGTCAAAAACGGAGCTCAAGGAACTAGCTAATGATTCTTCTTCTTGGTCCCGTTCATCTTCCAATGGTGCATCTTCCTCTCGACAGTTCGTAAAGCTGGTCTCAGACGGTATGGAGGACGAAACGTTTTTCGGCGAGAAGCAATCGATACGGGAATCGGCTCGGGGAGCGCTGAAGAAGTACGGCAGTATTTCCGGCACAGTCAACTGTGGAGGTAGCAACCGATCGCCCGCCCTATGCACCGATGCGCTTATCCGACATGACATCGAAAAAACCGATACCCTGCAGGGTATTGCGTTAAAGTATGAATGCAGTGTGAGTATTCGGGGATGTAACGTCGGTTGTTTTCTATAAAAAAAATCGTTTCAGCATACTAAGCATATGTCTATCTTCTCGTTTTAGATGGAACAAATTCGCCGCATCAATCGTCTTCTACCAACCGACTCAATCTTTTTGCGACCCTTCCTAATGATTCCGGTGGGGAAAGATTCGCCCTACTATCCTCAAGATCCGTCGTCGATTATTCGACCCAGTGCACTCTCAATTCGGTCGGCTACGGTTGCTGGCTGTCCGTCCAGCTCATCTGCCTGTTCCACACCGGTTGCAGATCCAGGAATTAGTGAGGTTAGCGCTATTTCTCCAGAAGAGGAAAGTCGGAAAAACATGGAAGAGTTTCTTGGCAAGATTGATTCCTCGATAGCTTCTTCACGGAAGTATATAGCAGAGTCGCAGAAAAATAGTGAATTCATGTCCAGTCAGAGCGACGATAACATTTTCAGTTCCGGCGCCAGCGTCAACAGCAGTGGCTACTATTCAAAGCCACGGGCATACTCGACGGCTTCCTCGTCGTCATCAATTTCGTCATATCAGCAGTATCATTATCATAATATCACAGGCGCATCGGGCGGGACAGGTGCTAGTTCGTTGTCCCACCATCAGCAGCATCACATTCGACAAAACTCATCAGGAAGTACGGCCTCTGACACGAGTCAGTTAATCGTAATGACCCAAGGCAAGCGGGTTCAAAGTTCACTGCAAAAATTGGAAAAACAACAGGACGAACTGTTTGAGTTGTAGCAGCGGCATCATTCATCTGTCGCCTCCCAATCACCAGCGAAATTCGATCAGCTTGAATTGAAAATGGTCGAATATCACCAGCACGAGCGGTATTTGCTTACTGTCGGATCCAGCAGAGATTGTACCCCTTATCAGACCCATCCATCGTACCGACGGCTGGTAACAACGCTTGGATCGGGCTTCAAATCCAGAGTAAACAGTTTTTTATCACTGTTGACGCGAAATCGGGAACAGTATCAACTGCGCCATCACCGATATCTTCGACAACGGAACGAAATCAGAGAGACAGAAGAATCACCAATTACCAGTCCATTGCGAAGAGCGATTTGCAGAACCAAAACCTAATTTTTGCTTGCTAGCGGTCAAAGACCACCAGCAATGAAAGCGGTGCGGTAAGTGCATAGTTCATTATGGTATGAAAAAAAGAAGAAAGGTTAACAAAATATAATTTAACCACCCGCATCTATACTTAATCCTAACTGATGAGATTCTTTTGGAGCAGCTTGAGAGATCAACACGTTTATTTTTGTTTTGTATTGCTTAATAGAGTGTGATAATCGAAGTATAAGCTTTAAACGATGGTGAAACCAGTACATTATTTGTACTCAACAATCGATTCACGGAGACAGATTTGACTATCCACAAAATGCGAGAGTAGTATCGAAAGGAGGCTTTTCTAACGAGCGCAATTTTCTCTCCTAGTAACTTGAAATGAGTTTTCAAAATTGCCCTGAATTATCGGTGCACAATTTCTGTCATCATCAAGTTCGTATCTCAAAGAATGTGTTGTCCTAAAAGACCCCCGTCAGACATAATAGCACTACGTTATGCTTTACTTTGATTATAAATTTTCCTCAAAAGCTCAGTACCTCCAAAAAATCTGAAATCGCTTGAAACGTAGATAATCAGCTCGCGGAATCAGCATCAAAGTGATACATGTTATTCAATGCCACTTCGCAATCAGTATCGTGCGGAATTCGCGCTCACAGCTTTTTCACTTGCACCTTCGTTTAAAATATTATCCTATAGAGATATAAATATTTAATCAGATTATAAAATTGAAACTGTTGCCTTCAATGTACTACTTTAGAGAAGAGAGTAACCTATTATAAAAAAGCAAAAAATCCCCGCGGTCATATACTATTGCCTAAATTATTGAAATTACTCTGCGAATAGTAATTCTTCGACAGGTTAACATTCTCACATACACACGCACTCAAAGATTGGTGGTTTCCAATTAATCAAACTTATTTTTTATTATTTTTTTATGTATTTTACCAAAGCTAAGTGAAAAATGTTAATTATTATATCTCACAAGCAGTCAGCAATAATAATTACCAACACTATCCAGCCTGTAAGCTGCAATAAATTAGAAAGTGTGCTGAAATGTTTATTTTTTTGTAAATTATTTATTGCCACCCGTTGCTGCTGCAGTTCGTACTCATCTAGGCTAAGCTTAAACAATATACTAACCAACCCAGATTGTGATAATCCTTAATTCCGATGGTGTCGCATTGACGCTTGTTTCAAATCTCTGATCTGAGTATGCTTTTCTAAGATTCTGTACCCTCTCATGTTTATTGCTTCGTCAAACCTGGAACAATGGTGAAATTTGTTGTAGAACCGTTGTATTATCATTAAAGTTTGTTAAATAGTGACACCTAATCGTGATAAAGAGAGGGAAAAAGCAGTAAACATGCAAGTAAAGCAATTAGTTATAACGCAAGCGAAACATACTAAATTTCATCGCATCCTGAAATTAGCGAGAATAAACAATGGATTTAATAACCGCAATTATGATATACAGTAAGTGTAAATACAAAGGAAAAGGACACCAGACCAAACAGGAGCAAAATAGTTATGTATTTGAATTGTGGAAACTATGTTTCAAAAACGCATGTCCAGATGCAGCGAGCAGCGAAAGGAAACGCCTGAAAGGTATGATCTGAATCAACCAAAATTTACCCTTATTATCCTCGAAAAAAAAACTGCAACTATAGATAGTCATCTCTAGAACACTAATAGCAAAGTTTGGGCAAATATGAATTGAGCTAAAATTGTTAGAACTACTCGTGAATGTCAGTGTAAATTTATGTATATATAAATATTTTTAGCGGATGGAGAACCTATAAAAACGTACAGAAATAAATACGATATACGATCATATATAGTGTCATAATAAATGTGAGTTAGGGTAAGATATTGACTCTAAAACAAACGAAATGCGGTGGATTTGTCACGTGGTCGATAACCATCAGTGAAATCCTTTGTCGATTATTACCAAGCTAGTTTTCTAGAGTATCATTTTGGAATAGTCTCTACGCAGCAGGTGAAACAACAGACTTATCTGTTTTTGGATTTCAAGGCAGCGTACGACTCAGTAATGCAAAATAACCTGTGACAGATGATGTTTGAAGTTTCTCATGAAACTATTAGAACTACTTTTACATTTCCATCAAACTTCACTATTCAATATTCGGACGTAAATCCTAATCATACTCTCGTCCGCAGATATGACGTTTTTCAGACGACACGTGGTCAACAGTGGACGCAAAAAGGAGTTGTCTCATGTGCTATAGTTTTCGAGTACAAATACCGTGTAAAAAGCGAAAAATTGACTCGCAATACAAAAAAAAGAAGAGCTTGTGTTTGAGTTAAGCGAAAAGACTGAGGAGAGGAATAAATACCGCGTATTGACTGGACCAACAGGCACTACTCGGAAGTGAGGTTATGGAAGGAGAAGAAAAACCACCGGATCCCGGTGGAAAATCGATAATAAATAAGGAGCGAGAAGTGTTCGAGTATACGATAAAGGACAGTGCTCCATACCGTGTGATGTTTGTCCCACGAGAAAGCAACCGGGAAGTGAAAATAAATAGATACTCGCTCGGATCAAAGCTACGCGCGATGGAAGCATTCAAGAGACACATAGTAGATATGAAAATGTCCAGCAGAAACAAAATTTTTAGTGTTCCTGAACAGCTATCTGCGAGCTAACCAGCTAGTAGAAACGATCAATAAAGAAGGAGTACATACAGCATTTATTCCGAAGCACTTGGTCTGCATAACCGGGGTGATCGCTGGTATCCCAGTAGATATCCCGATCGAACAAATCAAAAACTATCTAGAAAGTGACGTGCCTATCGTGAAGGTTTATCGTCTAAATAGATACGAGGGTAATGAGCGCGTTCCATCCACCAGAGTTTCGATTACATTCAGAGCGAGTCAACTACCGGAAAGCATCAGGCTATTTTGTTGCGTCTCAAGGGTTCGAACCTTTCAACAAAAGGTGGTTCACTGTACCAACTGTTTACGATTTAATCACCGCGGTAAGGACTGCAAGGGAGCAAGAAGATGTGGCCGGTGTACCGAACGGCACGAAACAAACGAAGAATATGAACAGTGTCAACAAACCGTAAAATGTATTCACTGTAAAGCAAATACGCACACGACAGGAAGCGATTCTTGTTCGATCAAGAAAAAAGAATAACAGATCAAAGCGATAATGTCCAAAACCAACTACACATACGTAGAAACAAGAGAAATGGTAGCGACACCAAATACCAACTACTACGAACCTCTCAAAAACCTTCAGGATTTTCCGACGGTGGCAGAAGCAGCTGCTTATAGTAGCAACTTGAATCAGCAATGGCAAAAGACCAATGCTCCACGTGTACCAGTAACAGCAGCGGTAAAAACATATACAGAGAAGAAGCCCAATAACCAACAAAAGAGACGGCGTTCCAATCACAACGAAAACAATCAACAAATGGACAACGAGATGAATTCGTATACAATGGACGAAGAGGCATCCTCGTCAGGAATGTCAAAGAACACGAAACAAGTTAATGGAACAGGATTGAAAAACCCATTCAAAGTGGATGAAAAAGAAAAGTGGAATCGTATGATCGAAGAAGCTGTTAGAAAGGCGGAAATTAGTGCAGGAAACAAATATCAGTCAGCGATAATGAGCTTCTATTCGGAAATTATCGAAGAAGTAAACATGGATGAAGAAGTGGGAGAAAAAATTAAACAATGTGTTAAGAAACATTTCTATCTAAAGCAATCAATAGTGTAATTTGAAAAAAAAAAAAAAAAGCAGCAAGTGTGAATAGTCTAACAAAATATTGCAGTGTAACATACAAAGTGTGAACAAACATAAAGAAGAACTTCAGAGAGTCATGATGGAAGAAGATTATTCCATAGCGTTGCTATCGGAGACGTGGACACAACAAAAGTCAACAATATAGAATGTCGAGTTACCACAGCGTCCTGCAATCCAGAGAAGATGGATACGGGGGCGCAGCTATATACCTGAAAAATTCACTTAATTTCAAACAGATTAATCTACCGGCTTTGACAAGAAACACGCAAGCAGTTGCCGTGCACATACTTAGTGTCGATTTAGTGATTGCTTCCGTATATAGTAGCCCGGCATCGTTTTTCAACGAATTCGAAGATGATATCAACCGTGTTTTTGACGCATTGAAAAGCCACAAAAAAGTGCTCATAGGTGGAGACTGGAATGCTCACCATGCAGAATGGGGAGATGATAAAAATGACCGAGAAGGAAGTATTCTGATGGAGTTAGTTAACGACTACAATTTGCTGATACTGAATG
Organism: Wyeomyia smithii; assembly: GCF_029784165.1. NCBI lineage: Eukaryota > Metazoa > Arthropoda > Insecta > Diptera > Culicidae > Wyeomyia > Wyeomyia smithii. The sequence goes on from NC_073694.1 coordinate 163,053,058, forward strand.
ATGGTTCAAACACTTTCATCCCAATTCAGCTAGATAAAAGAGCCACTGCAATAGACATATCTATGTGCTCCCCGGAACTCTACGGGGAAGTTGGATGGCATGTTCTGGACTTCGGAGTTGGCAGTCACCACTTGGGAATCCAGATCACTTTGGATAAAACTACTGGTAAAAACGAACAACGATGGATCTACAACAAAAACCAAATAAAGGAACATCTTGGCAAACTGGACGCGTCAAAAGTGGAAAATGTTAAAGAACTACGCGAACAAGTTGGGAAAGCATGTAAAGCTAGCAGAAAAAGAAATAAGTATACACCAAAATATTGGTAGAGTCCCACTGTAGAAGAAGCTTGGTTAAGAAAACGTGAAACGAGAAAGATATTCAATAGGACGTCTAGTATAGAAAATCTGATAAGGTTTAAGAAAGATGCTGCTATTTTCCAACGTCGAAAAAAAGAAGAAAAACAACGCAAATGGGAGGAGTTTGTAGACCAAATCAATCCCTACGCCAGCTCAAAAGAGCTGTGGACATTGGTAGGAAAAGAAACTGGTAAAAGATACCATCGGAAAGAAACAACTTGCTACTAGACGATATAGAAATGGCGGAGAGATTTCTGGATATACATTTCGGCCCGAATAACGAAATAGACGAAGCCATACCAAGAGGGACATTTGCAAATAGCAATATTTTGGACAGGGCGAAATGGTCAGAAATAATAGCTTTCAAAAAAACTATGTCAGCCCCAGGAGAGGATAGAATAAGCTATGAAATGCTCCAGCAGCTGAGTCCAGCTGTTGTGGACAACATTCTGTCAGATCTGAACGAGCAATGGCGCAGAGGCTATCCTGATGAGCAATTGAAACTAATGAAAGTTATAGCGATTCCGAAAACAGGGAAAGATCAATCCAAGATTGAAGGAAAACGACCAATTTCATTGGTACAGACATGCACCAAAGTGATTAATACTGCGATACTAGAGAAACTAAAAATTCATTTAGAACACAAAGATATTATCCCGGAAAAGTCGTTTGGATTTCGAACCGGACTGTCCACTAACACGTGTGTATCCTACGTTGTGAACAAGATTAAATCAAACAAACGTAATGGAAAAATAACAGCAGCCATTTTCGTTGACTTAAGCAATGCCTTTTGCAATGTCACTGTGACGAAGTTGGAAGAAATCATGGAGAATAAAAGTATACCCGCAGAGATCATAACATGGGTAGGAGCTTTCCTCAAAAACCGCAAAATCATTTTCCAAATGAACGATAGGACCTTAAGCAGAACGATAAGCGTAGGAATACCACAAGGGGACGTCATGTCTCCCACCCTCTTCAATATTTTCACGATCGAGTTACATGAAATACAATTAGAAGGAGTTGAACTCGTCCAATTTGCAGACGATTTCGGTATTTTGGTGACAGGTGACAATATACAGGACCTTAGCGAGAAAAGTCAAAATTATCTTGACGAATTCGCTAACATGGCGCAAGAGCTGGGACTAAAAATAAATCCGACAAAAACAAAGGCACTGCTTTTCCAGCTAGGAAACAAAACCTTACCGTATACAATCGGGGGAACTACTATCGAAACAGTAACATCACATAAATATCTGGGAGTAGTACTAGATAGAAACCTATCATTTGGAGGACATGTTAGAGAACTCCACAAACGATGCTTAACATCCATAAAGCACTGATTCGAAGTACCATGGAATACGGGTCAACAATTCATAGCAATGCGGCGAAAATGAATAGAAAAATACTGGAAGTGATTAACAACCAGAGTTCACGGAAGGCTACAGGGTGCACCAAAACTACACCCCTCAACACTTTGTTGGCGATTGCAGGGATGGAACCATTAGACATACGTCAAGAATTCACAACAGGAAAGGAAATAGCACGGAATATTGCGCAACAAACAGTCGTAGGTAGACAGTTGATAGAAGCCAACTTTAATAATCACACGGAAGAATGCAAATACTCCTACATGGAGAAGATCTTTAGAAAACATTTTAGGTTATTCGATAACATAATGCCAGTCATGAAAAACTGTAACACAAAGCTCGATGTCCAACTCAGATGCTCATTAGATGGCCTAATTACAAGCAAGGCAAATCTTCCGAACATTCAAATGAAGCAGCTAATCCTGTTTGCGGTAAACAACACACATAAAGATAGAGGACTTATATACACTGATGCATCAAAGAAAGGCGAAAGCTCTGAGATAGGAATTTTTGTTGCTAGCACTAAAAAAAGATTATTCTTTCACCTCATGAATAAGGTAAGCATAACAGGAGCTGAACTAATAGCGATGAAAGTAGCGTTGGAAGTAGTCAATGATGAAAGTTTAGAACAGCACGTTATTTTCACGGACTCCAAGTCAGCATGCGAAATCCTAGACAATGCGAAACAACAATCGAAACGAGAAGAGATAATCAACGATATCCTGGTGATGGCATCCCGCTGGAAGGTGTCCATACAGTGGATTCCTAGCCATGTCGGTGATAAAGGCAATGACTTGGCAGACGACCTTGCCAAGCAAGGAGCAGAGGGAAAACACTGCGAAACATTGGATAATTCGATATCATATAGCGATGTGTACTGGATCCTGAAAAAACGAAAACAATTTCAAGCTAACGATTGGTACAAAGAATATGGAAAGGAAAAAGGAAAAACCTTCATAGGTATACAAAATGAAATCAATGATAAGCCATGGTTCACCAATCAAAATCTGAACGGAACTCAGGTTCGTCTATTAAATCGTCTCATGGCAGGCCACGATTGGTCGAAGTTCTGGCTCGCCAAAATGAAATTGGCGGACAACTCAAATTGCGAGAGGTGCGGCGTTCCGGAAACCGCTGAGCATTTAATTTTGCACTGTGCAAAATACGTGAATAACAGGACAAAATACTCCTTTGCTGGAAAATATTCTAACCTAGTGGAACTATTCAAATCAAAAAAACTAAAACAAATTAAAGAAATATGCCACTTTGTAAAAGACACAAAACTCGACTTGTGATATCTGTACAACCCTGCACGTGACACAGGGCATATAGTCGCTGCAACTGGTCCTGCTACAATCGAACTGACAGCGAAGGCTTCAGTACGAAAACAGAAAGAAGAAGACGTTTTTCAACTTTTCTAGCATCTAAAACCTTCCACTCGTTTGCACGGAAGGCGCAATTGCGCCGTCTTGAGCACCACCGTGTGCACCTAGCAAAAAACCAAAGTGTAGGCGATGCCATATTGCAGAGTAATGTTCTTCAAAACCTCCCAAAAAAGGTATAGCGTGGTATACAGTGTTGTCGGCGTTCGAGGCAGACAGCAACGACTGATACTTTGATTCAGGTACTTCAAATCATTTTGCCAAGTCGGAATGGCTCTTAGAAAGCTCCTCGAGTAGCAGTGGTACAGTCGTTACCGCCAACGGAGGATCAATGAAGGTAATCACCAAAGGAAGCATGAAATTGAAGCTAGAATGCTGTCCAGAATGATGATCCTATCGTAGTGCATGATAAGCTTTCGACAAATTTGTTTTCGGTGAATCAGATTGTCAAACGTGGACATACGGTTATATCTAGCAAGGATGGCGTTAAAGTTTTTAACCCGGATGGTGAAATAATGGCTACTGGAAGTACAAAGCGTGACCTGTTCAAGCTGGGTCAGCTACAGTCATCAAAAATGTTGGCGTGTTTGTCTTAATAAGCAAGCGCGGAGCTGTGGCATAAGAGGCTAGGTCATATCAACTACGACAGTAGGCAAAGGATGAATGGTAGCCTAATTTTCGGAGTCGAGTATTGTACGTCGCCCAGAAAGAGTGAAAAATGCAAGCTATGTGTTATGGGTAAGCAAACACGTTTGCCTTTCAACAGGTCTGGAACACGAGCGTCAGATCTGTTGGAAGCCAAAAGCGTACGAATGCGTACTCACTGGATTTGACGAAGAAATACAGGCTTACCGTTTGTGGGACATGCAATCAGAAAAAAATATCAAGAGCCGAGATGTCACGTTCATCAGCGAGAGAGGAGAGGAATTGTCTTCAACTTCATCTTCAACGAAAAATAAGACGCAATCAATAACAACGATGATGATGAACAGATAGAGAACGACGAATCAAGCACTGATGAAGATTATGACACTCCAACGAACAACGTGACCATATTTGCCCTTCCCCCCACATGTGTTGAGGCGAAGTGGAAGGGAGCGCTATCTAACAGCAAAAATTAAATGATTTTTTCTTTCGGAAAGGACTGTCCCAGGATCGTTTTTCAGACAGCTAAACCGTGCCGAGCCAGGTATCAACGAGGGCACTGGAGAAAGCTACGCCAATCCTGAATCTGAGGCAAGCGCACAACAGCAGGAACTAGCAGCCAGACGTCAACCGTTGGTGAATTGAGATCCACGTAATGCATCTGAAGCCCTGAGTTGTCCAAAAGCAAAACTGGGAAGTCGCGATAAACAACAAGTATCTGTCTCTGAGCAAGAACGGTACATGGGACATTGTTAAACTGCCTACGAATCGCAAGGCCATTGGTTACAAGTGGGTATTCAAAACAAAGGAGGATAAAAAGAGGAACATAGTGTGGCTCGATTGGTGGCTCAGGTTTTCAGGCAGAAGTTCAGAGTGGACTTTGATAAGGTGTTCGTACCTGTTGTCAAGCAAGTGACTCTCCGGACGCTCCTTACCATTGGACATCGGCGTAAGATGTTGGTGAAGCACGTAGATGTCAAGACGGCGCGTCAGCACGTGTGTGGAATCAAAGCATTGATGCAGTTTTCCAGAAGAAGGGCAATACGCAGATTGTTTTGGAATACTGCTCCATCGAGTTCATGCTAGCAGATTCTTGCGAAGCCATCACAACACCTACAATTGGAAACGTTACGTGGGAAATAGGAGAGCTATAATATTTTTGTCGAAGAGGAGTGTTGATATGTTTCGACAATACAATCACAGTAGGTGTCGATGTGAAGCAAATGTCGTAGTTAGTAGTCTTATATAAATGTTAGCTAAATAAAATTTTCGTTATTGTTTCAACTGCCAACCGGAGTAGTTTGTTCTACGGTTCTAACCAATTAACAAGAATATCATTTTCGGTGGAATGTAGATGGAGAACGAAGCGTGGAAGAGGTGAATGGACTACGAACTGCAGGAGCTGCTTGGGGAGCCATATATTGTTCACACCGCTACGATTGACAGGATGCTGTGGGCTGGACATGTCGTAGGGACGTCGAACGGCAGTCCGGTACAGATGGTCCTTGAAACCAATCCGACAGGGAAGAGACGAAGAGGTGCACAGCGGGCAAGGTGGAACGATGGAAGATGACCTATGGATCCTAAGCAGATTGCAGAGCTGGCGAGCAGCCATGTACCGAGTAGAATAAAGACAACCCTTACGTACAGTGAAGGTCACACCACGGCTTGGGACAGTTTGGTAAGGTAAGGTACGATACTCATTTAAAACCGATAATGATTTTATCGTTTATTGAATTATTATCGTAATAAAAGAAAAAAAAACATATATCAGAAGAGATTAGAATATGTCCTGTCAAATGAAAGTACCAAAAAAGCAACCCTTTTTTCTTGGTAAACTTTTTCATTATTTTTCCTTGGTACAACTATTGTTTCAGATAACTTTACATACTCTTCGCGGCATAAACTTAACAGGGCTACGACATACGCTGACAGGAATAGCATACCATGCTTCCTGAGATTCGGCCCATAGTTCTCTTTTGTTTGTTCCTCTGCCCTACGGTTCTTATTGAAGTTGAAGCTGTTCATTATATCCGATATGTTTATTCTGAGGCTTCTGCAAAACCTATCAGCTAATTATGCTTATTTTTCGGAAGGCAGGAGTTAAAAGTTTGAAAAGTTAGATGAAATAAGTATTACAGGCAAAATGCTGTAGTACAGGCTGTAGTAATTAATTTATAAAATTTATTGTTATAAAAATCAACACAGTCAAATCAAACAATTCACTTCAAATCTCTGTCATATACAGCCTTTCAATTTTCTGCTCATTGTGAAGAATGTTGCACCGGGTAATATCTATCATTTCCCGGTACTCTCGAATGTTTCCTTCAATTTGAGCCAGTTGGTGTTTCAATGGTTCGATAGCGCTTTCATTAGCACTGTAAAGAAAAAGTAGAAATCTGAAATGGCCATCAATCCCTCAAAATAGCGTACATTACCTTCGTTCCTTGTTCAACTCGATGGCTGCCTGCGAATATACTTGCTGCCAGTTGGTCAATTCACGCTCCATCGAGTCGATGTCTTCCTGAAGAAAATCCATTAGTTTACCAAGGGGATTAACTGATCGTGTTAGTTTTTGAATTGACTCCCGTAGTATATCCGTTTGCTTAGATGAAGATTGTCGCTGATTACTAGACCATTCCTGGAATAACATAAACAAAATCATTAGTAAAAGACCTTTCGATGATACTGCTCCATACAAACCATCTCAACTTTTTTCGCAACTTCAGCCTTTCCGTCTTCACCAGCGATGTTCGAAAATTCTTTCTGCGTTTCTAGAATTTGCCGCACAAGATGACCCTGCTCTTGCAGCTCTTTACCTCCTTCGTCTACACTTTTGCTCAAGCCATCATCATCATCACCCATGACTGTGGAATCTTCAATCACTACCAAATTTTCACCATCATCATCCAGTAGTTCATTGTTGAAAACTTCCATTTTCACGTTGATTTCACCCAACTTAGTTGTTTCGTTGGGTTGCAAAACAATCTCAACATTTTTCTCCTTTCTTCTGGGAGCCCCAGGTCTAGCTGAAGGAGGCCGTACACTCGGAGGTCTTAAGCTAGTTCTTGGCCGCATTACACTGTCCACAGATTGTTGTCGATGTATCGGAGGTTTGGCCGATAGTTTTTCAATTGTAACGGGTTCAACCGGGTCCGAATCATGTCGCGTAACGACATCCCCCAGCGCACTACTGATTTGACGACTCTGATCCTGAATATCTAAACCATTGTACTGGTTGAGATCTCCCAGCACATTGTTCTCGCTCGGTGTCAAGCTACCCTGCTTTTTCAACGACGACCTTCGACTGGAATTGCGCTCAATACGACGCAACTCGGCCTCCTCATCGATAACAGCCACCAGTTCATCTTCGGCAGGCGATGCCACTTTTCCGTTTGCTTCGCCGCTCTCGTTTTCCTTGAGCGAATCTTTGCTGTCGTTCTCCGCGCCCAGAGGATCAATAGTGTTCAGTTGCACAGGCTCATTTTTAATTGAGTCTGCCCGTTTCAAACTTTTCTCCTTCTCCTTGGATTTAGACTTTTCCAGTTTTTTTCTTTCACCAGATGGTTTTGCGTCTTCTTTGTCTGTCTTATGCTTGTCGTCTTTTTTGTTATGATTTGATTTATCTTTCTCTTTTGTTCTCTTCTCAGGTTTTTCTTTTTTTGACTTTGTTTCTTCCTTTCTAGCATCTTCTGGAACTTCTGCTCGTTTAGGTTTAGATCTCGATTTATCTTTTTCAGTATCTCTTGGTTTATCTTTTTCGTATGCTTTTTCCTTCGCCTTATCCTTACTTTTCTTTACGTCGCTTTTCTCACCACTCGTTTTGCTTCCGTTTACAACTGGAATAACTTCTTCTCCGTTGGTTTCCTTTGCCTTTTTGTCGTGATAACTTTGTACGACACTGGAACTGCTCAACTTTTTCTCTAGTGCATAGCCTATTACCTGCAGTAATTCGTTTGTTTTCTCTGGCTCAAGACCAGCGATTACTTTGGACGGTCGTACTTTTAACTCTTTCCCGGTTATGGCCTCTGAAAGAGGAAAAGTATTTGTTGCGTCAAACCATCCGCACTGCGACAGGAACGACTGTCCGCAACACCGTGAGTGACGCGAGAACCAAGCCAAGCTAGTTGGCGCGTTTTTGCTTTGCCACAATTAGGCTTTATTTGCGCCTCCCGCCAAAGCTGGTCATTGTTTGCGACCAGCTATAAAAGTGTACTTGCCATCTCAATCCGGTGTCAGTCGATAAGCGTACGGCGGCAGCGCCGTCACGCTGCCAGTTTGTAAATACTCTTAGAATAAATATACAGTAAGCTAAGTGAACAAGTGCGTTGCTATCGTTCTGTGAAAGAAAACTTTTCCCTGGGCCTTAATTGCCCATCGTGATGCCAAAGGGCAAAATTAGAACACAACGTAGGGCCGTGCGCGATCAGTATTCGAATGTAAAATTGTAACATTGTCAATCACAGTAAATCGAACTGTTTGTTTTGTTTTTGTTTTTTTTTTTGTGAAGTTGTGTTTTGAATTTAAAATAAATATTAAAAAAAACTAAATTAATCCACCTAGCGGTCAGACCCAGCCTTTCTCATTCAAACTTATTATTTGTAAAAATAGATTTACATGAACGCTTCAATTCAATAAATGTGTATTTACTTTTTGGGTTCTAAAATAATGATGTTGTAATAGAAGTATAAAATATGAAATTCGATGTTATGTAAATGCTCAAAAAATAGCGAAAGAAAAGAAATGACCCAAGCAGCAAAATTTGTTTCGATTATGAACTTTATGCATCACAGCAACAAATTCTTATGCGAAATTAAGTTGCAGTTACATCTCAGTTTCTTATACAATGACAAAAAAAGCGCAGGAGGTGGAGCCAATTGCAACATTTTCGTTGTTTCAACACAAGTTTGGAATTTGATAACAACATGGTAAATGCAACTAGGGCGCAAAAGAAACTTCATGGCGTTGTGGTAAGATTGTAAAATGGCAAATGATCAGAATAGAAAGAGATTGTCTATATAGCGATTTATCTTTGATTATTTCCAACGATTAGTTACAACGCAGTAAATAACCCCATCTCAAAAACAAATATAAGGCGAACGATCGAGCAAAAGTTGCTGTTACATGGCTTCAAAACATGACAGCAACTTTTAAAAGTATTTTTGTGTGTTTGTTTTTTGTATCTCGCAAGCATCACGTTGGCAACCTATATGCTCCACCCACTAGATCTATTCAGTGAAGGTAAGGTTTTCAAATGCCGTTTACACGTTTCAACAACAAATCCAACCTCGCGAATTACGTTGTTGGTGTGAAGATTTTTGAAGCAGCGATGCAACTTTAGTTGTTGCTCGTTTCTTTACAATTTCATCGTAGTAACAAAAAATGTTTCTTAAAACCTCGGAATTTCATTAGTGCAACAAATAATCACAATTAATTTTTTAATTATGTTTCAATTGTTGCTTGGGGACTCTTAATTTCGAACAATTCAATCACGTACGATACCAGGAACATTCAAATGGTACGATACCACATTTAAATTATATTGTGGCCACATATATTGATCAAAGCAGGTGTAGTTTTAAATAGCCTTTGAAATTCTTTTCTTTCCATAACTTTTGAACCACATATCAAATTGTTATGAAGTTTGTTATTTGTAAGTTTAAGAGATGACTCGTTCGTATGACACTAGTTATGTTCAAATAAGTCGTGTAATCTTTGAGATAATAGAATTTCGTTGTTTTATTAACAATTTAATACATAACGGTTGCTTAGTTCGATTATAATCAAATGAAATGGGAACGTATAGGGCAGCCATACTTTGAAACCACGTGTTGAATCATAATTCATCAGTTAACCCTTAACTAGCCCGTTCATCTGATAATACTATTGATCAAATCGGTTGTGTACTTTCTGAGATAATGAAGTTTCGTGATTTTCACAATTCGGTACATTACAGACGAAGTTACAGTTCGATTACAGTAAAATTCAATAGGGTGTTATGAGTCAGCTAGACCTTTCATTTGATTTGATTTAATTTCGTGAAAATCGGTTCAGCCATCTCTGAGAAAAGTGAGTGAGTTTATGTATTCTTCGAAATATGTTTCGTTTCATAGCTAGATTTCACATTTTAAAACATAACAGGCAAAGTAATATTCCGATTGCAAAAAAAAATCAATAGGGTCTTATGGGGCTACTAGACCTTTCATATGAAACTGATTTTGTGGAAATAGGTCCAGCCATCTCTGAGAAACATGAGTGAAATTAAACAGTATTCAGAAGACGTTACTTTTCATAGCTTTTGAACCACACGTTCAATCTATATAAAATTCAAAAGTTAAGGGTTTTTAAGATAGCCCGTTCATTTGATGCCAATTTTATTGAAATCGGTTGTGTGGTTTTTGAGATATTGATGCTTCGTGATTTTTATATTTTTAAACATAACCCCTAAAATAAAAATCCAATTACAATGAAATTAAATAGGGTCTTATGGGGCAACTAGAACTTTCATTTGCATATAATTCTATTGAAATCGGTCCAGCCATCTCTGAGAAAAGTGAGTGAGTTTAAGTAGTCTTCGGAATATGTTTCTTTTCAAAGCTGGATTTCACATTTTTAAACATAACAGGCAAAGTAATAGTCCGATTGCAAAAAAAATCAATAGGGTCTTATGGAGTAATTAGACCTTCCAAATAACACTAGTTTTGTGGAAATCGGTACAGCCATCTCTGAGAAACATGAGTGAGATTAAACACTCTCCAGAACACGTTTCTTTGAATAACTTCTGAACCACACGTTCAATCTTCATGAAACTCAAAAGTTAAGAGTTTTTTAAGTAGCTCGTTCATTTAAAACCAGTTTTGTTAAAATCGGTTGAGTAGTTTCTGAGATATTGATGTTTCGTGATTTTCACATTTTTTAATATAACCTCTAAACTAAAAATCCGATTGCAATGAAATTCAATAGGGTCTTATGGGGCAACTAGACCTCTCATTTGCAATTAATTACATGAAGATCGGTCCAGCCATCTCTGAGAAAATCGAGTGAGATTGGGAGAGCGTTACATACACACACACATACAGAAAAGGCTCAGCTCGTCAAACTAAGTCGGTTGATATACGAGATTCGACCCTTTGGAGCACTTTTATACCTTTGGTTTTTCCAGTGATTGCTACACCTTTCTAGAAGAAAGGCAAAAAGTTAAGTTTATCTTTTTTTTTAAACGTATAATTAACCTTGGAAATATAATCTTATTTTAACGTCAGTTAAGTTTACATTACGGTGTTAAAACATCGATACATAACAAATACCAGAACTCAGTTTTTTAAAAAACGAGAACGTTTTCGCACTATTTGAAAAAGAAGACTAAAAGCGAGGAGTCAAATTGGTGCATACTATCTTTCTAGGGTTAAATACAGGTATGGTCAAATCCAGTGCTTCTACCCTATACAAAAACACGTGCTCGGTACACATCGTCACCGTGTCAACCGTTGTAAGGACAACACTAAAACAAAGTGCATGTTGTGAAAAGTTAGTGCCCAACCCTCTAATGACCAGTACCACCTTCAAACGGTCTTCAGTTAAACCTCTTAAAAGCTCCAATAAATACTCAAAAAATGTTTATAAAGATTCATAGTGTTTTTTTTTCGAAATTCGTCTAAAAACTAATTGGGCACTAAAGGGTTAAGATACGATCATATGTTTGACTTTGAGACAAATAACTAGTCTACTGTTAGGATAAAACAAAAACATGATTATAACTTTTGAGAATTTAAACGAAATTAGAAATGATGCTTTGGCACCTCAACCAATGCTTAGAGCACTCACGCAGACCTTCTCTTCGAACAAACAGCTTGGACCACTGCAGTACGCTATGTCCCAAGAAACAATTTTGTTTTATAATAGCTTTTTAGGCTTCAACTCGGCCGAAACATGCCTAATAACAGTTAAACAAGCATAAATCAAAAAAAAATGTTTTCTGGGACATATTTATCATTGTGCCTGCGGTTAAATAAAGCACATTCAATAGTTCATCGATATATTAGTTGGATCAACTCGCAATTTCCTTCAAGACATCAATTTTAAGTAAATTTTGATCATTTTAACGTAACGATTGAAAAAAAGATTGTCACAAATAAGCTGACACCTTCAGGGCATCTAATTGGCTCATTGAAGCAAATTGATAGTTGAGCTGTTAGGACGAAGAATTTCTGTCGTATTTTTCACTGACACAGAAATAGACGCTAAAGATGTCTACTCATGCCGTCTGTGCATGTTGTGTTCGTACGTGATTAATTCATTGTACGCAGACCTTGAAAAGTGTCTTTCAACTTCACTACATAAAAGAGTTAGGTATATATCACAAATTTGTTCCATGTTTCATCTATCGTCGATTGAATTCCATTATGTAGTCAAATATGTAGATAACTACGGTTACATTTTTACTTTCACAGAATGGGGTACATATATAGAAAACACTAGCTGTGCGACAGAGCTTGGAGAGCAGCTTGCCTGAGCGTCTGTTCCCTCGGTCAGGGGCGGCTCAAACAGCGACTGATCCGGAGCGGACGGCTGAACTCTGAAATGCGGTGTCTCGCCAGCTACACCCAAGACGACAGCCCCGTCGCGAGACTAGGCATCGCAGCCCTAGTGAGGCAGCATGCTGAAAATAAACATACTACGAACAATCCAGAGAATGATGCGAATCGGAACAATCGGTATAGACCTAGGCAAACGAAAAAGGACAACGGTTGGAAACTTGGTACTTGGAATGTTAGGACTCTGCTCGAACCGGCACGTGCGGGCATCTTGGCCAGAGAGCTACGGAAGGCAAAAGTGGAGGTAGCAGCCATACAAGAGGTGCGTTGGCCTAAAACCGGGGAACGTGAATTCCGGGCGGTCGATTCGACCGCGGGCATTCCTTTCAAGTATCACATCTACTACAGTGGCGGCGATAGAGCGGAACGGGGCGTCGCTTTCGTACTACTTGGAAACCAAATGAAGCGTGTTATTAGGTGGAGGCCTATTAATGACCGTCTATGCGTATTGAGGATCAAGGGCAGATTCTTCAATTACAGCCTTATCAACGTGTACGCGCCGGCAAACGATAAAACCGATGACGTAAAGGAGGAGTTCTATGAGCTCCTCGAGAAAACGTATGGAGAGTGCCCACAGCACGATATTAAGATCGTCATCGGAGATACGAACGCACAAGTCGGACGAGAGGAGTTCTTTCGTCCCGTTATTGGTAGGGAAAGCCTTTACTCTACCACCAACGACAATGGCTTGAGATTAGTGAACTTCGCCGCGGCCAGGGGAATGACCATCTGTAGTACCCATTTTGCACGCCTGAATATTCGGAAGCACACCTTGAGACACCCCAATGGAGAGGCCTGCTCCCAGATCGACCACATGTTGATCGACGGCCGGAAATTTTCAGACGTCATAGATGTGCGGTCCTTTCGAGGGCATGGAGTTGGAGTTGCTGCACAGTATACTCGGAAGGTTGATAGACGGATCGGTGAACCAACTGGAGTGGACCTGAACGAGCAGTGGAAGCACATCCATGATGCGGTCAGCGAAACAGCGCGAGAGGTGATAGGCATGACAACGGGAACCACGCGTAGTGGGTGGTTCGATGCTGAGTGCCTAGAGGTGACGGAGGAAAAGAATCGAGCTTACGCCAAAACGTTAGTAGCAGCTAATCGTGTAACGCGTCAGATGCGGGAGAAATACCGGGAGGCAAGATCGGCCGAAAAGAGGCTTCATCGCCGTAAGAAACGTGAGCACTACGATCGCGTCCTCGTGGAGGCGGAGAATAGCTTCACCAGGCATGACACGAGGAGCTTCTATAGAACGATCAACGGAATCAGGAACCGGACCGTTCCAGTACCTGCCATGTGCAATGACAATGCTAGAACATGGTTTCCCAACTTAACTTATTAAACTAATACGTGCGACGCTCGACGGTTTCACATCATGCGTCAGGACAGCGGGCGAATTTTCGGACGCGTTTGTGACGTTAGATGGTCTGAAACAAAGTGATGGGCTCTCGAACTTGCTGTTCAACATAGCTTTGGAAGGTGCGATACGAAGGGCAGGTGTGCAGAGGAGCGGCACCATCATCACTAAGTCTCACATGCTTCTGGGCTTTGCGGACGACATTGATATAATTGGTGTTAACCGTAGAGCAGTTGAGGAGGCCTTTACGGCTCTCAAAAGGGAAGCTGCGGGAATTGGACTCACCATAAACACTGCCAAAACGAAGTACATGGTGGCTGGCAGAGAGCGTGATAGTTCTACGGGTGTTGGTACTGCGGTGGAGATGGATGGGGATACTTTCGAAGTGGTCGACGAATTTATTTATCTTGGTACTCTCGTGACATGTGACAACGAGGTGAGCCGCGAGGTGAAGAGGCGGATTGCGGCGGCGAATAGGGCTTATTACGGATTGCGTTGCCAGCTTTGGTCCCGTAGCCTACAGATCCGTACGAAATTTGCACTCTATAGGACTCTGATCCTCCCGGAGGTGCTCTACGGACATGAGTCGTGGACGTGGAAGGAGGCCGATCGACGAGCGCTTGGGATCTTCGAGCGTGGAATTCTGCGATCAATCCTCGGAGGCAAACTAGAGAACGGGGTGTGGCGCAGGCGCATGAATCATAAGCTGTACGAAGTATACAAACACGCTGAAATTGTCAAGCTGATGAAACACGGCAGGTTACAATGGGCTAGCCATGTAGCACGGATGGCGGATGAGCGACCGGCAAAGATAATATTTAATAGAGAACCGGATAGAGGCCGACGACTTCGAGGCAGACCGCGCACGCGCTGGATGTGTGCTGTCGACGAGGATGCCAGAGCAGCGGGTGTAAGGGGAGACTGGAGAGTAGCAGCCCAAGACCGAGTTTTGTGGAGACGTATTCTGGATTCGGCATAGGATCTTAATGATCTGTCGCCATAAAAGTAAAGTAAAGTAAGTAGCTGCGCGACAAAAAATACGACACTCGAATAGGTAAATATAGTGGTCACTTACTGGTTGCATCAATTAACTTCTGGAGATAGGCTATTTTTGCTTCACGCTCTTTGAAATTGTCCGAGTTAAGTTCCTCTAGGGTGTACAAACCCTGCAGAAAATTTGTTTCTCTGATGACCTGTAAAGTACAAAATTTGTATTATTTTTCATCTTTAATTTGAATAATAATCATAATTCATATTCAAAATTTTTGAAATGGTTACAATTATTCAAACATTTATTTCTCAAATAATAACTTTGCATTTACCACATTGATAACGTCATGCAGAAACCGAAACGGTGGCTTCTTCAGTAGTTTTTCTGTTAATGCGGGTTTTTTCACGTATTTGCCAAGTGAATTTTGGGTCTTTTTTATGATAGCCGGATCTAGGTCAGACATGTTTGTCAGTCTTCCAGTGCAGTTCCTGCTGCACTCCTGCAATCAGATAAAAACTTGTCCTATGTTAATATGAGAAAAATCAACCTACTTGCGATGTTCTCGAAAACTTCGTACCTTTTAACTTAAATTAGTTTTGCGTATTGCAGAACTACCTACATTGCAAATACACCAGTCATTTCAGTTTTCACTAGTCGCGACCTCGACCACCAGAATAATCAATTTTTGTTGTAGGAAATCAGTTTCTATGGGAACGACTGCATCCGTTCGTACTTAATTTTCAAACTGACGCAGCCAGCACGTATATGAAACAATTGTTGATCATGTTGTTAAATGTTTTTATTTTTTTAGTACTTCCAAATTTAAGGAACATATACAGTATAATGAGTAAAATAAAACAGCTTTGGCGAAATAGTTCAGTTTAGGGGAATGGCGTCAATCTCAGCTCATGGCGAGCATGCTTTGAAGTCAACGGAAAAACTTTAAAAACAGCATACCGGCGAGTATAACGACTTCCATTACAATTATCAGGATTAGTATCACTTTGTTGTATAGCACATTCCGCTGCATTGTTCGAAGAATAGCCCTTGACTTGGACAAACCAACGTTGGCATTTTCCAGGCGGTTTTGACTGCGCAGCAATGATTCACGTTGAACTTCAAGCTCAGAGATGACCTGCAAACCAGAGACAAAGAATAATTTTATTGTTTTACTCTGTCATAAGCAAACTTCAATCAAACTAGTTCTAATACTCAAACTCCGTGTGGTATCATAACATTTAAAAACTAGAAAAGAGAAATTATCTAAATAATAGGTACTGTTTCAATTTCGATTCTCTTCAAGGTTTAAATTATGTATGTATCTGAACAAGAACCGAGCATCACATCAACATCAAACGTTACAAAAAATACAACGCAGATAGCTTTTGAATAAGTAATGAGAAAACATCGTATCAACTCACCTCATGACCGGTCTGTTCGGTTTCGATCGCAATCTGGTTGGACCGTGCTAAACTGGCCGAAGTTCGCTCAAGTATTTGTCGTCCCTCAAGTACCTGTCGACGGTTATGGGAATCCCAGTCGTAGTCGCTCATACTGCAACAACTGTTTACAGTTGCGAAGCTATATTAACTAACCTGCAAATTAATTCGATAGTTTTAACAGTAGCCTTTTTTAAATATAGTTATTAAACTAAAATGTATTCGTACCAGTATAATTAGCTCCGCTGATGAATATACAGGAATGAAAGCAAAGAGCAAAATTACTCTTGCTTGCAGTTCTTGTAGTTTGACAGTATGTAGCAGCGTTGCCGACCGTCTAGTTTTTCCTGGATATCTCATTTTTGGGCACGCCAGCGAAACCGAGCGAAACAGCTATACGTTGAATATCTCTTGAGTTTTAAAAAAAGTGTTCTAGTTTTATCCAGTTTTCTATTCGTCACCTTATTTATTGAATTCTTTCCCTTCAAACGTATCCAGCTTTCCACGAGTGGTAATGGCGGACAGTGCACGCAGCCCATTTTGACGTTTTCTGTAGGTCGGGTTACAGACGGTGTTATGAACAGATACGCAAAGAGTGAGGTCGAGAATAGTGATGGGAAACTTATCGATACTTATCGATAATATCAATAAATGCTGGTCATCGATATTATCGTTAATTTTTTGACGTTAACGATAATTATCGATATTATAAGGGTGAGCACAAGTCAGTGCGGCTGGTTACTGGAGGAGACCCAAAAGAAGGAGACCTCACCTACCCTACCCCAGGAGTTGCTTTTGCCGCTAGGTATTTGTTGGGTGCTGCTATTCGACAAGATTTAGCATTGTTGGGGGTGGTGTAACGGTTCGCCCCGGGTGTCACTGAGTTTCTGAGAAATATAGGTAACTAAAAAGGTATTGATAGTTTTTAGTTTCCTAAGAACAGATGAATTCGACAACTTAGTACTGGAGAACTTTGAAAAAATATCCAAACTTTTTGCACTATCTCATAAAAAGCAATGATACGAAATTGTAATAAAATGCATTTTCTTTGGCTCGCCAACTCTTATAATATGATGGACATGCATAGCGGCAGTCTATTGGTAATTGTTTAGTTTAACTTGGAACTGTTTAAGTTTAAAGTATCTGTTACCCAACAAACAATTTTTAGTTCCACTAAAAATCTAAATCAACGAAATTGTTGCGCCAAAAAAGTATCCTGATGTATACAGGAGGTAGACAAAATAATTGAGATAAATAGAATTCTCTCGGATTTTAAATGGCCAGAACTTTACGAAAAATGAATCAATTTTGATAACTGGTTTCATTTCACTGGAAAACAGTATTATATTAGTATTACTTGGGAACTTGGTGTGACCTACCTACACCGAAAATGTTTCGGATTTCAAGAGTGTGTGTCAAAGTGTACATTTTTGCAACGCATAGAGCGTTTTAGGCAACTAAATTGTCTATCTAAAATACTTCATTCAAAAAAATCTGAGATCATCGATATTTTCTAAAATCCTTTTTTGTTCTTAAAATTATATTTTTTTCAGAGTAGGATCTTAAACTCATTTTTTTTATATTTTCGAAGGAAAGTTCAGATAATTTTTACTAAGATATATTGATTCATAAGAAAAAGGTTCAAATACAGTTAGGTTTTCTTACGCGGGGGATACATGCCTCGTGAAAAAACCATGTCAATTCAAAAATCCGCTTGATAAACCGCTTTAATTCAAAAATTCGCGTAAAAACCACGTTAATTTGAAAATCTGCATAAATAACCTTTTAGAGAAAATCCGTGTGAAAATAATCTGATCTATTTAAATGTTAATCCAGATAAATTGCTCTATGACCTACACACCCACAATGTTCGATTGAATTCTGCTAGAGTGCTGCAAGCTCAAAGAAAATTAGTACCCAACAGGGAAAAAACCGCCAGAATCAACACCCATACTTGATAAATTCATACCTCGATGATTCTTTGGCGAATTTCCAATCTTTGGCTACCAATGAACCCGAAATAAATTCTTATTTATTGACAACATATAAACCTAAGTGAAACAGAATATCATAAAAAGTTCTACGCGTTGCAAAAATGTACACTATGGCACACACTCCGGAAATCAGAAACATTTCCAGTGAACCTTGGTCACGTCCAGTTCTCAAGTAACACTAGGAAACTAGGACAGTTTTCCAGTAAAATGAAACCTTTTTTGTCAGAATTGATTCATTTTTCGTGTAGTTTTGGCCATTTAAAAATTGACAGAATTTTGCCTGCTTCAATTATTTCCCTTGTTATACAACCTTCAAAATAAACTTCGGCTTGAAACTACTCCGTAGAAAGCACTTTCATTGAATTTTCATTTGCAGTATCGTAAGATTTGTCATTCAAGGCCTTAACACAATGGATACGTTGCGGCTGCGTTTGCGGCAATTTGACAGTTAGCCCATACATTTACTGTCACATTGACGTCAACGCAACGCAACGTATCCATTCTGTTTGGGCCATCACTGTCTCTGTTTTTAACAAATTTATATAGCAAAATTGCATTTGTCGAATAACGTTTGCGGTAAAAAAAAATCAATCATAGTAACCCATGAGTTAGCAAAAAAAAATTAACAGCCCTACCAGTCAAACTCTAACTGTGATGGCGAAAAAAGTGAAGCTACTCCGTTCAAAAGTGTGCGCGTTCAAAGAACGGTACCCCGCCGCGTCAAAAACGGACATCGTGCGGCACTTTGTGGACCCCGGGTATGTCGGTTTTGGCATCTACAACATCTTGACACTATTGGACAACGATCAGAGCATCGAAAGAAAGTCCGATTCCGGACGGCCAACGACCCTGAGCGACAAGAAGCTTCCAAGGATGCTGAAGAGGAAGACCGAGGGAAAAGTGGCTAAATCGCTGCGTGCACTTGGCAGAGAGATTGGTGCGTGCTCTAAAACAGTGAAAAAGCATCTGGAGAACATGGACATACATGTAGGAAGCGGCAGTCCCGTCCACTGGTCTTGGAGCTGCAGGCAATGACGCAGCGACAGCGGTTGAAGATGGTCAAGTCAATTTTCCCGGCGAATCGCGACGCGGCAGTGGTATTGGACGACTAGACCTATCTCACCCTGGATGGCAACGACTAGCAGGGCTCTCCGTATTTTACCTCCCCTACGAAGGAAGTGAGCATCGAGGTAAGGTTTATTTCACAGACCAAGTTCCCCAAGAAGGTGCGGCTGTTGCTGTCAATCAGCGAGAAAGGGATGTCAAAATTGCTCTTCTTTCGCTCCGGGCTGGCCGTGAACGGGAAAATTTATAGTACGAACAGGGTTGCCACATTTAAATCTGTGTTTTCCCTTGAAAAAATCTGAACATCTGTATCTGGAACAAAAATATCTGTAAAAAAAATCTGTGTTGTTTAAACACAAAGAACTTTGTATTTTTTGAGTTTTTATGGTACATAAACGAAATTTTTAGCTTCAAACGTGTGAGGAGTTGAAAATATGTTCAATTTGCTCAGTATTTAATGAAATAAAATTTGGATTGTTTTTTAAAGTTAATTTCAATTTCGAAAAATCTGTAAATCTGTACTTTTCGACGAAAATCTGTATATCTGTATGTACAGATTCTGTACCGT
Source organism: Wyeomyia smithii (assembly GCF_029784165.1). NCBI lineage: Eukaryota > Metazoa > Arthropoda > Insecta > Diptera > Culicidae > Wyeomyia > Wyeomyia smithii. The sequence goes on from NC_073694.1 coordinate 163,072,825, forward strand.
TACTTCGGCCAAAAATCTGTAAAATACAGATTAATCTGTACATGTGGCATCCCTGAGTACGAAGTGCCTGACAGAAGTTGCGTCGTTCATCAAGAAATACCATAAGCGCGAAGACACGGTGTTCTGGCCAGATTTGACGTCGGCCAACTATTCGTAGCGATCGTTGGAGAAGATGGAGCGGCTGAATATTGATGTGGTACCGAAGTCGGCGAATCCGCTCAATGTCCCCCAGCTGCTTCCCATCGAGAATTTCTGGGCAAATTTGAAGCGCAAGATCTATTCCAACAATTTTGTCTCGAAAACGGAGGAGGAATTAAAACAAACGAAGAAAGAGCTTTAAAACATGGCTACACGCATGTTTTCGTCCGCCATGGCGAATGTTCCGGTTAACTGTTGAAAGGCTGCACGCAAGGACGTAATATTTTTTGTGAGGAAGCTAACATGACAACCTTCCATGGGAAATTTATCCAACTCAATTATCTGTCATAGTTTTTTTTTCATCGCCATCTGAAATAGTTTTTTTTCATCATCTGAAAAAAATTTTTTCACCGCAAACGTTAGCTGTCAAATTATCGATACTTATCGATAATATCGATAAAAGTCCCGGAATTATCGATTGTTATCGATGTCCGTTCTGGGCGATATTTCCCATCACTAGTCGAAAACTCCAAGTGAACCGTCAAATCGAGGCTCCAAGTGTGCAAAGTAAACAAACTCAGGAGTGTTACTTTTCGTACAGAATGTGTATTGTAATCAGTATAATTTTTGTGAACCACGTGCAATTATGGTTTGAACGGAAAATGTGTTTGTTATGCTTATATTATGAGTGATGCATTGAAAATTTAAAAAAAAGTATAAACTAGCTTTGAAACTCAGTTATATATCCTTACAAAGTTTCGGAATTTCATTACACTTTCTACACTGTAAATAAAAATCACGTCGAAGTAAAGTGATTTGCTGTTGAATTCGCACTACTTGCCTAACATTTCAGAGTTGAATGGAAATCTTTCGAAATACATTAATGCAAAGGACGATGAAATTAACAGCAAATCACTTTATTTTCTGTTGTTATGTTCATCTTTGTTGATATGCTTATGTTTGAGATACGGAATGTCGGTCAATTGGATAAACAAATTCACAATAAATTCAAGAGACTTTTTTTTATTTTAGATTTTTCATTTTTATTTTATTTTAGATTTTGAATTCAATAATAGGATAATCCTACGGATGATCCCTGTTACTGTATCGATGCAATCGCTTTCAGGATCTGTAAAAGAGTCGTTTTATTGTTATTTTAATTCAAAAGATTCAATAAAACTTACGCTCAAATAAATATTTGATCTCTGGCTAAATATGCTGCTTGCGCTGTTCGCCATCGTCACTATTTTTGTTTCGCTCATGGTCTTGACGTTTGTCAGTTGGAATTGCAGCTGTAATTCAATTGATTTAAACGGTGGTGATAATACAAGAGATATTCATTATAATACGATGGTGATTTCCATTAACCAGCTTTCAACGCAAGATCATTTCATCGGAAAATGGTAATCATCGAGAAATCAACACTAAATCACTTCAACTTGCAGTTCGATGTGACGAATAGAGTCAAGTGCAAAAACACTCGAAGTAATCGTGACATTTTTTCTAAGTGTAGTGCGTATGAAAAGTCATGCGAAATTAAATATGGTTGCCAGAATTGTTTGAAATAGAACTTAGGAAAGGGTTGCAATATTTACTGTTTTTCTCTTTGCGTATCTCTTTATAACACAGTCTCTAGGTCGGGTATTTTTCAATCGTAGTAACTGAGTGAAATACATAAGAATTTCGCAACGTAGCATAGCATCTCTTGTTGAGTTTTGATTTGAATTGCCAGGAATCTAGAACACCGAACTTTTTTGAGCGCAAATATGTTAGCCGCTGAGTAGCTAGCTTTGCTCACAGGGGAAATGAACTTTCTTACGCAGGGAAGTTTGTCCCGGATGAGCCGCTTATCGAACGAAATTGCCGAGATGAAATTTCATCAACGCGCGTACCGATTCCCAGAAAACGTGAACTGCTTGCAATAAAAGCCACCATTTGCGATCGAAAACTTATCAATTTTACCAAGGGAGTACACAATTAACACATGCTCTTTACTTGACCATCTAGACGCTACTACTTTTTTGAACAATTTCAGATTTCGATCAGCGAGATCGCGCCTACAGATTATCCGTTGCGGACTAATCTCTGTGTGCGTGAGTCAGTAGAGATCAGGGTTGATATTTGTTGACACTCTTGAGTGAAAGTGAAAAAAAGCATCCATAAACGTTATTTTTTACAATCCTTTCAGAATTCTCCCTTCCCGCTTTTTGCATGGAAGTGAACTGTCAAAACACCTCATTATATGTCATGCGATGAAAGCAAGACAACAAAATCAGTTTATCAGTTAACGAAGATTGTCAAGACTTCAGTCAGTGCCAGTGGAAAAATGTTTCGGTGAGGTTCATTTTGGCTGAGTGGACTGTTTGTTTTTCTTTTTCGCTTTGAAGTGTAGATCATTTGGTTGGATTTGTCGTCAAATTTTATTCCGTAACCATGAACGATGCGCGCGATCTATTTCATCTGAGTATAACAGCACGTTACTAGGACGAAAATCTAGTGTATCTGAAAGAATGCTGCGATCATTGGAAGTGAAAATTGGAAATGATTGGCTGTAATTTTCGAAGAATTTTGCTGGGGAAAATGACTTTTATCAGCACTGGTAGAGATGATCAGTTTAACCATAGACTGAAGAAACATAGATATCCAAGGCAACACTGAAGTTTGCCCTCTTTAGGCCGTTGGGTGAACTAAAACATATCCACACAGAAAAATATCATGATACTTTCTACCATTTTGGGGTTTCTTTTGGCAAGATTTGTTCACACAGAAAAATAGCACGGAACTTTCTACTTTTCAAGAGCGTTAGTTTGACTAGATTTGTACGGTGTTTTTCAACCGAGTTTTCTTTATGGTCTAGATAACAATATCACTTTATAACAACAAAACTAAAAAGCAAATAGTGAAATTGACAATGTATGATTGAGATAACTATGATAATTTCATGACATGAATTAGTTGTTTAGATAATATTACCGCGAAAAAGACAAGTCGTTGTTATAGTCGCTTCAACATAAGGTTTTTAGAAATAACCCACGAATTTATTGTCTGTATTGAATTTGATAGCCGGGAATACCACCATTCAAATCAAGCTGACCCCGACGGCTCATCAATTTGCAATGTGTTAACTAAAGTTTTTGTAACATAGATATGTGTAGAAAATATACAGGACATTATTGAAAGCTTGTTCGAATACTTCGCACGGAACACAAATAATGCTTCGAGTATCTAGATTTTAATAAAAGTTAAGCATGGTTCTTTCTTTCGTTTGAATTAGCTCAAAGCTTTGCAAAAAAAAAAACTTCGCATGGATCCCAAACGAGCCGTACTGCGAGCATCACCACCTCCGGCAGCAAGATACTCAGTCTGCAACATATCGGAACTTATTCCGTACAAAGATAACTGTTCACTAATTCCTGTATATTAGTTGTTTGTGTAGTAGCAGATGTCAGATGAGCTTTATATTTTACAGTTTTATTAGTAGAAATATCATACGTACGATTGGGTGGAACGAATACTAATAATTCACTTTCACCGTCTCGCGGAGGGTTCTCCACTCATTTTTTTAACCACAGTTACATTTTTCCTTCCTTATCTGCGACGTTTATCCTAATCTATGAAATGATCCATTTCATTGTAATACCTATCCTCGCACTGTATGAATCGACCGCTTCTTCTGGATCTTAAAAACAATCGCCATCGGTAGCAATTGCAGTTGTCGATTAATTTCGAATTCCTGGAGTTTAAGTCCTAGCTCAGTTTTTATCTTTGAAGTCAACATATTTAACTAATACTAAAACTCGTTATCAATAATTTTCAGCTTTACAGTCGCTGTGTCGAGCAAGACGAGTTCCGCTTTGCCCGGCAGCGGAATGTGTGATTCTTTTTCCTCTTTTGCTGAACGAAAAAAAAACTAGCTCTATGGCCGTTTCTCGGGCAATCCAAAATCATACACATTTGTATCATGTTCTTGTCCTTTTTTTGGAAAATCCGGGAACTTCTGGAAAATCTTTATCTGGAACATATCGTGTGCTGAATCTGAAATAATAATGTTGCTGTTGGAAGAAACATTTTTTTGTAAACAGGCTTACCTTTTTCTTCATCCTGATCACTGCTATCTGTATAATTAAAGATAATAAATGATAAGGCCAGATGCCACTCAGATCCGGAGATGAGATTTATTGGGGGAATTTAAAATCAAAACAAAACATTTTGAATATTTTTGACTGACATGTTTTTTTTCTTTCACTTACACGTTTGAATGCGTTAGGATATAGAAAGGTAAATTTAACCGGTATTGGCGTTGACGACTTTTCGTATGGTTTTTGCTTGCGAAAACGAAGAAGAACTTCAATTTGCGTGTCCGACATAGTAGAAAGCGAAAAATATTTCAAAAGCGAAACAAAATATTTCTTTACAACATTTGATTATTAAAAGATGGTTTTTAGAAGATGTGAGTTCCCGGATTGCACAAGTGCTGCTTCCGGTCCAAGTTCGAAAACGTTTCACAAAGTTCTGGTGAAAAACAGGTACTTTTCAAGCTGTCATTCATCGGGGAAATATTAAATAGTTTTTTTTTCGGTTCCTAGTTCTCGAGATCTTGAGAAATGGAAAGCAGCTTGCGGTACTGAGGAATTTTCGATTGATTCTGTTATTTGCGGTGATCACTTTCAGGATGAGGACTTCATCAATCCTCTTTGCAAAAGTCAGGGGTAACTATGCACATATTCAAGTCTCAACCGAACATCTTAAATTTTGATTATCAGCAGACTACGACCGACAGCCGTCCCCTTGTCAAACCGAAATATCGAAAGCCAAATGTCACCTGATGATGGCATTGGCTCGATGGTGTTTGATACCTCAATCAGGGAGCGGGATGCAGAAGGAGAAACAGATTTAGTTCTAGATACATCGATGGATGTGGTAGAAGAAGTTGTAATGAACGGTTTGTGCGATCCTTCTCCTTCTGTCTTTCTCACGACATGCAAATCCCATAAAAATGACATTAAAAAGACATTAAAAAGAACTATGAGCACGACTACTGCTTCGATCCCAACAGGTATATTTTGATGGCAGATCGATTACTCGAGCTGGAGGCGGAAAATCTAAAACTAAAGCGCGAACTTAGAAAGAATAAACAATGTTTGTGCAAGAAAAATGCCTCCATTCAGAAACTTCGACTGGAGTTGGCTAAAATCAAATCAAAACTAACGTTTCCAACTAACCCACTTCAAGATCCATTTCTTGGTGAGTTGCAAAGAAATAAGAATAGGAAGTGTCGGGGAGCCCGATCCTCGGACTCTATGAAGAACATGGCTCTTGTTTTGCAGTATTGCTCTACAAAAGCTTATCGACAGATGCGACAGTTCATGGCACTGCCGAGTTTGAGTACAGTGCGCGCATGGTTGGGGCGCATCCGAGAATTTTTCTCGACAACCATACTTCAGTTGTTGAAGATAAAGTCATCGACTATGACAGAGGACGAAAAACTCGCCACTCTCACTATAGACGAAATGGCTTTCGCTGAAAGAGTGACGTACGTTTATAAAGCGAAGCCAGACTACTTTAGTGGATTCCCTACGAAACTGCCTGGTCAAAAAACAACAAACACAAAGGTCAGAGCGAAATCTGTTTTAACCCTCATGATAAAAACCATTAAGACTGGATTCAAGCAAGCCATTGGCTATTTTTTTTGCCATGGCCTCACTGCAGCTCAACTGCGACCCGTTGTGGACAAGGCGTTGGATCTTATATTGGAGGCTGGGTTAATTTCAAAAGTAATAACCTGCGACCAGAACAGTGTGAATCGGAATTTATTCTCTAAAGAATATGAAGCTACAGTGGAGGCCCCATATTTTGATATGCAAGTCGGTGAAGGGACAAACCATGTCTATTGCATGTTTGATGCCCCTCATCTTATCAAATCATGCAGAAACAATCTTCTTAAACATGATGCAGTTTGGGATGGCCAACTATGCAGTTTCGAGGATATAGTCCAACTTTACTGGGAAGACGTGAAAAACGTACCACGGGTCGTACCTGGGTTAACCTATGAGCACATACGCCTTTCACAGTTCAGTGAAATGAATGTTGGCTTGGCTGTACAAGCGCTGAGCCATTCCGTCGTAGCTGGTCTAAAGGACTATGTAAGAACTGGGAAACTTCAGAAAAGAGCTTTGAATACGGCTAAGTTTTGCGAGGTATTCGATGTATTGTTCGACATTGCAAACACTTCAAACCTTAAAGAGAAAAAAGTAAGTAAATATAATATGCGAAAAATGAAAAGTAAGTACTTAAGCAGTCGTTCCGCAGGAACTCAAGCGACCACTAAAAACAGGCTCTCCGAACTGGCCGTTTCTCGATGAGGTATCCCGAAAGCTTAAAAAATTATACTTCGTTGGAAAACAAGAGGAAACGCTTTGTGTGGATCCTGCAAAGGTAGATACCACTTTGGACGATGTTTAATAAATTGCCCAAAATCTAATTTATTTTCAGAAAAAAAAACAACTTGGAGAAAAACTCCCGCACACCGTTCTTCATAGAGGGTTGGTCAGCGTACATAAACGCCCTGAAGCTGCTGTGGGAGGAGTTGGAAACTCAACATGATTATAAATTTTTGAGAACACGTAACTTATCGCAGGATTGTCTTGAGCATTTTTTCTCGGTAATTCGATGGAGAAATGGTAATAACACACACCCGGATGCCTCTCAATTTTCGTCGACGTATAAAGCCGTCGTGGTACATCAACTATTGGTACCTAAAAAAGTTGGCAACGTGCAAGCTGACGTAAGCATGCACATATTATCTAGTGATGAATTGCGAAAACTAAATGTAGTGCAACAGAAACGGGTTTCTCGAAGCGATTATGAGGAAGTAGAAACGCTACGTGATTTAAAATATGATACGTTCGACGAAAACCAACTTTCCAGTATTCACTGGACTACAGGCTGGGCCTGTAGCAAGTTGAGTCACTCTGAATGCATTAACAGAATTTATTCTGAAAGCGAACAAATCCCTGAAGCACACAAATCTCTGGCTGGATATAAGATGTACAATGATCATGTAAAAATTCAAACACCTGGTGAGAAGATATTCACATATTGTCAAGGAATTTGTAGCATATTCCAGCAAAATTTTGAGCTCTTACTGGAGATTGATACAGTAGGGGTGAAGGAGGAACTATTTGATATTGTTAAGACTCGCTTCGACTATCACACAGTAGCGTCCGATGACGTAGATGAAAAAATGGAAGTAAGTGCCCAACTTGTGTCGGATCTATTATGCATTCCATGCGCATTAAACATAGCCGAGAGGTACCTTAACATGCTCATATGTTGTAAACTTAGTCAAATGAACGACGCATTTAGATCCAGCAGTGATAAACAAAGAAAAAGCAAGAGAAGCAATAAGGCGAAAAAACTGAATATTTCGCATTTGTCAGAGCTAATGATGGGTACGCTCGGGAACACAGACAGCACTAGAGCCTAAAAAGAAGTATTTACACAACCAAAGAAAACAGCAGAGCACTCAGTGTTTAACCTTACTGATTAAATTTACATAGTTATATCGTAACCCAATTAAACGTGTAAGTAAAAAAAACATGTAAACAGTCAGTCAAAAATATTTATTTTCTTTCAATGTACTTGAATTGCCCCAATAAACTTCATCTCTAGATCGCAAAATAAAGTGCAGGCCTTTGCTGGCGAGTGGCATCTAGCCCTTTCATTTTTTATCTTTAATTAAACCGATAGCAGTGATCAGGATGAAGAAAAAGGTAAGCCTGTTTACAAAAAAAGTTTCATTCAACAACAACATTAACATTTCAGATTCAGCACACGATATTTTCCATATGTAGATTTTCCAGAAAAAGGACAAGAACATGATACAAATGTGCATGATTTTGGATTGCCCAAGAAACGGGCATAAAGCTAGTTTTTTTGTTAAAAGAGGACAAAGACTCACAAATTTCGCTGTCGGGCAAAGCATAACTCGTCTTGCTCAACAAAGAGACGTTAAACTGAAAATTATTGACAACGAGTTTTCAGTCGATTCATGCAGTGCAAGGAGAGGTATTACAATGAAATAGTTTATTCCAAAGATTAGGCTTATCTGACATCTGCTACTACTCAAACATCTAATATACAGGAATTAGTGGACCGTTATCTTCGTACGGAAACAGTTCCGATATGTTGCAGACTGAGTGTCTTCCTGCCGGGGGTAGTGACGCTCGCGGTACGGCTCGTTTGGAATCGATGCAGTTTGTGATGTACGTTCAATGCTGCAAAGACTATACGGCTGGTACCTAATTGAGTTAGGACAGTCGAGGGAATAAACTTTTCAGTAAAGTTTATTGTTAAATATTTTTTACTCTTTTCTAATTTGTTGTTCCAATTGATACGTAAAATGTATGGAGCGGAAACATTTATTTACATGATCATATTCGCACTGAAATAGTATTTTCAATATATAATTCAATCATTCTTACAGATCTTCAGTTACCGAATCGCTAGTAGCCAGTTTAAAGTCGAATTATTAGAAAACAAAAACGAATCGGGTGCGTTCGTGAAAGTCGGAGACAAAAGTGATGGACTAATCGATAAATTCCAGAGGCACCTCCGCATTCCAGAAACCTTTGCAACTGAAATGTAAAACATGGCTAAGGCAAAATTATTAGCATGACCAGTGCCGCGATGCGTTTGTTAGTCTATTTAGATATTTTTAGTTACTGAGCATAAGATTTTATTCATTGCAAAATTAGCTATTTCATTCATATATTATTCTGACAGTTTCGTCTGATTTTCGCTTCGTTCGATGCGTAAACTTGAGAATTTCGCTTTACATGGAACTTCAGTACACAACCAGGTTTTCACGATTGATTTGCTGGCGAAAATTTTTAGCTGGTTCAGTTGTCTGTTTTTTACTTCGATTGGAACTAAAAACTATGATTGAGATGATGGAAAATACCATGATATTTTTCTAGGTGTGCCCATGAAATGTAGTTCTCCCAACCGCCATTAATTTCGGAGGGGCGCCACTTTTTTGTTGCTCGTATTGTTGTTTAAGTTGGATATCTAGGTTTCAATCATCTAAGCTATCATTTACGTTTAGGGCACTAATTTTTTATAGCATGATACAATTTGTTATCCAGCTTTTTACGCACCATAATGGCGGTCGCTATAATGCGAGTTCGTAATATGCGAACCTCTCTGCTTACGTCAGATTTGCGATTTCTGAATAATTGGCAACACTAATGTTGCCAGATATATTTTTCTTTTGATAAATGAACAGTTACAGGTAAGTGAACAGTTTTGTTTATTTTGATTCGCACATGCGCACGAAGAAATTTAAATAACAAAACGCCCATTGTTTGATGAAGTTGAAACCATAAAAAACACGGTATTTTTACTGTAATCTTGCAAACGATTGTTGTCATTACCATGTTTTAACAACGTTTTTCTTTTGTTGTTGAATCTACCACCGACAATAATTTTACCTCGAAAAACATTGTCAGTGAATTCCAGTGGTGGGCACCATTCCGCTAATTCGCTAATTCGCTAATTAGCGACGCTAAAATTTAGTTAGCGATTTAGCGATTTCGCTAATTTTTGAGCTGGTTAGCGAAACTGTTAGCGTCGCTAAAATTATGGCCTTCGAAACGCTAATCGCTAATTCGCTAAATTTTGTGGAGAAGCGACAATAGAAATATTTAGAAAAACTGTGAATTGCTGATGGCGTACGTAAATTGCTTCGAAAGATGAACATACTTTACTGCGAAAGTTACTTTTGTCATTTTTTTTACCCTAGAATGGAGTTCCAGTTATCGTACAAGCCACAGGAGCATTTTGAAGAACAAGCACAAGGTCTAGATTGAATTTTTGGCACACCAAGAACTTTGGTAAATTGCAATGCGCTTGAAATTATGACAACTTTGGTTCCACTTTTTCGATTTAGATAATAATTGAATTTTCATGAAAACATTCCTAAGAATATCTATTTTCAATGCAAGCTAAATAACTTTTGTTATTCTTGTTTTTACAAAATCAAATATGAATACCGTTTCGTGAACCTCTTACTGTAAATAGCTTTAAAAAATAATTGTTTTCGTTTGTTTAACCAAAAGAGATCAAAGTGGTCCAAATCTTACAAAACACGAGCAATAAATATAGCGATATGACTATTTACATATTAAAAAGTTAGCGATTAGCGATTAGCGAAAGTTCCGCTAATGTGGGTTTAGCGTTTAGCGTTTAGCGATTATCGAGCTAAATTTTCCGGTTAGCGACTTAGCGATTAGCGTCGCTAAATTTTCGGTTAGCGGTGCCCACCACTGGTGAATTCTAAATGTATGGAAAAAATGTCGGAAAAAATGCTGTTAAGATACATAACGACCCTCCTTTTTCATGGTAAGAATGGCAAAAACGATGTTTTTCATTGCTCTGGACAATGATATTTAATGTAAAATTGATGTATTTACAATTAAAAACATAGTTAAAGTATGGTATAACTATGTACAATTACAGCAACTTTTAAGGTTTTTTAATGTTATTTTTTTCGGGAATGCATTTTCTCTTTCATCCTTTTTGTATACATGAAATAATACGGTGCAATTTATGTATATATTTATTATTAACGCAACATTTTGGTACCGAAAATCAAACAAATTTCTGCAGAAGCTTCAAATTTTTATAACCAGTTTTCTCAAGTTTTTTATTTTGAATTCTCCCTGCTTTTCTTGAAAAAGTTGGCATCGCTGGTATGCAGCATAAAAATCCAACAAAAATCGTTCCTTTTTTATCATATAGAAATCAGCAAAAACATATAGTCGTGTTTGAAAATGTTCTTTTTGATTATTTTTATTGGCATGAAATTCATCGTTAATTTTAACGAACCGTTTATAATCGATGTTGAAAAAAACTATCTACAAATAATCTCTATTTTAGCGCAATATGATCAAATAGGGTTACGAACGTCTTCGTCAGTGGTTTTCTTCGGCCCCCTTTTGCATAAGATTGCAATTGAATGGTCGTTCAATTTATACAAAAAAGATCGAAGTTTTGCCTAACAATTATCATGGCTTCCGTGGTCTCAACTTGCAATCGTAATTTTTTATCAGTCCATATACATAGTTTGTGACAGAGAACAGACAAAAGGATATGCAATAACTTTAACGAATTCCTGGCAACTTAGAAATATATTTTTCATTTCGTAAAAGACTGGAACCCAACGGTTTGCAACAGTCACAACTCTGTATTCTTTGAAGCTTCATTTGAAAAATTTTCAAAGTGTATCCAAAAAACGGTACAAAATGGCAAAACGACGGGACGGTTGAAATAGGCCGAAAAACGGTACTGTCCCGTTCAAAACGGTACGTCTGGTCAGCCTATATTAGAGGATACTTTCTTCATCAATCAACGGAGTCATGTATGTTTTACACACAGCCTTATACTTGAATGTATTTTTTTGACGAATTTTGCTATCGCCACGCTGACCATATATCACGTTTTATAGTTATCAAACAGAGTGGATCATGTGCAAGCAGAAAAAAGTTGTAATTACCGGAATTATTTGCATTGGTTTGAAGTCAGATAAGTTGATTTCAAAGCTGCCAGGTACCTTATAAAAAAGTTCCAGAGCCCGTTAGCCAAACGAGCATACTTTACCAGTAAAAGAAAAAAGTGTAAATGATCCACTATGATTGAACATATAACTAGAAAATGTTAGTCTTTAGTGTAAGTAACACAAAAAATTTTGTTTATGAAAACAAGCTCCGATTGAAATAGTGATTCTGACCTCAAGAATAACGATTCTACCAACAAATCATATCCTAACAAGGTTGATAAAAATGACAATAAAGTGAGAGAGGATGATTGCGAAAACATTCATTGAGTTTGTTCTATTACATTTTATGTATTATATTGTATTATTTTTGGTGTTGAAGAAACGAAAAATAAAATTTTAAAACTTTTTAACTGTTCGATTGATTGGCTATAAATATTTTTTCAATTGATTAGTGACAATGAACCAACTCATTACATATCATTCTTCTGTTCAGTCAGAGTGGACCAACTTCACCTAGTCAGTTATGATACCGGTCATTGTCGAATTCATAACGCTGTTTTTCTTAATTGTCACCTTACATGATACAGTCAAAGAGTAACTCTAGCTCAAATTACGCGGAAATATGGAAATCTTCAAAATTCACAGAGTAGTAAACTTCAAACTCGTTTTTCTCGAAATAACCAAAATGTCACTTGGTCCGGTCTGACTTAACACCGATCATGTTTGGTTACAGCGAAAGTTAAACTTGTCATTGGTAAACATACCTCGTTTACCCCAACATTCTCTAGAGGCTGACGCTTGAAAAAAATTACGCCTGTTTGGAAGCGATCGCACGATTGTACTTTCTATGGTTTCCTTCGAACGCGCCTGTCGGGCGGCAACCAATTGCTGCTGACGTGTACAGCCTTCGGTTGCATAGCTTGCCGTCGTTCGCAGTCGCAGCGCTTGTGTTTTGCTTCATTTTCATTCGTGTTTGTGCTTCCATGCCAGCAGGCGATGTGACGGAACGCCGATTATATTTTTTCACTGTTCTGCATTTTAGTTTAGTTTAACTCATTAAAATTTGTGTTAGACTCGCCAAATTATTGCAATTTTGTTCCAGCTGCCAGGGTGAGTGTAAGATGTCGAGCAGCAGTATTCCATTTGTTGACATTCCATCGATCAAAGTGAGGATGCAACAAGTAGATCACGTATGGGCATGAAAATCGCCATTTTTCATACTTTCCTTCCAATATATGTGCGTGTCGTTCGGGCGTAAAAGTGTAAATGCAGCGAAGGCAGGGCACCAGAACTTGTGTGCGGCGTGTGTGTATAGAGATAGGGGATTTGTTTCTTAGCTAATGAGCAACGTTTTAGGTCAGTGCAGGAGTAAATTGACTGCGTAATGCTTGTAGTTTTCCACCGTTGTGCGGGCGTTTCATGCTATTTTCGTTCTACATAGTACACAGCCGGTTGAATAGTTTTGAAATTTTGTACCAAACGATAGAAACCCATCAAAATGCAATAATAGATCATTAAAAACTGTTTTTAATTTCCAGAGCAAACGGCACCAAATGTCTCAAAAGTCACGCGTTCGTCCCAAGGGCGAGAAATTTCGCTTGACCGTACCGCTCGACGCGGATCCGGAAACGGATGTGGAGCTGGTTCCAGTAGATGAAAACACACAGGATTCGGAAGATTTTGCTACTACGGAAGATAATGCTGAGCCAGACCTGGTGCAAACTCAGGACGGCCGGTTGATCATCGAGATGAAAACGAACCGGACATGTCCAGTATGCAAGTCAAATTTTCCAACAGTTAAGGTAATGTATCATTGAAATTAAAACTATACAAATCGAATAATTAAATATTTTATGACCAGATTCTGGAGAAACACCAGTTAACTTGCACCAATAAAGAGGACGAGTTTAAAGATGTGTTACAAAAAGAGAAAGCTGCAGCAATGACCGCTCAACCAGGCGAAGAGTTTTTCAAGTACTGCAATCCGAGTCCCGAGAACCCTTGTTACTGTTGCGGTGAGGACAAATCGACGGCCCATGTTGGCCATATGCAGTGCAAATATTGTCCAAAATCATTTAAAGCCTTCGAATATCTAGAGAAACATTTGGCTTCCGTACATGCCGAGAGTGCAGAATTTGCTTGTCCACAATGCAATGCACAGTGTTCGACAGCAACGGTTTTGCAGGAGCACCTAGAGACCCACAGCGAAGGAAAACCATTCTCGTGCCTGAAGTGTGGCAAAGATTTTACACGTAAATATCACCTGGATCGTCACTTGAATCACTCAAACTGCGGTAATATCCCGAAGCAGACATTACCCTGCGAAGTGTGCGGTAAAGAATTTACACGTTTGGACAATTTGCGAGAACACCTTCGTTTTCATATGGGACAAGCCTCGCGAAAACGTGATTACCAGTGTCCATATTGCCCGAAATCGTTCTACGGGTCATCACTGTTAAAGTAAGTTCGCCTTGTATGAGTAATTTCCTACAGTTTCAACATATATCTGTTATTCACAGCATCCACATTCGTACCCACACCGGCGAAAAGCCTTTTCCGTGTGATCTTTGTACCAAATCATTCCCATCTACGGGAGCGTTAAGAAAACATCGAAGATCGCACACCGGGGAGCGTCCGTACCGTTGTGATCAGTGTTCTGCTACGTTTGCTGCCCGAGAAACTTTGAACAGACATCGGAAAACTCATACAGGTATATCACCACCGTCAAAATTACTTTTCACGTTTCAAATTCGTTGTTTTTTGAACAGGTGAAAAGCCACATCACTGCACGATTTGTGATAAACGATTCATCCAGGCGACGCAGCTCCGTGCGCACATGTTCAACCACACCGGACAAAACGGTTTCCAGTGCGAGCAGTGCAATGTCTCTTTCGGCCGCAAAACGCGACTTGATGAGCACATTCGCTACGTGCACAACAAGAAAAAGCAGAATTCCTGCGGAGTTTGCAACAAAGGATTTGTGCGTTTGGAAGATCTCAAGCGCCACATGGATACTCACAACACGGAAAAAAGTAAGACTGTTGGAAATATTATATCCCAGAACATCATAATAATAGCACTGATGGCTTACAGATTTTGCTTGCAATCAATGTGGCAAACGATTTTCGTCTAAAGCCGCAATGAAACTTCACCAAAGAACCCATTCTGTTGAAGACCCTGTCGACTGTGATATCTGTGGCCACCAGTTTCTGCGACAGGACTGTTTGCTTCGTCACATGAGATCGAAACATCGGTAAGTATTAACCTACAATCAAATCACAACAAATGGTCTCAGAATAATGCATCAAATCTTTCAGAGATAAGCAGCCTATAAAATTGGAAGAATTGAAAGTGGAAGAACCTCCGCTGCTCCATAAGGCTCAGGAAGTACTGGAAATTGGTGGAGAAGTATACCAAATAACCCCAGTTGATAATGTTCAAATAGTAAACATTACTTCACCGTCACCGTCAACCACAACGGAGTTGACCACCGACAATCGACTGAAAATTTTAGAGGTAGTCAAAATCATGCCGCTGGAACCATTTTTGGTTCCACAAACTACGAACACTAAAACTGAAGTAAAACACCAGCCTCATACGGTGTCGAAACCTTCCCAAAAACCGCTGCCGGCAGCTGTGAAGAAACCTCAAAACAATCCAATCTCATCAGCGAATAAAGTAAATCCCGAGCGAAAGAAGCGCACACGAGCTTTGAACCAGAACCAGAGCAATGCACAGCCCAAAAGCAAGATCAAGATCGAACAACAGGACGACTCCATGCCAATCTTTCTCAGTGATGACGTATTGAAGGATAAAATCGGAGAACTTCTTCGCTTGTTGATTGATGAGGACGTGCTTACAGAATTTGGATGGCCGACGGCACCGGTAGACGAGCTGCTTGGCAACGTAATCACCCGGTGCGGCTCTAAACCGTCCAGCGACGCCGATAGTGGTGACTGTACGACAAGGCTGCGGGAAAATACAAAAATTTTGTTTTCACTTACCATGGATGATGATAACATAAAAACATTGCTCAACAATCACACCGTCGACGAGGTGATCATGAATGTCCTCAAAAATAAGTGAAGTCAGAGTGAGTGAGGTTCAGTCGGAAGCCGCAAGTGCAATTAACGAAAAACACCTTCCAGGAGGGGCCTTCGCAAATTTGTTAAACAACATTTTGTTTAGATTAGATGTTTTATTAAAAATTGATTATATATACTGGTGGAAGTTGCGAAATGTATGGTTAGGCTGATGTGATTATGATCACAGTAGGAGTGGAGTACTGTATTATGGAATAATTAAGAACTATTCTTGTTTACGACCGGATTCGACATTTGTACGAAAAAATAGATACGTAAGAATTTAAAAATAGTATTTAGTGCTATTCCGAATAAACTAAATAAAGTAGCGTTCGAAATGATTCGAAGGGAAATTAGTGGTACGAATTTTGATATCTCTAGTTTACAAGTTTGATTCGAACGAAAACAGGCCAACTCATTTGTCTGATATGCATGCTAGCCCAACTAGCTAACGCTCGTTCCGTCTCACAGTTATTCATGCAGATTCTTGAAAACGTCATCAAGAATTTAAAAATTGACAGTTTGAATGTTGCCACGAATAACGCAATAATGTAACAAAATAATCAAAATTTACGTTGATTGAAAATTTAAAAAGAAATCATTTAACTTCATATCAAATTATCACTTACTGATAACGGTGAAACTTGAAAACAGTTTTCTGGGCATTATTGCATTCTTGAAATGGATTCCTAGTAAGAAATACTTTCTAGGATTTAGATTTCTGGTAATTAATACAATCTAGGATTTGGTATTCCGGAGAATGGTTCATACTGGACGTCCTTCGGCATTTCACTTTCGGGGTTCTAGTAAAAGTACGTGAACCTGTAGGAATTTCCTCTGTCAACTTTTATGGTCCTGATTATCAGATACAAAGCGACCATAATACATCTGATCAATTTTGTTATTACAGTAGTCGAGTCTAGTGGAGGATTTTGGTCGGGTAGCTCGACTGAGTCTACCGCTTGAAAATTTGTGTCCCATTCAAATTTCACTCGACTTTCCCAATACGATGTATCTTGACAACTTGACTTGACTGAAACCGAATCGAATTACTTGACCCGTCTTATGTAAAGCGTCGTTAAGAGCCGCTCCCCTATCACAAATTAAGAACAATTTCAATCTAAAAAGGGTAGGAGGGTGGTATCCAAGACACGGCCGGCTTTATATTTATATTTTCATATGAGGCTCTGTTTGATTTAAGCTTGTTTTACTTTTGGCACGCTTCGATTTTGGCACACATGTGCCAAAAAACGAGCGATTATGTTTAATCACATTTTTGAGTTTAATTTTCCGATGAATGTATCTCGATATAGTAGTATTTCGTCAAACTACCCATAAATTGTTCGACCTTTTCAAATGTTAGCCGCGGTATGCATCAACGATATGGCTTTTTCATGAATAGTAAACAATCCATTCTCGTGCATAGAGACAGTCAAGAGAGCACATTCCTGCGAAGCAAAGTAATTTATAGGCAACAAACCTATACCCATTTCGTTTAGGCAAGTCCGTTTCGAAACAAGCTAAAACCCAGTCCCATTACAGTTTTTGCCAATTAAGAGACAAACACAAAATACCCTTACTTTTTTCAAAAATAGTCAGATAGTTCACTGGAATAAAGTACAAATGACAATCTAATCATTACAATTTATTATTTATAAATTAGCTATCTGTAACACGTTTGCACTGCTTAAAAATACTCACCTCTATCCTACACTTCGTTCAGGAGCAACGTGATCAAAACCGCTGTTTCGAATTATGATCACCGTGTGTTATGGCATACAGTTCAATCGAAATTCGGAAAAGCATTTCGATGCAGATCACTCCTGAACGAAACGCAAATTATTGGTGTATATTACTAATTTCAATATTGAGTAAAAATTCAATAGCATTATGCCCTAACCTGTTGTTACCTATCGACGACATTATACGCATGAATACGAATAGCTAGGAATATTCCACGTTTGGCTGTTTACACGGTGGATCAGCTGACAATGATAATTGCAAAGTACTATCTATGAACACAAGGAAATTTGTCCTTTACATGCTATGATCATTGTCAATTTAGTATTGTATCCAGACTACCGTGAACGCACAGTCCACCTTACTCTATGAGAGTGCCTTTTCGGCAGTATATTAAGTTTAAATGATGGTTTTTCGATTTTACCCCCAGTAGCAATATTCACATTCGATTATCTTGCAACGATTATTCTATCCTCCGTTAGCTAAGAGTGCAATAGGGTCCTACAATAATGCTCCAGAATGAGATGATGTGAGTAGCATTCTATATGTGCTTGCCCAGAGAGATGCACGCAAAGCTGTTGTATAACAGTACCACATTGACATTTGAACAATCCATTGTTCTGCTTTTGTACTTTAAATTCAAATAAACCTTATGAGACGCTTTACATGTTTGAGACTGGTGAATTTTGTATTAAAATTGTACGAATACACAATAGTAAAGTATACAAATCGAATTTAACCAAACTCGCGATTGTTCGTGATAAAATCGAAAAATCACACAGCATGAGTTGATACCTCAGAGAGTTGAGAACCATTTAGAATTCATTCCGATGCCTTCGCAGTAACCGCCAACTTGCGAAGAAACTATCGTCATATTTTGCTTTTACAACACTTACCGAAACGTATGTCTATTTCGCAGCTAGTTTTGCGGACTAGTTTGCAGCCAACCGGATTTAATGAGATACTTTTTAACCATGCTCTCCGCAACCGAACTGATGCCATGGTCGAGCAAAGGCCGACTAAGCAACACGGTTTTGAGGCTAAGGTATCGCGTGACTGGCAGGTTGAGCGAGTTGCACAGTTGCAGCTCGTTTGACGTGAGTAGCTGTACGCCGGAGTCCGGATCCGGAGGCGACTGCAGGCTGTTGTGATGATTCGCCTGCTGAGGCCTCGACGGATCCATTCCCCGTGAGCTATCCGAGAAGTTTCTGCTGTTGAATGAGCCGTCGGAGAAGACCCGGTCGTCGATGTGGTGCGTGAGCCTTTGGTCGGTGGAACTTAAGCTTCGGCCGTCGTTTTCGCTGTGAAAAATCATTTTCTTGTCAGCAGAAAATTTAAAAAAAAATGAATGTACAAAGCATACCTTTTTCTTACTATCTGTGAGCTGGACAACGCCAAGGATTCCTTGTTTGTCTCGCATAAGGCGCCTTTGCTTCGGTTGTCCTGTCAAAATTTGTCTTATACAGCCGGGAATCGATTGACCATTGGGACCAATTATACATGCAAGCTATTTTCGATTAATTGGTTTGACGAGTTTTCCATCCGACAATCCACACAGAGTTTAGGTGGTTAATCAGTTCATTCAATTAAGCCGGAGAAGGACAAAAAAGAGAAGAGACGATTATCATTAGTTGAAATAGCTCTCATGTATAATTGAGATAGTATCAATATTGGTAGATTGGTGCCACGGAGAAAACCCAATGGCAACAATATCAAACAACGAATAAAATAGTAATTTTTACACTTACCGTACGTCCGTGGCCGTATGGACCGGTATTCCGATGCTGTGCGGCTGCAGCATGCTGCTCAAAGTGGGCTGCTTCATCCAAGCGCTGAAGACCGTTCCAGCGATATCTATTCAATTCGGAAAGACCTATGCGTAGAGATCGTTCACGCTTTAATGAGCTTATCAACTCCTCAAATTCTTTCGAAGTGTAAAACTGCGAAAAAGTACGCAAGCGTTCACGAAATTCGCGTTGATCACGGCTCATTTGGGCTCGCTTTGCATTGCCCCGGAAGAAGTTTGCCACAAGTTGGTAATCACGAACGACACGTTTCCGTCTGGCTCGCTCACGGAGTCTCCGGGTGTATATATCAACTTGTGCTAACTTGAGTAACATATCAACATCTTCATCGTCTGGTTGCAGCGATAAAGTGGACACTAACTGCTCGGCCGTTGGATCATACTCTCGCTCAAAATCATCGCGATTTGGCATGTAGCCTAGAACAGCTGCCTCCTCGTTCGTGCATTCCATTGGAGGCAATTTCTGAGTTAACAGTTGCCCTAGAGGGCCCGTATCATCCGAAGTATGATCGGTCAACTGTGGCCGTTGATCGATGGCTGACGACCAGGTATGACGTCCAACCGTCCCGTTGAGGAATCTCGAAACATACTCATCCTTGGCCTCTTCAGGTGAACGTGTTTCAATGTGTTTGCTTATGTCTTCCCAGTTTCCGAAGCCATACTGCTCGATTGCATCTAACAGGTGAAGTTCCTCCCGAGCTGACCATCCATTTTTGCCACGATATATAGATAGAATTCCCGAGTCCATAAACTGGTACGAGTGGTCATTTCGATGTTGGCCGATTTCTGCTCCCGCGGCGAAGCACTGCAATATATAAATTGCCAGTTTTAGTTTTTTAATTATTCAACGAAACTTTCTATAAATGAAACTGGCATCACTTCACCGAATGTGTTCATCAGACAATGATGACGTCCCACATTTTGCTTAAATCCCTAGAGCGAAATGAATGCTCTAGAAATACACCCGTTTTTCTCTTGTACTTACCGCGAGACATAACTCAAAACCAGCACAAACGACGCAATGGACACGAATTCCGGGAATGTCTTCTTGGCAATTGGTGCAGGTGTACTTGGCGAATAGTTCTATATGAAACAAACAACAGGAAATGATAAAAACGAAGTTTAAATGAAATTTTCAATAGCATGCTAGAAACGATGCGTATTACTCACCCGCCATCTTGGATGGACGTACAATTTGCTGTGAGTTTTTCCTCCTTTGCTAACTGAAATGAATAATGCTGTCAATGAACATGCTGCCAATTAGCAATACTCAGAGGGTGAGATATGCGAAGAGAGTGTTGTGAGCCAAACGAACAAGTCAAATTCGAGCCAAACGAACAAGAAAGGTAACACATTGAAAGGTATTGCAATAAGGTTCAATAAAAAATTTATTTATTTTTACGCTTTTTTCATGTTTTTTTGCTAAAACATGAATTGAGAGTGCTCCAAAGTTGCTTCATCACAGTGATTTTTAACTGGTGGCTCACAAACCCTTTGTATGGTCTACAGAATAATTATGAAAATATATAAAATTAAACATAAACATAAAATTTAAAACCTTCACGGTTTTTGTGATGCACTTTATTATTCCCCAGGACTTCCACCGTCACCATCAGTTATACGAGCCGAATAAAAAAGTTAGTGAACATTGCGCTTTGAGAAGCGACTTGGCACCTCTGATATGTGAAACCTAGTTGCCAAACTAGCGGTTTTTTTTTATCGCTTATCTCTCCCCCTGAGGATCTCTACTGCCAATCAGTAAAGGGGATTAGGCAAAAAAGGCGTTACGTCGAACTAGTATTTACAGACAGACAGTACAGACAAGTTAAACTGGACAAAGTACAGATGGTGGTAATATGTATTGCAAATTTCCGCTGAAACGCAAAATCAGGGATCATTTCTCAAATGTCTTCACGTTCTAATAAAAAATGTCTTCACATGTCTTCCAACCCGAGATGGCCCGTTAGGACCGACCAAAAACTGAAAAAGTTACCACCAGCAAATCAAAAACTGGCGAGCAAAAAAAAAAAGGTCACCACCTCTGCAAAATGCGGGTCATGTGACATATTTCCTAATGTGTCTTCACAAAAAAAAGATGTCTTCATCGCAGGGTAGATGTCTTCCATTCAGGAACCTATAAACGTCAACATTTTGTCTACCAATCATAAATTAAACACGGCGGTAATATTTCATTTTAAATGCTTATAAAACTTATCTTATTCATTGAAAGTGCACAATGTACTGAAAACAAATGTTGAGCTCTTGTTTTTTGCCATCTAAAACAACATTTACTCAAGAATAAGTCTACCAAGAAAATGGGACGTTTACTCTATTACACTTGTTTTAGGGCAAACCAACCAAAAAGTGGGTACCAGAAACGCTGGTACCAGAATCAATGAGTGGTAGATGGAATATGTATGGAGTTTGACAGCCACAAGAGCCCCCTGCTTCCATTTGAAGACATGTCTTCCATCTGGCATCGCTGCGCAAAATACACACCAAAATTTTTTTTACTAAAATTCAGTAAACTTTTACTGAATTTTGCCACGCTGAAACTTCAGTGATCCTTTCAGCAATGGAAGATTACTGAACATTTCAGTAATGTGAAATGTCATTCTGTTTGACGGTACTTTACTGAATTTTCAGCATTATGAAATGTCATCCATGTGTGACAGACTTATACGGAATTTTCAGCATTATTCAAAGCATTGCTGAAAACTCAGCAATATCGGATATAATGTATTTTGACAGCATTTAATTGAGAATTTAGCAAAGGATTACTGAAATATCAGATAGACTGGAATTCTTCGTATGGGCACAGAGAACAGACGTTCATCTTATTTTCAAAAGATGTGTGAAAACTTGCAACCGTCATTTGACAGCAAGTGGTAATGCTCCCGCTATGTGGCGCTCGCATCACTTAAAAACCAAGCACAGATATCGATAAAATATCGATACAGCAATATTTATGCAGTGCAACTGGGGCACCACAAGACAGGTGTCGTTAGCGTATTAATGTATTTTGATTCAAATTTTTACACACGATTTTCAAATTCGTTTATATGAACATGAATGTCTGTTCTCTGTGGTATGGGTCTTAAAACTCGTTTGGAGTTGATTTTGCCTATAATTTATTCGATTTTTAGCTTTATTTTACAAAAATTAGTTAAATCCCCGAATAATTAGCCGCCGATCCGATGGCATTTCTAAATGTCCGCCAGCTCCCTCTACCGCATGTCGAACTGAAAAAAACAAGAAAAATTAACTTTTTTACTAACCAAATAGTTTTAACACGTCCCAACGATCGGCTTTCTGATACTGCTGCACTTCTCCGGGCTCTGAATTTTTTTTAAACAAAATTCTTCCCTGCATCACAAACTTTAACGCGCATTAAGCACATTGATAACGACTTTTTTTGACAGCTGCGCTGCCGCTCATGGCAAGTCCGTCCCAATTGCATTTTTGTCAATTTTGAGTTTATTTATGGAATCAATTCCTTTTTATGTCTACTTTTGATAGAACAAATATTTTTGAATACTTCGTTCTGAGGAACTATGAAAAAAATAGCAAGTCGGTTTGTCCCATAGCCAAAGTGATCGCAAGTCGGTCCCATTGCAAAAATCTTCGCAATTGAACCCCACAGCCAATTATGATTATGAAAAATGTGATATTTACCACAACTTATGGTCTTCAGGTTTAGGATTGGATGTACCAAGTGATATTCGATAGGAGGTTTGATTGAATTTTACACGTTCTACATTGTGTGGCTCTAGCTGATAGTACACTGTTTTCTTCAAGACAAAGTTTCCACCAGTAGCTTTTTTCAGCTGTTGGTTGTTGACAATGAACGCTTCAGGCGTGTCACTGTATTGTTTGTTAAAGCATTCTTGAGTAAATACTACTTTTCGTATTTTATGTAAATACGTGGGCCAGAATTGTAACATTATTGTCGTGAATTTCGTTTTGAAGAATTTGTCAGTCATATCAAATACTTCGGTATGCTACTTACTGTTTTTTAACGGAGCAAACATTTTCCTAAGCTATATTTGTTCTTTCATATTTGCTTCCACTGCTATGTCGAAGCTGTCCGCCGTCACGAACGTGTGACCGCTCTCAGGAAAATTTAGAATAAGTTACCTACACTGATTTCGAATTTATCAGTAGTATCAAATGTAAAAACAAAATCTAATTTTATTCTGAGCGGCGCAGTTGGTACATTATGTTATGCTTCACACAAAAAACTTGTTTAATAAGGCACGAGAGAAGATCATTTATGAATTGACCAGCGATGGATTCATTCCAAACGCAAGCTATAGCACCGCCATTGATTTGCAGTAGTTTGTTTTTCATCACCGGTCGTAGCCGGCTATGGGACTGACTTGCTATCATTCTGGCTACGTACCGTAAAAGTAATCGCATGTGAGTCCCAGCTTATGATTTTCAACAAATTTTAGTCAAATTTTGGTGTTTATACAAGTTTTATGATGTAAAAGTGTTAGATTGTCATTGCAGTACTAAATTCTGTTGATGGTCTTGATTAAAAAAGCATTTGAGTGCCAAATTTCACCCAAAGCGTTACGATTTTCAATTGCTGTATTCTCGTCAGCACCAAAACGCAAATGGGACGGACTTGCTATGAGCGGCAGTGCGGTGCACGTCAGTCAACGAAGTATGCCGAATATCAGCAACCGAAGCTAAAAATATTGAATGTCGGTAAATCAAAACTAAATGCTGAATGCTCAGTACACATTTAGATTGCTTAAATTTCAGTACATGATTTTTATTGTTGAATTTCAGTAATGATTACTAAATTTGGATTCGAGAATTTGCACACTAAACATTTTTTTGGTGAAATTTAGTAAACTTTCACTGAATTTTGCCACGCTAAAACTTCAGTAATCCATTCAGCAATGAAAAATTACTGAACGTTTCAGCAATGTGAAATGTCATTCTGTTTGACGGGACTTTATTGAATTTTCAGCAGTGGTGGGCACCATTCCGCTAATTCGCTAATTAGCGACGCTAAAATTCAGTTAGCGATTTAGCGATTTCGCTAATTTTTGAGCTGGTTAGCGAAACTGTTAGCGTCGCTAAAAGTTTGACCTTCGAAACCCTAATCGCTAATTCGCTAAATTTTGTGAAGAAGCGACAATAGAAATATTTAGAAAAACTGTGAATTGCTGATGGCGTACGTAAATTGCTTCGAAAGATGAACATACTTTACTGCGAAAGTTACTTTTGTCAGATTTTTTTACCCTAGAATAGAGTTCCAGTTATCGTACAAGCCACGGAGCATTTCGAAGAACAAGCACAAGGTCTAGATTGAATTTTTGGCACACCAAGAACTTTGATGAATTGCAATGCGCTTGAAATTATAAGAACTTTGGTTCTATTTTTTCGATTCAGATAATAATTGAATTTTCATGAAAACATTCCTAAGAGTATCTATTTTCAATGCAAGCTAAATAACTTTTGTTATTCTTGTTTTTACAAAATCAAATATGAATACCGTTTCGTGAACCTCTTACTGTAAATAGCTTTAAAAAGTAATTGTTTTCGTTTGTTTAACCAAAATAGATCAAAGGGGTCCAAATCTTACAAAACATGAGCAATAAATATAGCGATATGACTATTTACATATTAAAAAGTTAGCGATTAGCGATTAGCGAAAGTTCCGCTAATGTGGGTTTAGCGTTTAGCGTTTAGCGATTATCGAGCTAAATTTCCCGGTTAGCGACTTAGCGATTAGCGTCGCTAAATTTTCGGTTAGCTGTGCCCACCACTGATTTTCAGCAATATGAAATGTCATCTATGTTTGCCGGACTTTTACTGAATTGGCCCCTAATGAACTTTGTGTGAATGTGGTTATATAGTGTCCTATTACTACAGTCACTGTCGAATCACGCAGTATACAATATACTTAGGAATGTCGACTAAAACCTGGTTGAGTTACGAACCAGCAACATGTCGACTCAGTCCAGCTACTCGACTGCAATTCACTCTACTCGGCTACTTTTATACCAAAATTTGTCAATCGAGTAAGGTGACTCATGTAATAGAGCCCATAACCGAACTCATACAAACGTACTAAGCATTAATAACGTACCAATGATTTGGTGATTGTTCACTTTGATGGGTGGTGGGGTGAAATCAAAACAATTCGGTATAATTTGTACTGTGTTGTTTGCATTTTTATTTCACATCATTTCAATTTTACATTATTTAGCATTATCGCACGATTTTAACTTAATTGTTATGGGTAAAGTATTGCAGCAGGTATTTCAGGCTGACGTGTTTGACGATTATCCTAAGCCTTCGATGCTTAATTCTGACTTAATTAATTCGACACATTTCGTTTTCACTATTCCGCACCACAACAACATGCAGAATCGTATTTTATTTTAATAAGATCACGTTAAATATGTTACAACACGGCTTACTTAAGATAAAATTACTTTTACAATTAGAAGTAATATTGCAACAGGTAGGGATTAGATTTTTGATTGGTTCTACTAGATCGTTGATGTAATCTAAACAATGATACATTGACGTGAAAACTGGCTAGAGTATTATTCTGCCCTAACATGTTTTCGAATTAATACGCTTTGGTCTTGCTTGACTGTTGTCTTAGAGCCTAAACACTTAATGTATATTGCGGATCTATTTACATTTAGTGCTGAAAATGGACACGTTTCTTCATGGCTTATGCTCGTTGAACGTAGGAATTTCTGACTAGCTGCTTACATTCCCACTTTGTCATTGGTTGGTTACATTAATTACATAGTAAATATAATACATTCTAATAAATACAGTCTTGTGCTTTGTTCTTAACAAATAACAATCTACCTCAGGCATACATACGCGTTAAATTCGTCCATTCACAAGTGCAACAGATTTTACCTCTAAACGTTAGAAATACTTGTCGAGCTCTGGACGTTTGTTTCCTTTTTTTTATTTGCACAAATCTATGCAGTTCGGTTGACGCACTCCTTTCAAAACGTACTTTCGGTGGTGTGACTATGATTAAATGGATACATCCGCATCCGTTCGCTACCGAAATCGTTTTCGCTTTCGTCTGATTCATCGTCACTGGACGGTGGCGTTTCCAGTGTAGGAAGGCCAAGATCTAGATACTCCTCGTTGGATGTTATAGAAACTAGTCGATCCAGATTTTGCACTAATTCACTGAAGGTGGGTCTCACCTTCGGCTTCTCGTTCCAACATTCACGCATCAGAACGTAACTGTAAGTTGACGGAAAGTGTTGTTATTGGTTGTGACTTTAGCTTGCTTAACTTATACTTACATATGGATCGGACAAAGAGGTGGCTGTTCCAATCGCTTTCCTTTCTTTAAATGTTCCAGCAGGTTGTCCCACGTAGGAATTGAAGAATAAGGATTACCACCGAGCGTCATAATCTCCCAAAGTAAAACTCCAAATGACCATCTGGTAGAAAACAATCATGGATTATTTTTCAGGAAACATGGAGATTTATCTCAGTCAACTTACACATCACTTTGAGAGTCATAGAACTTTTCCTCTAAAGATTCCGGAGCCATCCACCGAATCGGTAACTTGCCGGTAGTTGTTTTCCGATAATACTCCTGACTGTGGATGTCCCGCGCAAGCCCAAAATCTGCAATTTTCATTACATACCCTTCGCTTACCAGCACGTTGCGTGCTGCCAAGTCTCGATGAATGCACTACAAGGGAAATATACAAATTTGTAACTTACATTATTTTATACCATATAGAAAAAATTTACCCTTCTTGATGCCAAATGCTCCATTCCTCGTGCGATCTGGTATGCGAATGAAATCAACTCTTTCAATGTCAGGATCTTCTTTTCCTTCTCCCCGCAAACCGAATCGTAGTTGTTCGTTCCAAAGCGGTGAGATCGCAGGAAGTCCTTTAGATTTCCATGTGGAGCGTACTCCACGATGACATACAGTGGCCCATCTTTACAACAACACCCGAGCAGGTTTATAATGTTGACATGCTTGCCAATCATTTTCATAACTTCCATCTCACAAACCAAATCCTTGACATCAGCATCAGTGTGACCCTCTGGAATGGAAGGACGAAGGTGTAATATACCTTCTAAAAAACTATGAATAGCCAAACTTACCCTTCAACATTTTCACTGCAACTACGCTGGAACCTTGACCCTTAATAAGTCCTTGCGCTTCCGCCATGACCACCTTACCGAAAGCACCTTCGCCGAGATTTTTCCCCAGCAGAAGTTTATTGCGAGGAAACTCCCAGTTCAAGTCGATTGGAAACTCGTACTCGGAGATCAACGCGGGATCGTAATAACCGCTTTGCACCAGCGTCGAGCGCTGCTTTTCGATACGAACGATTGGCATTTGCTGCGATGATACAAAAAAAATAAAGTTTTTAGAAATAAGAATATAGTGTTTTATCAAAAGTGAAAAATGGTAAACTATTTACTCAACAATATTGGGCGAGTCGTACGATTACTTAGCTGAGCCAAATGTGATAAATTGTATTTCGAAAATCAGGGTATGCTTGGTTTGATTTATCGAACTTCCACTTAGGAACATATTTCTTGAAAAATGCAATATGTTAAGATATTTCATAATTTTTAGAACCTACCATCGCTTCCGTCACCCCCGGAATGCTGTTCTCGATCGCTGGTTGCTTCAGCACGATCACCTTCTTAGTCCACTGGTTCACGTGCTCCATTGCCCGGTGCTTCATCTTCTCCCGCTTCAGCTTCTTGCACACAATCACTACGATGATGGCCAGGACCATGAAGCAACCCGACAGCACCACAGTCATGATTGTGATCAGCGTGGAATGGGGCCGCACCGGATGTGCCGTAGGAGCGTCATCTTCCGGAAATTCGTCCACAACGCGCAGGTAGGCGCTTTCGTAAGATGCCCCGAGAGTGTTTGCAGCCACACAGGTGTACCATCCTTCGTCGGCATGAGTGACGTTCTCCAGCGTTAATACCTCGGGGTTGTCGGAATCTCGCTGCATTACGGAGAAAATCCTTAGTTAAAATGGGAACTCTCATTCTGTTTCGTTATATTTGTTAGTTGAGAATACCTGATTCGTTTACAGATTTAAATCTGTTCCATGCACAGAGTGTTAGTATTAGAAAATAACTAGAATCTTTTGTTTTAATTTAAATTCATTCTATTCATGCACTAGTTGCTAGATTACTTCCACACCAACCGTCACCTTTTTATTCTTAATGAATGCACAATCCGCACAGAATCCCTTGAACTTGACCCACTGAATAATTTTGGTGAGATCACTCAGCACCTTACACTCCATGGAAACATTTTTGCCGGTAATGGCGGTTATGTTCATTAGCGATTTTGTTATAATCGGTTTATGATTAACGCGATCTGTAATAGGAAAAACAGATTTGTTCAAATTCATAGGAAGAAACACAACACCGTTAACTAATAACTGTTCCAGCCACCAAAAATAAGTACGGGAGAAAGGAGAATCAAAAGAGTTGGCCACCACCACAAAAAAAACCCATCTAGTACCTCCAACTTGGTAATGTTTTCCGGTATTTCTGGGTTCGCCATATTAACGATGTGGAACTTTATCCACTCGATATGTGGCTCGAGGTCTGAGATAGTCCGACATTCGAATGTAGCGGATGAATTCACCAGTACGGTTGTATTATGCAAAAACCCTTCTTTGATATATGGTCGCGCTGGAAAACGATCTAGAGTGGATCGATGTATTCATTACCTTGTATTGATGGATTGCATTTCCGAACTAACTAGAATGACAAATCACAAAGAAGAAGTCTTACCTTTTACTTCCAACTTGGTGGTGAAGCTAATGCAGCCATGATCGTTGCACACTTTACACGTGTATGCTCCAGAGTCCTTCGGTACCAAGTCTTCCAGCACGATAGACCATTTGGCGTATTTTACCGAGCCCATGCTTCGAACAATCTTCTGGTTATCCTTCGTCCAAGTTATGTTCGGCATCGGGTTGCCGTGCGCAGGGCAACGTAGACGAACCATATTTCCGGAAGGCTTCGGCATGAGACCGACCATGTGTTCCCGTTTAGTAAAATACGGTGGCCCCGGTCTTAGCTCTGCACTCGGTCCAACCACAGCCGGTAAGTTTTCCGTTGTTTCTCCCACAGGATTACCTCCCTGTTGATCCGCACCGTCACTCACACCGGCATCTTCGTCATTCTCTTCTTCATCGTCCACATCGTCATATTCTGTGTAGTTGTGATCGTCTACGACATAGTCTGGACTATCCGGCTCTTCACTATCGGAAAGCTGAGAATGGCTTTCCATCTTATTATATTGATCGTAGGGTTCTTCTTGGTTTTCAATCACATCCAGTTTTGTTGTCGAATTAACACACTGCATTCCATTCACATTGCATGCTTTACACACATAAATACCACTATCCTCGGGATCTAACGATTGTAACAAAATACTGGACTTGTTGCCGATTTTGGTATTCAACATTCTGTCATTTTTGAACCAGCTGATTCGAAACTTGGGCTCACCGACAACTTCACACTTGAGCTTGTAGTTGTCACCAGCTCTACGCGAGACAGCCAGCACGTGATTTTTACTACCCACGTTGAACTCCGGAGGTCTCTCGACCAGATCATTGTTCACGATATCCAACGGTGCACTGCGGGCTGTATAAGTTTGAGGCGTAGAAACAACTGCCGCTGCCGCAACCGACGAGTAGAGACTTTTCTTTTCCAGGTTGGCCACACGGGTACGACCCGCGCTCGTCTGCCCAGCGCCACTACCGGGCGAATCGCTCTGATAGTGGTCGACCGTTTCATGCTGGCTGAATACTGACAGAGTCAGATTGGCCCATTCGCTGAACTCTGATCCACAAGAATAGTAGCCGGCGTCAGTCTTTTTGATAGCGCTGAATTTTAATCTGGCATGGAAATATGTGGATAAAAAGGAGAAACAAAAAATCAGAAAGACTGTTTGGAATTTGGGAAGTAGTTTTACCACAGACTAACAGACAAAACACTATGAACAAATTTCAAATAAAATCATCGTTCGACTTATATCAATACTTTACGTTTGTAACACTAGAACCACAGTCTAACAGACATAACACTTCGAACATGTTTTTAATAAAATCATCGTCCGGACGATTCCAGTACTTTACGTTAGAAACACTAGCACCATCTGCTGCGTCATGTATTCCGTCATCAGCGCTAGCGTTACGGCATGTGTCTAATGGGGAACCACAAAATATGTATGAGATTGCATGACAGCGCCCCAAGCGGCGTTGTCGCGCGAAAACTGTACCTACAGGTTTCTTCATTTGCATTTCTATGAATGTGCGTTATTTCAATCCAAATAACATATTTTAAAACAAATAGGTGGTCCTCGTGGTTCTGTGGTTAGCGATGTCGGTCGGCTAGCTCTCCCATACACGGTTGTGATGTTCGATTCCCGATCAGGTCGAGGATCTTTTCGAGCTGGAAATTTTCTCGACTCAGTACTGGGACACGGTGTATCGTTGTACTTATCCGACAATATGCAGAATGTGTCAAAAACAATATCGATAACTAATTCTCATAACTAATCTAGTTAATCGAGGTCGTTATAAGCCCCTCCAGGCTAGCGTGCGATTTTTTTTGTTATATGTTAGGGTGGCAATGATTGTATGGAAGAAAATTCATCATAGAATTTCAAAAACCGTATGGGTCATTCCATACGAAGTGTGCATGCCCTTTGGACACGACCATCACAGATTTTGTTCAAAGTTGGGGGAATTTTTCATCTACTGTCTCTTTGGAAAAATCCCAACTTTGGTGTCGATTTGAATACCCCCCGCTCTCTAGAGCCCCCTCTTTATTGTAAAGTCGCGCATTTTTTGTCAAAAATTCCTTTTTTCATTTTCTTACAATTCACAGACGTAAGATGTCCGAAACATACTGATAGATGATTTTTGAAGAAAATAAACCAAGGAATTCAGAAAAAATATAAGTTTTGACCGGAAGTGTTGCCAGATAAATTATTTTTGTATTTAAAAATTATATTTACATTTTTCGGCAAATGCAGCCATTATTATTTTAAATTTGATAATTTCATCGTGTTCCTTGGAAATTTTCACATAAGAAACAATTATTATCCCGAGGTAATACGAGCCTATCTCGAAATATAACATTTTTACGAAAAAAGTTGTAAACTTAATAATTATTTTATTTTATAATTTATAGACGTGAGCCACCCGGAAAATAGTGATAAGTGAATTTTAAAGAAAATAATCCAAGGAATCCAGAAAAAATATTGTTTTTACCCGGAAGTGTTACCAGATAGATTATTTTTGTATTTTAAAATTAAATTTGCATTTTTCGGCCAATGCTGCTAATTTAATTTTGATTTTGATGGTTTCATCGTGTTTCTCAGAAAATTTGACGTAAGAAGCACTTACCACTCTGTGGTAATATGAGCCAATCTTGAAATATAACATTTTTACGAAAAATTAATCACGAAATTCAGAACTATTCTCGTAAAAATGCTATATCTCGAGATTGGCTCATAATACCACGGGGTGATAAGTGTTTCTTACGTAAAATTTTCCAAGAAATACGATGAAACCATCAAATTTAAAATAAAATTAGCTGCATTTGCCGAAAATTGCAAATTTAGTTTTAAAATACAAAAATAATCTATCTGGCAAAACTTCTAGCCGAAAATAATATTTTTCTGAATTCCTTGGTGTATTTTCTTTAAAATTCACCTATCACTATTTTCGGGGTGTCTTACGTCTATAAATTGTAAAAAAAATAATTACGAAGTTAACAACTTTTTTCGTAAAAATGTTATATCCTGAGATTGGCTCATATTACCTCGGGATGATAGTTGTTTCTTATGTGAAATTTTCCAAGGAACACGATGAAATTATCAAATTTAAGATAAAAATGGCTGCATTTGCCGATAAATGTGAATATAATTTTCAAATACAAAAATAATTTATCTGGCAACACTTCCGGTCAAAACTTATATTTTTTCTGGATTCCTTGGTTTATTTTCTTCAAAAATCATCTATCAGCATTTTTCGGGCATCTAACGTCTATGAATTGTAAGAAGAAGAGGAAAGAGATTTTGAACAAAAAATTCGTGACTGCAATAACCAGGGGGTCCCACAGAGCGGGGGGTATTCCAATCGACACCAAATTTGGGATTTTTCCAAAGTAACAGTAGATGAATAATTCTCCCAACTTTGAGCAAAATCTGTGATGGTCGTGTCCAAGTTTGTGCTTTTTCGTGGTCACTTCGTATGGAATGACCCGTATGTATATTTTGTTTATTGGCCCAAAAACCATCTATGCAAAATTTCAGCTCAATCGGACATGATTCAGGAGTGCCTCAAAGCGCTCAAAGTTGTAATTATTCGATTCTCGAAAATCTACCAAGGGAGAAGGAGCACATAAAATTGGGGAAATCGAAACTTTTTTCAATTCCAAATGTCTCAAAAATACTTATATCGTCGAGATCTAGTGTGTGATCTCGAAAAAATATTTTTGGTTAAAAATGGACCTTCTGGGACGTTTTTTGGACAACCGAGGCCTAATATGTAACACAGGTCGGACTCGATTATCCGGGGCTCGATTATCCGAAAAAAATGGCTCGATTATCCGGAGTTTTTTTTTTTTCTTCTGTATTTCTAAAACGTAATTTTGTCTTCCGAGTCATTGGGAATTTCGGGGTTGTTCGAAATTGTAACAACAGTGCCCCGTTCTGTTCATTCATGTGTACAATATATTATAATACAAAACTCCGGATAATCGAGTCAGACCTGTATTCTCAAACTTGCGTAAATTATGTTTTTATTTAAGTCTTTTTCATTTTTCATTCAGGAGATCATCCATTTCAAAAAATCATGACTCCCCGTCAACTACGTGAGAGTAAAAAATAGAAGGTTCAATTAATCATTGACATGGTGTTTATTCTAAAAAGTAACATGTTTGGCAACTTCGCAACGATTTTTTCAAGTTTTCATTTCTACAAAGTGCACTGATTTTAGTAAATGCAGTAAATGTATAAAATTTTCAATGAGTAAAAAAAATATATTTATTTTTCGCAGCTAGGTACAGGTCGGACTCGATTATCCGGAATTTGATTTTTTTGGTGTTCGTTTTTAATATTTATTTCGAAATCTTACTTTTACCATCCCTTCTGGAATATGTTTTTAAATGATATCTGTTCCGACTTATATATGTACAAAGAGCACCTTCAGTAAGCTCTAAGAGCTTTTTGTAGTGACTTACATTTGATGTTATGAATCTTTTAGATTGGGCACACTTTTTGATAGGCAACCAATTGGTCATCACCTTTTGATCGTCCCATTGTTTAAGTTCCATTTTTACTGCAAGTTTAGTATTTCACAGAGCACAGCTGTATACTAGGGATACTCAGAGACATAAGTGATGAAAAAAATTTGGCGTCAATTTGGCAACTAGGGGTGGCATTTTGCAACTCGATTCGGACGAAAATTTTAGATGATTATTTTTGTGGAAATGGGACAAGATTCCACGTATGCGGTCTATTAGTCTGTGTATTAGGGTGTCCCAAAAAAAAAAACGATGTTGAAAAAGTTAAGGTGCTCAGCCCTAAATTGAAAGATAATGTTATTTATAGCATTTTTGTAGAACATTTCGAATTTCTAAAAAATCGTTTTCAGGTTGCCCAAACATGATTTATGAAAAAATGAGCTATTAAACCAGTCTCCTGCACTTTTTCAATTTCGTTCGATTCCTAAGTTTTTCTATATATTTTTTTATTTTTGTGGGATTTTTTTTTTTTCAAATATTTTGCATGGTTCAGTTCAGCAATTTGACTCCCAGAGCCCATTGAACATCACAAGAAAATTAATTTTTCTAATAATTTTTAGATAAAACCCTTCAAAACACAAATTAAAAAAAAAATTTGGATCAAGAACTGAAATTTTCATTGCAAAGGGGGATTTACGTCGAAAATTTACATGATTGATATCTTATCGGGGAGCTGAGATATTAGCATTTTTCTATGTGATGGAAAACTATGCATTTTAACAAATATGTTTAATAACCGTTATATTTTAGGAGATAAAAAACTACAATGTTCAGAAAACAAATCCATTTTTGGATGGCTGATAACTCAGTAGAAGGTTTAAAAATTCGGAAAAATCTGCGAAAAAAGTTAGAACGAAAATAGTGATTTTTAGTGCCTTCTAATAGAAAACTCAATGTTGCTCGTAATATGTAAGAGATAGAAACATAATGTCTCCGGTAAAGTTTCTTGTTTTGAGATAACCTAAAACTTTGTCAAAGACACCTTGCGTCTATCTTGTTCTGATTAAAAAGTAAATTTTTTATCTCACTCATTGGTGGATTGATCACCTATTTTTCGACACTAAAAGATGCATTTTTGAATATCCTGAAACTTCTCCGAACATACCTTATGGCTATAATCAACATTTGAATCACTATTTTGGAAATTAAACAGACAAACGGCAATAAAAATACTGTGCAATGGAGATATTGAGCTTTAGTGGCATTTTTGACAAAATGCATAGTTTTCCATCACATGTAAAAACGCCAATATCTCAGCCTCCCGATAGGATATCAAGGATCTTTTTTCATGTAATTTTTTGTCTTGAATCCCGCTTTGCAGTAAAGATTTCAGTTCTTGACCAAAAAAATTTTTTTTATGTGTTTTGAAGGGTTTTATCTGAAAATTATTAGAAAAATTCACTTTTTTGTGATGTTCAATGGGCTCTGTGAGTCAAAAAACTGAAAGCAATGCTGAACTGAACCATGCAAATATTCAAATACAAAAATTAAAAAATATATGGAAAAATTTAGAAATCGAACAAATTTGAAAAAAGTGCTGAAGAGTGGTTTAATAGCTTGAAAAAGTCATTTTTTCATAAATCACGTTTGGGCAACCTGAAAACGATTTTTCAGAAAGTCGAAATGTTCTACAAAAATGTTATAAATAACATTAACTTTCAATTTAGGGCTGAGCAACTTGATTTTTTCAACATCGATTTTTTTTTGGGACAGCCTACTGTGTATATACCCTTATGGTAATTCCAAACGAATCTAGGTGAAATAAAAAAGGCTTATTTTGCTTACAGCACAAAGGGTTGAAAGTTTAGAAGGTAGGACACTTCTGAAACTTGACCCAAAAATAGAAAACAAAAATTTTCCTTGTTCCCAAAACACTTTTCTATGCAAAAATATTATTGAGATTGGGCACTCTGTGCCATCCAGGCCTATGAAAAGACGCCATTTTTATATGACCGAAAAATAACAAGCGAAATATTGGAACCACGGTGGGTTCGAAATGGAAATGGAGCCACAAAAAAGTCACATACAACCCAGTGCAAAAGCATAGGCGCGTCTAAGGCCTGGTGCCATCTGAAACGAATGTGGTGTAAGTATTAAAATTTAGTGATAATCATCATGTTTTTGTTCAATTGAGAAACAATCTGTGCCTGCAAAAAATGTAAAATTCTAAGATGTATAACAAATTTCAATAAATGTTTTTATCAGGTACTGCCTTCTACCGCTCCTTGTTCGATTTCTGTTCCATAAACCATTCCATCTGCTTCACGTGACCAGCACATGCTATCAAGTTGGGTTCAACCGTAAATCATAAAACAAATCTGTATCACAATGCCAGATGTGCACTATGTTTACGAGTTCGTGTGTTATTTTTTTACCGAAGAGTAAAAGTTATCTAAAACTGTTTAATTTCACTGAAAGGCCAAATAAACAGTTTATGTTAACTAATTTCGTCAGTAGGAACTGAGAGTTTTACACCGGCCAACCCCGAACGGACATACTGCTGATGTTCGCTGTCATTCGATGCATCTAGGGCGAGAAGCGGATAATTACACAGGGAGAGCTGAATGCTAACGTACGGCATTGCTCACTATAGACCAGTGGAACGAGAACTGTCAGCCTCTTTGCGCAGAATGCATTTCGCTGCAGCAGCGAACCATCAATTTGTAATCCATTAAAAGCAATTACCACTACTGCATGCCCTAAGGCAACGAATCTCGGCAAATGTCTAGACTTATACAACAATCGCATCAATGTAGTAACAAAAACAACTGAAATAATAATACCAACCAGCCAGGAAGCAGAACCGAGTCAGCTAGGAGGACAGCAAACAGTCATTCGTTTGTGTACAAAGTTCGAAACTGTCAAACAGAAGCACGCGATTTGATTGTCAATTGCGCTAATTAAAAAAAAAACTTTTAATCTCCATCCAACAAACGTAAGTCTTTTAGGTCACTTGCTTCAAATCTAGGCTTCAAAAGAAAACAGTCAAAATATTGAGTAGCATTCGACCCTAACCGAACGCCAGTTCGTTAAAAGCCTGTTAATTTATAGTATTAATAACAATGTTACGCCCAATTCCGAGTACGCGGGACGCAGATAATCAGCCTGTCAAACATTCCGACTCGGAGTGAGCCGAATGTTTTCCCCGTAAGCTAATTCGATTGTTACATATCTTTATGTTGCTTCTGTTCGATTGTCATGTATTGTGTGGCATTAGCATTCAGGACTGGTCCTGCATACTTAGGGGATCTTAAATTCGAATATTTTTTTCGTCTGGTTTGTGCTCGCCTGATCGATGACCAACTTGAATAAGAAACATTCTGGCGGTTCGATGGTGAATTTTGATTCGCCAGACGAGCAGATGGATATGAAGAAATACTGCTTAATTTGTTCGAATCGGCGGAGAAGTGGGCTTAAGTACATTTCAGCTGTCAGAAGGGTACCTATTTCACGCTGCGTGCAATTTCAACAGCTCCATGAAATTACTCCCCCGTAACTGTACGGCTGGTAAACGGAGCAGTAAAAATAATTCCCGCATAGTCGACTGCGCTGGCAGTCTAAAAATAAAGAGGAGGGCATAACACTTTCTGAAATGTTTACAAATTCTCCATCAACAGATTCGAGGAAAGAAAACCGGTACAAGTTTTGGTTTGTTTGGTAAGTAAATAGATTTTTTTAATATATTTTTTTGAACAATTGCACTACTCAGCGTAAGAAGCTGACGGCTCAATCCCATCGATGGATGAAAATAAAATTCTCTGATGTCAATATACGTTTCAGAAAACCTTGAGCAGTTCAATCTACTGTAGTTTGAGTCAGCTTTGCACACAATTATGCTGAATGGTACATCTGCTTTTCTCAATTCCCGCGGTGCTCCGTAGTTCACGCATGAATTACAGGAAAAGTGAAAGAAAAGCAACAGTCTACCATGCTTTCCGTTCAATGGTAGAATGGTGAAATAATAAACCGGCGAAGTGACTTATGCACTAACCTTGAACCGTTTTCGTTCGATAACTTATAGATTAACATTGCGCGTGTTGACTGAATGGTCCATAAAGATTCTTAATGGACCGATAATATCTTCTTTTACCCTATTGCTCTCAGTAGGAACAGCCACCAATATCCACGTGCCACTTCCCTCCTGGAAACACTATCCGGTCGCACTAGTCGAAACTAAACCTTTACATCTATGATCTGATGTTACGAGGGATTCCAGACAAATGATCTGCTGAGCGACTGGATCAAAAGTTTGTGATGCTTCAGGCTCAAAGACCGGCCGGAAAGATGATCGGCTTGGTGGTACTTACTATAAAGTTGCAATTTATTGCGCGGGAAACGTACCGTCTGCCTGTTGATCAATAGCGCAGACTTTCCATCCCGACTGGAAGAGGGTGCATTGAAACTAACTAGGAGCTGATGGACATATTGACACTTATGTTGATGGAAAGTCGTTCAGATAATGCCATGTTTCCGTTATTGGTTTTTGTTTCGGGGTTACCGTTGTAAATATATAGGTGTAAACATTATGTTTTCAATCTTCGTGCTTCACGTTATTTATGTGTGAAATAAGTTTCAATAATGTTGCTATACAATTTTTTTTTTGAATGTTGTGTCTGTAGCGTCATGAGAAACCACCATAATTAGTATACTCTCACGAATATAGGGTTTCTGTACAATGACGCTTTATTTAACAACAATTGCGAGGTATTGCAAGAATTAAATGATATTCCTTGATGATAAAACCTTTTCTGTTGACTTTGCATTACGAATTTTGTTTTAACCTTTCAGGTTTCGATTATTATAGTAGGTATTCAGCAATTAGGCCGTGTACTCAATAATTCATCAAATAATTGAGCTGCTCAAAATTGAAATACGGAGCATTATCATTAAAATCTCCTAGTCAAAGGATTAAATTGTTCAAACTTACGACTTAGCTCTCCTGGTATCCGATGTGATGGGTTTGCCATTTTTGTACCACGATGGAGTGTCAAAGTTGCACTTTATTAGCAGCTTAGAGTGTAGTGGAACCGTTTCCTTCACGAGCTTCTTATTTCCTGCAATTGGAGATAAAAAAAAATAATAATAAATAGATACAATATTTTTCAATTGAAGGGTGATTAGAAAATGGTTATTCAAATCACTCATTTATTTTTCACCTGTATCGTATTTTAATAGAGAGTTTGCTATGTAAAACGCTGGCGCTGCTGTCGAAATAAAAAAAACTTCTCGCGAAGACTACGCCTCATGATACGAGATGATGTTACCTGCTTAAAGTGCTGTTATCATCAAAACGATGAGCTTATTGAACGGTTGTTTAAGAAGCTACGTCTGTTAGTCCGTGCTCTAGATTCTATACTATTGAAAAATTGAAAAATTAACTGCATCGGAATTCAAAACAACTCTCTGTGAGGACATTTCAATGAGCCGCACTCCTTTGAAGTGCATTTCGTTATACCCGAAAGGAAAGATCGGTAGCAGACAACAAACGGTAAGGTGGTCTGGTTAATGTCAAGTGCACATATGCGATGGCCCATTTAAATGCGAAAGATGTCTTTAGAGCGGAAAGCTTCCGAGAAATTTTCGTCTACTTCTTTGAGGTTAATGCGTTATATACCTTCACGAATAATTTTCAATTAAATATGTTTACATTTCACATCATAACATCAAAGGGAAGCCCTCAAAATCGACTAACCTCAACCGCCAGGTGTCAATCGAGAGGACGCGCGTGCTCATTCCGACCTGTCAAGCTCACTACCGCCCGGGAAGCCAGAAACAGGAAGCGCTAGTCGTTTGAATAATATGTCTAATTGTTTTCCATTTCGGACGAACAGGCTAAAGTGCGATGAAGATGAATATGGAAACTATTACAGCACCCGCTGCCAATTGCATTTCGTTCCGGAAAAGGTTTGACACTGTGCGGACGTCCAAACACAGCACTGAGGCCTATTATTTTCACTCCATTCAACCATCGGTCATTCCGATCCGATGTACAGCATTTCCAGCAGTGGCGATCGCAAGTTCACCCCCAGGGTAAAGTTTTCTGAAGTCCAACCCGAAAACAAATAAACACTTCTAAAGTTGTAGTGTGCGATTCGCTTTGGATGAGGCCGGTGTGAATAATCTCGTGCGTGTGGTCTACGAGTCTGTAAATATTACTCCCGTTTAGTTTACATTCTAAATAATTAGAATGAAGTTTGGGAGGCCACATACAAGTTGTTACCATGAGGGTCGAATGAAATGTTAGAAAAAAGCGAGAAATCGACGCTAAAGCTTCCATCTATCACAGTGAGAATATATGACTCATTGAAGCTGTTTATCTGGAGATGATCAATTTGCACTGTTTACAGTCCAGGGTATTTTCCTCCTTAGTAGACCCGGTCAGCAGCAGAGCAAACGAGAAAGACAGTCTGCGCTAGCAGACAGCAACCAGATTGAAACATTAAACTGAAATGGTTGCTTTCATCAGTTTCGGATCCATAATCCCATTCCGTTCCCGCCTTAGTGTGGGTGTTTGTATATTCCTTTCACTGAGCGACCCTGCGTGCATTATGAGGCCCATCATATTTGCACAACCGACCAATGGTTCAGTGTTGCCATCAGCCCGTCACTCGCCAACCGCTCAGATCAGTCTCTGGCGCGACAGTAGACAAATCGTCGTCTTATTAATTCAAGTCACGGTCAGACGCTTTTTTTTCTGTCTCATTCTGGAATGTGCGCGCAATCGCAGGTGTTAAAAATGTTTCAAGTGACGTTCTTGCTTTTGGTCAGTCTCGGTACCATTGTGTCCAAGGTACAGCCGGCGATTGAATAGTACTAGCCAAGTGACCAGGGTGAACATCTAACTCAGAGCTTGTGCGCAAAATAGTATCTACTAGAATTTCTGGTGGTATTAATTTTATTCGTCCATCTGATCTCACTGCTTCCATAATCCACGAGGAAAAAATCACTTTCAAATTATTTACATTGAATTATGCTAGTCACGGGGGGGGGGGGGAACTATTTTATTTTGTAACTGAGCAAGATCGCGCCAAATGACCTATGGTCGATTATCGACCATTTTTGATTTGAATGAAACTTTGCACACGTATTTGGCTTAGCAAACTGAGCATTTTTCACAGGTGGAGAGATTTTTTACACCCATGAGTTACATTCTAAAAGGGCGTATGTCTTTTGACATAGGTTTTATTGTAGTCCAGAAATCGTTGGTTGTATAGAAAAACTGTTTGAGAATGAGTTGTAGGGAATTGAAAATGCATCTTGAAAAAAATATACACTGTACAAAAAAAAATTTTTTTTGACCAAAAACAATTAAAAATAAACATTAAATTTCAATTTAAAAAATAAAGAGTTGTTTTTTTTTATTTTTTTTTAAAAAACTTGACGTTAATACGCAACTTTTAAAAAAAAGTCCAGGATGAGAAATGAAAAATAATTTTTTTATGGTAGATTAATTTTTTTATGAAAATTCTAATTCAAACATTTTTCAAAATATTTGTATTCTGATGATTTTAAAAGATGCAGAGAGTCATTTTAAATCAAAAAGCTCTTGGTAGTAAACATTCTAAAGGCATTGGTTTTCGAGTTATTTTAAATTTAAGCTCGAAAAATTATTGTTATTTAGGAAAATACACGTTTTTCTTAATATGTCCATGGTTCTCCAGCAAAAACCATACGTTCATTGGAATGCTTGATTGAAAATATACAATTCATTATTTGACAACAAGACAATTGGATAAATAGCTCAAGCGCTAAAACTTAGCCTACCTACACGTTCCCCCTTGCCGAAAGTTTTATAAAAAAATTGTTTGTCGTGCAACACTACCTACTTGTTTTTCACTAATAATAACTGTTTGTAAAGTACGCAACCAATGACTACTGGGTACAAAATATAACGTCGATGCAGAGTGGCATTTTTTGCGACTTCTCATGGTAAAGGCCTATGCGATGCAATTGGTGGCATATTAAAACGAATGACAGGAAATGCAAGTTCAGCTAAAGAACATGAATATCTCATTACAAGCGCAAAAAAATTGTATGATTGGTCTAATCAGAAAAGTAATAAAAATTCATCAAAAATGTCATTAAGTTGGGTATCATATGAAGAATAAAACAAGGAGTAACAGAATGGAGCAATATTTTCAAAAAATCTATAATAATAGCTGCCAAACAAAAGTATTACTCTTTTGTTCCGATTTCAGAAAATAAGATACAAACGAAGCTGTTTTCAAAAGATGACGAATCTTTTACTTATGATGTATATAAAATAAAAGGTGAAACTGTAGAGTATCTATGTCATAAAAAAATATGTTCTTAAGATAATAAAACTCGAAAATAAATATTTGATTCTTATATATCTTTATATCACTTAGAACATTGAACTCTTTTCTTGAGAACCGTTCGCCCAATCGTTTTGTTGTCAAAAAATGAATTGTATATTTTTGATCAAGCATTCCAATGAACGTATGGTTTTTGCTGGAGAACCATAGACAAATTATGAAAAACGTGTATTTTCCTTAATAATTATAATTTTTCGAGCTTAAATTAGAAATAACTCGAAAACCAATGCCTTTAGAATGTTTACTACCAAGAGCTTTTTGATTCAAAATGACTCTCTGCATCTTTTAAAATCATCAGAATACAAATATTTTGAAAAATGTTTGAATTAGAATTTTCATAAAAAAATTAATCTACCATAAAAAAATTATTTTTCATTTCTCCATCCTAGACTTTTTTTTAAAAGTTGCGTATTAACATCAAGTTTCTTTAAAAAAAATAAAAAAAAAATTCAACTCTTTTTTTAATTAATTTTTAATCTTTAATCTTTTTTTTTATTGTATAGTGTATATTTTTTTCTGATGAATTTTCGATTCGCTACAACTCATTCTCAGACAGTTTTTCTATACAACCAACGGTTTCTGGGCTAGAATGCTCCGAATAAAACCTATGCCAAAAGGCATACGCCCTTTTAGAATGTAACTCATGGGTGTGAAAAATCTCTCCACCTGTGAAAAATGCTCAGTTTGCTAAGCCAAATAAGTGTGCAAAGTTTCCTTCAAATCAAAAATGGTCGATTAAATTTTCGCGTAGTTCCAGTCGATTTGAAATGATTTTGCTCAATTTGTCACCTAATGAGGATATATGAGCATTCGGTGGACGCAAGCTGATTAGATGTGGGTCGAGTTGAAGGACGCGATTGTACGTTTGCCGCTTTAATCTGATAATTGAACTTTTCGTGCATTTATTCCGATATTTAGACTGTTTATTTGGCTGAAGAATATAGGGTACAGGGTGCTTTATATGTGGACTGACCAGACGCATCGTTTTGAACGGTACAATACCGTTTTGCCGACCATTTTTAACCGTCTCATTTTGTTACCATCTTGTAGCGTTTTTTGGATAATCATTAAAAAATTCTGAAATTACGACTACGTCGCAGTTGTAAGTTGAGACCATTAGAAACATGATAATTGTTAGGCGAAATTGCGATTTCCAATGCGCAGTGGTGGGCACCATTCCGCTAATTCGCTAATCAGCGACGCTAAAATTCAGTTAGCGATTTAGCGATTTCGCTATTTTTTGAGCTGGTTAGCGAAACTGTTAGCGTCGCTAAAATTTTGGCCTTCGAAACGCTAATCGTTAATTCGCTAAATTTTGTAGAGAAGCGACAATAGAAATATTTAGAAAAACTGGGAATTGCTGATGGCGTACGTAAATTGCTTCAAAAGATGAACATACTTTACTGCGAAATTTACTTTTGTCAGTTCTTTTACTCTAGAATGGAGTTATCGTACAAGCCACAGGAGCATTTTGAAGAACAAGCACAAGGTCTAGATTGAATTTTCGGCACACCAAGAACTTTGGTAAATTGCAATGCGCTTGAAATTATGACGACTTTGGTTCTACTTTTTCGATTCAGATAATAATTGAATTTTTATGAAAACATTCCTAAGAGTATCAATTTTCAATGCAAGCTGAATAACTTTTGTTATTCTTGTTTTTACAAAACCAAATATGAATACCGTTCCGTGAACCTCTTATTGTAAATAGCTTTAAAAAGTAATTGTTTTCGTTTGTTTAACCAAAAAAAAAAAAAAAACAGTGGTCCAAATCTTACAAAACACGTGCAATAAATATGGCTATATGACTATTTACATATTAAAAAGTTAGCGATTAGCGATTAGCGAAAGTTCCGCTAATATGGGTTTAGCGTTTAGTGTTTAGCGATTATCGAGCTAAATTTTCCGGTTAGCGGCTTAGCGATTAGCGTCGCTAAATTTTCGATTAGCGGTGCCCACCACTGCCAGTGCGATAAATTTCACGACCAAATATCATGCTCTAATATGAAAAATTCATACAACACTGAGCCCATTTGTCTCGTTCTCTTCCCGTGAAAAATGTGGTCAGCCTATTTCTATGCTAATTAATAATTGGTTAAAATCTAGATTGACCCTGTTTTAGTAATTTCAGGTAATGACACATACTAACAGACGTAACACTGGAACTCATTCGTCCCAAAAAAACTCATGCATTTTTGTAATTTCTAATTTGACATATGCACGGACTCCAGCGGTGCTGTCGAAATAAAAGACGCGAAGCAAACACAGCGAAATATAAGTCTAGTGTTGGTACTCTGATCTCTCTTCAGTTGTCGAAGGTCTAGTGTTGGGCGTCGTACACAATGTAATTAGCGCTAAAATATAATAACTGCTAAAAATTTCAATGTAACAATATGTAACGTTCGATATGACTCCCCTCTCCCCCCAAAAAATTACTTAACGCTGAGCAACCTGCCCCCTCCAAATTTTCAATTTCTACCGATCACCACAGTTACGTAACTGTCTCAACTATGAACGATAAGTTTATTGAAAAATTTTTTGGAAGTGTTTTTTTAGACGACTTACTGTAATCTTCCTTATCATGTTCAAGAAACTGCTTACATATTGTGGGTGTATTCTCGGTTGGTAAATGGTTGGGC
This sequence comes from Wyeomyia smithii, assembly GCF_029784165.1. NCBI lineage: Eukaryota > Metazoa > Arthropoda > Insecta > Diptera > Culicidae > Wyeomyia > Wyeomyia smithii. The sequence continues at coordinate 163,117,449 of NC_073694.1, forward strand.
AAGTGTCACTTGAGACCCTATTGTGGTCATCCACTTCTGTCCAGCAACTCCTATCCCAACCTCCACGATGTGCCGATTAGGATACGAGTAACCTTAGAAGCTATGGTCGTATGGTGACTGGGAAGGGGGATCGTACGCGGCTGTATCCCGATGTTAGGGGCGGCGTACAACAGCGTCTGACTCGGAGTGGGCGGCTGATTTACGAAACACGGTGCCTTGCCAACTATATACGGAAGTCCCTTTGTGAGACTAGGTGTCGCAGCCCTAGTAAGGTAGCACACCGAATATTGATTACTACGAACAATCCAGATATTAATTCGAAACGGAATAATCGGCAAGGACCTAGGCGAACGGAAAAGGACAACGATTAATGGAAACTCGGTACATGGAATATCAAGACTCTACTCGAACCGGCACTTGCTAGAGAGCTGCAGAAGGTGAATGTGGAAGTTGCTGCCATACAAGAGGTGAGGCGGCCGGAAACGGGAGAACGCGGATTCCGGGTAGTAGATCCTATTGCGGGCATTTCATTTAAGTACCACATCTACTAAACTGGATGGAGGCCGATCAGTGGCCGTATATGCGTGTTGAAAATTAAGGACAAATTTTTCAACTACAGCCTGGTAAATATGTACGCACCGACCAACGATAAACCCGATGGAGAGGAGGAATTTTATGAGCTTCTGGAAAAGACGTATAATGAGTACCCAGGCACACGACATCAAGATCGTCATTGGGGATGCGAATGCGCAGGTCGGGTAGAAGAACTTCTTTCGCCTCGTGATTGAAAGAGAAAGCCTCCACTCTAACGGGTGACAATTAAAAATTTGGAATTTTTTTGGGGCTCTTTCACTCCACAACAAACACGCTCAGAGAGGAATGAGAATATGTATATGGAAGCTCTGTTTTTCCTCTTTATGCCAGTATTGTTTGTTTTGTTTATGCATGCTTAGTTCGGTTTGAAATGGCGTCCAAACAAGCAGCAATCCGCAAGTGCATTGTACAGTTCGCTATGAACTGCACAACAATTTTGGCAAAAATGTCATGGTAAACCATTTTAAAAGCGTAGATCTTCCGGTTTCTATTATGTATGGCTTCCTGCGAACCTCAACTATAATCCGCCAGGAAGGTAGTGGAAGACCGGCCAGAGTAGTGGACATTAAAGTGGACTTTTTCTTTTTTGTCAAATCATTGAACCATGATTACTAGTGGTTTGGCTATCGATCAAAATATATACCAGAACGAATGTTTTAACAACATAATGATTCCATTTCTTTCAAAACACCATACAGATGAAAATGAAACAAATCCACCCCAATGTCGTCCAATCGGAGATTTCATTGGGATTTTGAGTTCTTTCGGTGCAAAAATACCTGGAGATCAACTAACTGCGAACAGTTGATCGGTAGAATCAAGGGATGCATTCGCAAAGCGGACTTGACGTTCTCGTTGTGGCATCATAAGCAAACTTCGTCGGAAGGCCGGTAACGGACCTTTCTCAAATGTTCAATATTGTTTGTTAGTTCACAACGAATGTATTTTCATGAGAACTAAATCAGTTTTTTCTGAAGTTCTTCCATTTTATTGACAGCTGTAGAAAAAATTTCCAAAGTTTTAGTTGTCACCCGTTACTACGAACGACAACGACCTGAGGCTTGTAAATTTCGCTGCTGCCAGAAATATGGCTATCCCTAGCACCTATTTTGCGCGCCGGAATATACGTAAGCACACCTGGATGCACCCGAATGGAGGGGCCTGCCCTTAGATGTAGAAGATCGTTTAGAGTACCAAACCTTGACTCGGATAATTATCTCGTGGTATCCAAGATTCGCGCCCGGTTGTCCAACGTGTTAAAATCCAGGACGACAAGGAGGATGCAGTTGAACATCCAGCGGCTATCAACTGGAGAAGTGCCTACAGAGTACCTGCAGAAGGTTGATGAGCGGATCGAGAAACAAGTTGGAGGTAGCCTGAATGAACAGTGGAGGCATATTCACGGTACAATCAGCACCACAGCGGAAGAAGTGTTGGGTACATCTGCGACAGCCACGTCCAATGAGTGATTTGACGCTGAGTGTCAACGAGCGACGGATGAAAAGAACCGCGCCAGAGTTCACATTTTAGTCACGGCTGTGACTCGTCAGAGCGTAGAAAGATACCAGGAAGCTAGAGCTGCTGAAAAAAGTCTCCATCGCCGAAAGAAACGACAGCATTGGGAGCATATTCTTGCGAAGGCGGAAATTTGCTTCTCCAGGCACGATGCGAGCAGCTTGTACAAGAATATAAATGGAATCAGGAACCGAAACGTGTCAGGTCCTGTCATGTGCAATAATAGGGAGAAGAACCTGATTACCGATAAAACGGAGGTGGCCAGGCGTTTCAATGTGCTGTTGAATGGTGAAGAAAACAGCGTAGTCGAAAAAAGCAAGATGTTGATTGAGGATAATGGCAAAGCTGTCATGCCCACCGACGAGGTTACGAGGTTAAGAAAGCAGTGAAAGATCTGAGTAACAGCAAGACAACTGGTAAGGACGGCATTCTAGCTGAACTTTTTTATAGTCGGGAGCGAACAGCTGTATCGTGCTTTACACCGGATCATCAGTGTGGTCCGATGAAGAATTGCCCTCGGACTGGTTGGAGGATCTCATATGCCCGATCCGAGTCCGAGAAAGGCCACCATATGGACTGTAGCAATTATCGAGGCATAACTCTTCTCAACACCGTTTACAAAATTATCTCCCGTATTCGGTTCCATAGACTGAGGCCGTTGTCGGGGACCTTTGTTGGCGATTAACAATGTGGTTTTCGAGGGGGACGCTCCACTACGGACCAAATGTTCACCCTACGGCAGATCCTCGATAAATTTCGAGATTTCAACTTGCAGACTCACCATCTTTTCTTAGACTTTAGGGCAGCGTACGATACAGTTAAGAGAAATGAGTTATGGCGAATTATGCTCGAACATTGTTTTCCAACAAAATTAATTGGGCTGATATATGCCACCCTTGAATGCGTCAGGATAGCTGGTGGGATATCAGACGCTAGATGGTTTGAAGCAGGGAGACGGGCTATCATACTTATTGTTCAAAATCGCATTGGTGGGTGCTATACAGAGGGCTGGCGTGCAAAGAAGCGGCACCATCATTACGAAGTATTACATGCTTCTAGGTTTTGCGGACGATATCTACATCATTGGTATCAGCGGTACAGCAGTGGGAGAGGCCTCTCAGTAGGGAAGCTGCGAGAATTGGGCTCACCATTAAATCTGCTAAAACGAAACACATGGTGGCTGGTAGATAGTGTGGTAGTACGACGGATGTTGGTGCTAAGGTGGTGTTAGATGGGGAAACTTCTGAAGTAGTCGACGAATTTATTTACCTGGGTACATTAGTAACATGTGACAACGAGGTTAACCGTGAGATAAAAAGGCGGATAGCAGCTGCAAACAGGACCTTCTACGGATTTTGTAATAAGCTGAGGTCACGCAGTCTGCAAACCCGTACTGAACTTGCGTTTTACAAAACACTAGTCCTTCCCGTGGCTCCCTACGGCCATAAAGCATGGACGTTAAAAGAGGCCGATCGGCGAACTCTTGGTGTTTTTGAGCGTAGGATTTTGCGTTCCATCCTTTGCGGCAAACTAGAAAATGGTATTTGGATTTCAATCAGATTCAGATTGCAGTGGACTGGGCATGTGGCTGAAATGCCGGAAGAACGACCAGCGAGGTGAAATCTCGATAGAGGCCGTCGACTTCGAGGTCGCCCCGCACTCGTTGGATGTGTGCTGTCGACGAGGATGCCCGCAAAATAGATGTTAAGGTGAAACGGTATTGAATCCAAAAATGGCCGACTTCGAGCCACCACTTCGAATTTTCAGAACCACAAGACTCGGAAACAGATAATGCGTTCCCTGTGAAAACACCATTTTATGTTTGTTTCAACACAGCAAACATAAAGTAGCGTTTGCACAGGTGACGCATTAACTTTTATCGAGTCTTGTGCCTTTGAAAATTCGAAGTGGTGGCTCGAAATCGGCCATTTTTGGATTGAATACCGTTTCACCTTAAGGGAGATTGGAAGATAGCCGCCCAAGACCGAGTGACATGGCGACGTATTCTATATTCGGCATTATCGATAAATCGGTCTGTCGACGTTAAAGTAGAGTAAGTAAGGGTGTATTTTCGACTGAGCAGCCTCAAAAATTATAGACAGGCGTTATTTAATACTGTTTTACGTTTGGTCCCTTATCAAAGACGTCTTTAAGGGATGGAACGTCGAACATTATTTAATTAAATAAATAGGAACTAAAACAATACCCGAAGGCAGTATAATTTTTCTACTGAACTTTTTTTTTAATCCTGTCAATGTATCATTGCACGAATTCCTCATTATAACAGAATTTGCTATACTTTGGCACCTTATATATGGTAAAATAATCAAGGTGCTCTAGCGGAGTGACCTAACAGGTTTCCACACCGCACCGAAACGTTGTAAAGAAGAAATTTTTACACAAGAGTATAAAATTTGAATAGGCTTACCGGATAACCGGATTACCGAATAACTAAGTATTCATCAATAAACGAAATATTTTATCCTTATTTTATATCTCTGCGTACCAGCATTGGGCGATATTGTATCGATATACTAAAAATCGATACTTTAGGGTCTATTATTCGATTTTTTGAATCGATACTCGGCAGTCCGATATAGTGTAGTATCGATCTAAAAACCTCGATATTCGTATCGATACCGAAATATTTTTATATTTAAGAAAATTTACACGATTTACACACACCTCGAGATGTAAGCCTGAACCCACGGTGCCATGCCACTCCTTCGATTTTAATTAAGAGCAAGCGCACCGGTGAGTTGCCATTTGAGTTGCTATTTTCACAACGCTGGCCATTGCTATTTTGGATAGCAACCGATTTTCGCACCGGTCGTTGCTAATGGGGATTACCATTTCCACTATTTCTTTTTCACACCGGCAGTTGCCAATTTCTGAAGACCGTCACTAGCCAACGTTGACAAAATGTTTGTTTGTGATGTATTTTGCTTTTTTTTGCGGATCTAGTAATAACCAACTTATCCGTCAGTCAATCGTTTCCGGAATGATCTACGTTCTTTCTACTTCATAAAATGTTCCCTCCATTTCACGTAACTTTGTTTTCGTTCTCCTAAGTTATCGATAACATAATTCTTTTGCAGATTTTTGTACTTTTGCGTACATAAATTTTTTCATCCTAACTGGGCACGTCCCGCAACGTTGGCTTAAATGACTATTCTACTGAAAGCTGGCGAACTGTCATTAGTTGTATTCTGTATTTCATGCTGTCTCGGTTCCCACAGTTTGCTATCAATATTTGAAAATTTGCCGCCAAAAAGAACTTAAATATAGAACGCGTAAATTGTTTTTGATTACTTGATTGATTCTTGTGATGAAGAAAGTGATTTCGCAGAACAAATTTCCTTATACGCTATTAAGAAAATGATTTTTGGAAAGATTCGGGGCGACTCTCAGCCTAGTAAATAGCCAAATATTGTCCGCCATACGGAGGAAGGTGCCATCCAGCGTTTTAACAACGGTCTATACCGATGACCATTTCCAACGCCGCTTTCGAACGTATTTTAGGTTGTTTTTGAAGATTGAAACAGCGGTAAAGGAGAAAAATGGTTTTTTATACAACGACCGAACGAAACGGTAAAATAGTTGGTAATACTCCAGAGCAGATTTGCTTAAACCTTCCAGGTTTATTGAATAATATTGGCCAATCTTGTGAGGATTTGAGCTTTCCGCATCGTGTAGGTTGCAGACCAAAATGCCAACCAAAATTGTCATCTCAATAAAAAACCTATACAAAATGTTTATCTGCCCGAAAAAACACCCTGTGCAAAATTTCAGCTCAATCGGAAATAAAATTGAGTAGTGGTTCACGTCGACACTTGCGTCCTACGACGTGTTTAACAAGCGAGGCAAAACACTTCGTCTTCCGAGGCCGACCAATTGAGTCCGCATTCAAAACACTCATCATCTTCGTAATATTATTACGAACATTCACTATCGAGCACAAAAAAAAAACAACAGTTTGACATTTAATCAAATAGCAACGATTCGGCTCGTTGCTATCGCGTTGCCAAATTTAATAACTCGCTACTACCCGAGGTGCGGATTGTTATTTCCCAAACCAACATAGCAACGCCCGGTGCGGTTGCCGCGTTATGGTGGGAGTTGCCAAACTAGCTTTAGAAACTTCAATTTAGCCACTGGCGGGCTTGCTCTAAACAGGTTTAAGGAAACTGATATCTTTTATTCTAACCTTTATTGTTGCATGAAAACAACTAAGAATTAGATAGATGGCTAGTGCCCCTTTCCGAACCACACACATATAGTAGACATAGAGCAGTTGCATCGTCATGCTTCTTGCGTCCAGGAATACCAGATGTGCAGGTTTTTGGAATCCGTGTTCATATTTTTATTAATTTACAAATAGTTGCAGTTTTCTCAGAGTTACTGCAGATTTTTTTTCCGAGTCTCCGTATATTTGCGCAGACTTTCTCAAAATGTGTACAGGTTTCTACAGACTTTTGTGCATAGTTTTGGCGAATTTCGGGCAGATTTTTATTTTCAGGTTTCAAGCAGACCTTTTAAACCAATCTGGCGTTTCTGCTCGCGACATGCTTGCAAGTTTAAAGTGAAGTTGGCACCGGTAGTAAGCGTGTTTAATTTCGTTGCGAAAACAAAAATTCAAAATGCCCAAAACGAGTGATATTTGGCGTTTTTTTTTATAAAATCGAGTTTATCTTATGCAGATTGTAAGCAATGTGGCATAATTGTGAAAACTTCAGAGAACACAGTGAACCTATGGAAGCATTTAGAGCGGCACCATCCCAAGTTAATGAATGTTAAAAGTACAGTTCAAGCTACCGTTTCAAAGACAGCGATGAGTTCAGTAAGTAAAATGGATATATATATATATATATATATATATATATATATATATATATATATATATATATATATATATATATATATATATATATATATATATATATATATATATATATATATATATATATATAGTAAACACAAAAAATAATTAAAACATTTACGTAGGAAATAGAGAAATCTTCCGGTGTTGGGAAGCAAAATGATGTAACGCATACTACATACATACTAAGATTTAAGGAGCTTATCTTCCTATCAACAACAACAAAAATAACAAAAAAAAAAAGATCTTAAATAATTTTAAAATGAGCTTCCGGCAATTTATTTTTTGGTGCAAAATGAAATGGTACACTAGTAAAAAGTTGAGCGTATTGCACCAACAATCCAACCTATCACGAGCTCGCTTTCTTTAACTTACATTCAGCAACTGCTAGTTCACTACGTAATAACTTTCATTCTGGCAGCTGTGAGATCACACATTTTTTGCGTGTTAATTATTTGCAACCAAAAAAAAACATGTATTAGTGAAATCGACCACTAATTTCTATTTCAGTTAAAGGTTACAAGACGGAGCAGTTGAACGAAGCCTTAATGTATATGATTGCGACGGATAATCTTCCGCTACGAACAGTTGAAAAAAGAGGTTTTTTGCGATTTACGAAAACAGCAGTACCTCTATACAAGGTGAGCAATTCCATAAAAAATGTCCCCATTATATTATTGCACAGATGTTCCTATGGGCTAAAGATGTCATTTTTTTTGAATCACGACTAATTTTTGAAAATGGTTTATGTAACAGAGGTGTTAATGATTGATAATATTTTTAGAGCCAGACGGTTTTTTTATCAGTCTTCGGAAAAATTGTAGAAATAAATTACATATCCCAAAAAGCTAATTTTTTTAAAACCTATTATATTATGAAAACTACAAAAAATTAAAAGCCAGAACGGTTTGTTTGATTGGTATAATATCTTCGGTAAAGCTGTAGATAGTAATTGTGTCCTACCAAAAACAATATGCACTGTAAAAAAATTCAGAAAAGATTTTTTTTTTCAGAATTTTAACTCATCTTTTATTTTTCTAAGTTCAAACAGTTATGAATATTCAGCTAACATTGTGTTCAGATGTTCAAAAAGCGGGTTTTTTGAGATGTTTAATTTATAATATATTTTTGTTTTTGTTTTTCCTAAAAATATTATGTATATTTTTTCTGGAGGGACTGGTAACAACTTTACCGAAGAATACCCATTAAACAAATCGTTCTGGCTTTAAATTTTTTAGGGTGTAAATTTTGTTGGGAAAGACAAATATATTACACTGGTCGACAAAAGCGAAAAAAATGTTACCCTAAAGCTCAAACTAGTTGCCCTAAAATGAGTATAGCTTTTTAACCGTTATTTGCTCGACGGGGTATTTCATAGTTCACCTCAATCAATAGTGATAAAAATCAGTGACATCTCAAAACTCATTAAAAGACAACTTTTGATAATATTAGTTTTTATATAGTAACAAGGGACGGTCAAAGAGGGGACTTGATTTTTTTACCCCTTACGTGCCAAAGACCTGAAAACGATACCAGACGAACCAGAAGTCACCATTTTGGAACTAAAAATGGCCTCTGGAGTAGTTTTCTGGTCTCTAGACATCATCCTGATTACAAAACTGCTCATATTAGGTGCTATTAGGTCACTTTTGGCTGTTAGCATCAATAAAAGATATAATATAAAAATAGACCTCACACCGATCAAATAAACCGTTCTGGCTCTAAAAATATTTGTAATCATGAATATCATTTTTACATTAACCCTTTTCAAAAATTAGTGATTAAAAACACTAACAGCACATAATGACATCCTTAGCCCATAAGAACATCTGTGCAAAGTTTCAACAAGATAAAAAATGTTCGTTTAAAATGGTTTCTCTATATTTCGTGAAATTGCACAGATACCAACTCGCAAAACAATAACCAAAATGCTAGACGAAAAATATGAGACACTGAGTGAGAAAATCATGCTTCAAATTAAATTATGTGAGAGATATAGTATAACAGCAGATGTCTGGACTGACACAGGTAGCAATAAAAGCTACCTGGGGGAAACGCTTCATTACCTAGAAGAAAATCAAACATTAATGAAATCCATCGCACTGGTGGCACGGCCATTGGAGAGATCTCATACAAAAGAATATTTGGTATGTGAGCTTAGAGCATCATTCGCCGAGTGGAATATTGACATAAAAAAGGTATTAATTTTTCATAATAGTAAACGCTTCCAGTATAATGCCTCTTGTTTTTTAGATAAGTGTTCTGGTTACAGATGGTGGGGCCAACATGGTTGCTGCTGCTAACGAACTAGTTGGAAAAAAAACACCACATGATTTGCTTCGATCACTCTCTCAGTCGAATGGTGACAGTGGCTATTGAAAAATCGAAACAGTTTGCAGATCTGTTGGCAAAAATACGTAACATAGTCACTTTCTTCAAGAGATCAACGAAAGCAGCGGATGATCTGAGAAGTTTACAGAAGAGTGGTGGCAAAACAGAAGGGGAAATCAGAAAATTAAAAAAAGACGAACCAACCAGATGGACCAGCAACTTTGAAATGTTAGAAAGCTTTATTCGGTTGGCGGAGTTTGTTGGAGTTATCCTTTCAAGATACGCTCATGTTGAAATGCTATCTGGATCAGATATGACAGCAGCCATAGAAGGTCGCGATAATTTCCAGCCTGTAATGCATGCAATAACCGAGCTCGAAGCGGAGAAGATTTCTTTGGCGGGAAAAGTCATTCCTCTCATGAGTATGGTGAGAACGGTAAGTTTCGTTACCGTTGTCTTTGATAAAATTACAATTCACCCCAAATTTCAGATGTTGAAATCATTCAAACCTAAAAGCGAATGCGTAAAAGGATTTAGATCTGCACTTTTAGAGCAGTTTGATAGTCGTTTCGAGCACATCGCGTTTGTGGACGGAATCGCCATTGCCACCTTATTAGACCCTCGGTTTAAAGCACTCCACCTGAAACCGCTGGCGTATGCAAGGGTTGTACAAGTGGTGTCGGACATGATGAAAGAGTCAGAGAAGAAAGAGCGAGGACAGTTAGCTTCAAATACTGAAAACACCAGCAGTCAATCGAAATCGAATCAAACTCATATCCAAAATATATGGGACATACATGATCGTATGGTAAATTTTATATACTATTTTGTTTTACATTAAGCATTAAATTAAAATTATATTCACAAGGTGGTGGAACAAACGGCACAATTGGAACCTGATCGACCAGGCGGAGTATCAGGCGAATTGAGAAATTTTCTTCACCAAAAAGTGATTCCCAGATCATCCGACCCACTCGAAGCATGGAGTGCGATTAAAAGCGAGTATCCGCATCTGCATCCAATTGCCAAAGACTTCCTTTCACGAATGGTGACGTCGGTTCCGGCAGAAAGGATGTTCTCACGGACTGGCAGGACTTGTGAAAACAGATATAGACTTAACGCTACAAGAATGGCTAAATTAACATTTCTAAGTTCGCTGCAAGACACAGATTGGTTCCTAGACACTTAATCAAGATTCCTTATCTGCTATCACCTTCAAATTAATGTAAATATTATAAACTCAAGTGGAGATAATCTTCCTTGAAAGAGAAGTAAGAAAAATATAAACTTAAGTGACTCTATTTTTTTGTTTCAATTAGTTTAATAATAATTTTACAATAAACATCTTACGCTCAGTAATGAACTAGAAAAAAATTCCGATGGACTAACAACTGATTGGCGACACTGATCAAGTTGCAAAATCTAGAGAAAAAATCCGTTTGGAGCATCCGTTGCATATGCTTGTTTGTGGTCACCGTTGTGACTCTTCCATATTGCGATTTACAAACCTTCAGCCAAATCTATGCGAGTCGATGCCTCCAGGGCGCTGGTAAGATCGATGAAGGATGTCAGCGAGGTTTACTGATTGATGCTTTTGGAACTGGTCGATGTTAGTTTATCACCTTTGTGGCGACCATCCGCGGGCGCACCCGGTTGTTTTTTCTTGTCGGATAATTCGAACTTAAACTGGGTTACTGGTAACTGGCGGTCTGCAAATTTTGATGGAGTATATATTGAAAATACAGTACAATTAAAAATTAATGAGCCCCAATGCGATCATAGCAAAAACATATTTTTTATTCCATATATTTCAAGTATCAATACAAACAAAAAATTTTCAAGTGAAGTTTTTCTCGGCCATGGAGGAATCATAACGTTTGGCATACAACTTTTGAAAATGTTCCTGCCACAGGAACTGCCTATGATTATTTCATCATCCTGGATGAATCCGAAACAATCCGAACTGCGAGTAGCCTATTCGCCCGCGACAAGAAACTCAGTCTTCATCATATCGGAAGTATTGGAATGGTTCCGAACGAAGATAACTGTTGGCAGATGTAACAGGTTCTACAACAAATATTATTTTATTTAATGGAGTGTTGTTTTTTGAAATACATTACGTACGGTTAGGAGATACGATTCTTGATGGATGATCATTACCGCCTTGCAGAGGACTCTTTCCCCATTTCTCTGACGACAGTTTAATTTCCGGATTGTCTTTGTTATCTGCGATGTTGATTCTGACGATCGAACTATGCACGAACCATTTCAATTCCAGCTAGTTACCCGCTATAATGTGATTTGTTTTTAAGCTAGTAGAATGTTTCAGTTTTGATACCTGGTTGGTCGCCCTCATACAACCAATCTTGACTCACTACCATTTTGCGGGTTGCGACATATGTAGCGATTTTGTTACAGATACCGTGCTGGTATTACAAACATAATTCACGCTGTGCCATCTAACGATCCACTTTTTCGTAGCCGCACAGACAGTTGATGACTTTTTCTTTATTGCAGATAAAATCATAACTTCTTCACTTTTGTTTAAAAATCTTGGACTGCTAATTGATTGAATCATCACCACGTTATCTACAAATGGTTGCATTCGTCGTTTGGCTCGCTTCTGCATCCTTCTTGTCTGCAGAAGCTATCATTTATGCCGCCAGCAGTGCTACCCCCAACAAACGAATGACAGATTTTGTCAGCATCAAAATAAATTATCGTGTCTTGAGTCCAGCTTTATTTTAATATTCCTCATACGACTTAATTTGTAAATTTTATTGAATCACTCCAGCGATGTTTCACCAATAGCAATTAACTTTTTGCCATTTCTTTTTCCAATTTAATGAATTTAACTAGCACTTCACAGCCATTTTCTACCGATTTACCAGCAAGTCCTGCGTTTGATTTTAGATCCCGAGATAAAGGTTATTACTAACTGACTTTTAATGTGATTTTTTGTCGATCAACGACAGCTACAAAAATGAAAAACAGACCAAAACTACTGTTTATGTGACATATGTATAAAGTTATGTTCTAGTCAGAGATGCCAGAACTATTTCGGGTAAATCCATAGATTCTACGGATTTACTTTTTGGTAAAATTTCGAAAAAGAGCGAAAATGTATGTCAATAATCAAACGACGGAAGTACATAATTTCTGTGTCACTAACTACTAACAACCATATTTTTAAATGGGATTGAATCGTGGGAAAATTCGCTTTAAATTCATTATATATTTTTATATTCATAGGGATAGCAAACTAAAAAATCCGTGGATTTCCGTATATATTTTCAAAACTCCGTAGATTTTTGTAGATATTTTGAAAAATCCGTAAATTTTGTCTGCGGATCCGTGTATCCGTAGAAGTGTAACAAATACGTAGATCTACGAGGAAATCCGTAGGTCTGGCAAGCCTGGTTCTAGTAGAGTATCGGGTATCGATACTGGCAGTATCAATACTCAACCCCCGATTTTTCACGCATATCTATACATCTATGTTTCCTGTATCGATACCGCAGTATCGATATTTTATGCAGTATCGCCCAATGCTACTGCGTACCCGTTTTCACCTTCAACGGTGGCAGTGTCACGGTTGCACCGTAACCGTCCAGAAGGTCACATTTGACATTCTTTTAAATTCGTTGGAAATTTCTTTTATGATTGAATGTCGGGTAAACAGTGTGTAAACCCAAGGGCCCAGAAACAGACACACGCCCGCTTAACTGGACTCATTTGTCATTCCGTTTGCATGCTTCGTTGCTAGAGCACTGCTCTGCTCAGTCCCAGGGATTCCCTGCAACAAGGTTTCTCTGTACCGTTTAAATAATTGCTCCATTGAAAGGTTGCTGCACCTGCTCTATTTTCGTTGCGTGTGAGAGACCAAGATGCCCGAATCCGTCGGAATTCAACCCGAAATCATACCTCCCATATGCTCCCAATATCGTATAGGATTTTGACGTTCATTCATGAGTTAGATCACGGAACACATCTTCTTCTCATTAGCTTTCCGTGTACTGTTCGCTTTCGCTCCGGGCAACACTACATAACTGCGACAGATCAGCGCAGCAATGCGTGGTAGCATATATGAATCTAATCCGAGATTCGCGGAACGGAAATGACATTCAATTACTCTCGTAGCCATTAGGCATGTTCTGCGGGTGTGTGCTCGGGTTTTCGTTCTGGTAAAAGTTATAATTTATGGCAGTTCTAAAATTGTCAGCTACATATTCCGCCCATCGCTACCACCACCTTTCGCCTCGTGTGCTGTTCGACCGATATTTACACACGAAGAGCTCGCTCTTTGCTTATGGCAGACCAGACATTTTGGAATCCCAACAATTAGTGCCGCTGGTTTCGCAGCCTTTGCGACTTCGTGAATATTTACAACATACACTGTTTATCCGGAAACACGGGAAAACTACCGACGGAAGTCGGCCCAAACTTCAAAGCGCTACTTCTTTGTGTTTTACAATCGGCCAGCGCAACGAGGAAGTCATGTTCCAGAACTGCTAGCGAGAGAGGCAATTCCTAATAAAAATAAATGAATATGCAACCGGCCGAAAGGTTCCCTTTTATAGAAGTTCCTTTTCGATTATCTTCCAATTCATGATTCGTTTCTTTTCCCTTACGAAGCTAGTCGGCCTCATCCACTTGATTGGACAAAATTGCGGCAATAAAGAATAACTTTGTATAAACATTATATCTGTCAATCTGCACACATTTCCTGCCATGCGTGAGGGCAGACGTTTCCGAGTAGGAGTGGAATGTCCCGTCCTGGAAGAGCTCGTAATTCACCTTAGAAAAATTGCCTGGTTTCTGGATGATTTACCGAACGAGGCGTACCCAAGCTAGAAGCGCACCGGAAAAATCTCAGCTGTCGGTCTACGTTCACGCTCTAGGTAGACCGGCACGGGTGCAGACCGGAGACGTTCCTTGTTTTCACGAACCCTGACGACCCGCGGTTCAATTAACCTAAATTAACTGCGCTGTCTTAATAAACAACCAATCAATTTGATCGCATAAGCAGACCTCTGAGCTAGGCGCTTTCGTATATCGATCCCCTAGCGAGGCCTGCACTATACCAGTTAATCTGGCGAAAATCTAGTTCGATTCTCGCTGCGGATGTCTGCTCCGCTGAAACAATTTCGCCGACGGGCAACGGAAAGGGCAATGAGTCCGGATGGAAACGTTAGTTATTGGATGTTTTAAAAACTGTTCGAACTAATTCAACGGATCTCGTGAAATGGTGACCGGGAGGAAACGAAGTGGAAATGGTTTTAATGCTGACTTGACAGACTGGCCAGACCAAAATAAATTTTAAAGGATTATCCATTTTGCTCCTTGAAATGCATAGTTATCACCGTGAATCACGCTTTTCTCTTGTTATGTCAATAATTTCAAAAGAACAGAGTAAAGTTGGTTATCATTCGGAAGTTAACACTTTGCTAATGCCAACTAAACAATATTCATTAGTTTGTGCCAACGTAAGAACCCCGATAACACTCACGGAACGCGACGAGAAACAGGACACAACACTTCTGGTTCTTACAAAACACAATGTTTTGTAAGAACAATAAGTGTTGTGTCCTGTCTCACGTCGCGTTCCGTGAGTGCCAACTAAACATTCAAGCAATATAAAAAAATCTTTCACACGATAAGGTAGTCGAAAGTTAATACACTATATTTATAATTGGGTCCTAAAGTTGTACACGGTTTGCTGATTATTATATATCAGTTAAAAGAGTGCAATTTTCTGAGCAAAACGTTATTTTTAAAAAATGTTTATCGTTTTTCTTCGATTTTTAAATGAAGAATAAAAACTGTTCGAAATGTCTTAGATGACAGTTCTCCCACATACATAAGATATACGTAACACTAGCGTTTTTTACTGGTACACGTTGCCCCATAGCACAGTGGGGCGACTCCATACAAAGGCTGGCCAAGCAAAAAAATTACATATTTTTGGGGCGCTGAACACGAATTTGGCATCCATTTTTGGTTTGGGGCCGTCCATAAAGCACGAAAACCAATTTCAATATTTTTTGGCCCTTTTTTCCTTTTTTATAGAATTATGTAATCTTTGACCACAAGTAGTGCCACAGGGCGTCCTTCCCATTGAAAAAAAAAAACGTAATTTATGGACGACCCCTCAAACTAAACAAATTTTGCCTAAATATGTATATTTTTTTAATAAACTAAAATAACATAAGTAATACAAACTAATAACAAATTGAAAAAATCATCAACAGCATTATCATCTTCCGCTGTGATCGCCTAAATCTCGTGTAGAATTGTTTCCAGAAAATTTGAAGTTCATTATACTTATCAGCAGGAAAAATGTCTTTCGCTGCAATTTTCATTTCTTCTAGTAATTTTCGATGTTCCATTGTTTCATGTATATGTTATCTTCCTAATCCGGTTTCTATGGTTGAAAGAGGACATTTTAATACATGTATAACACCATGAATTGACAACTTACTAGACATTGAATTAGGTGGTGCCGCTGAAGTTGAAGGCTCCCTAATAAAATTCAACGAATTTTTGAATTTGAAAACTAAGACACTGGAATGACACAATGTTCTAAATGAAAACGAAAAGATGCGGAGGGCGACGACTGTTCTTTGTTTTTTTCTCATAAAGCAAAATGTGTGCTTTACTTTTGTATGCAAACGAGTGCGAAGCAAAAGCAACCTTCAAACGGGCTATTGTTGGCCGGAGTTTGATGGTATGAATTTGCTGCTAATATTTGACACTTCAATCAGTTTAACGAATTTCATGATCATAAGTTGAAAAGGGTTGAATGTTTTAGTATTGTTTCAAATTTGCAGAAAGTGATAAAGTTTGAGATAATTAAAATTTCAGATTTGTTTACTGTTTTCTTGTTTAACACTCATTTTATAACTTTTCATTGATAAATTTTGTGATTTTTGCCCAAAGTTATATTTTATCCTTACGGATTAGGTACGATATCATAAATTTTCATTAATGGGGTATCATGGTTATGATTAAAATTAATCCTGGATGAAATTTCAACTTCAAAAATAAAAACTAAAAAAAATCTGCTATCGCTTTTTTCACTAAAGTGACAATTTGCGCAGTTTTGCGCAGCAGCGGACAGTATGCATTTGAAAGCTTACGTTTTTACCAAAATTTTGAATGTAGTCACAACCGTGGCAAACTGCGGCAACTAAACTTTTAAGCTACTTTTCTACAAAAAAAAATCACGTTTTTTTGACCAAATGACCAAATAACCAAATGACCAAATTTTACAATATCTAATGAAAAGGGTTTGTTTTGCACAATATTTACAACAACTTTTCCTTTGACGTCAAAAAAATCCAAGCTATCATTGAAGCTACAGAGCGTTTCAAAGTAATGTACTTTTTTTTAAGAAAAAGACAAAAACCGTCAGTTCGCCAAGCTTTGAAATGTCATAAAAAATTCAGATTTTATGATATTGCGCCCAAATTTTGGATTCAGACACTTGAATGTTATAGCAATAAAGGAAAAATATTATGAAACAGCTAACGAAAAAAATTTTTTTTTGGCTGATGGCCAGCGATTCCCCACTGTGCATTGTACTCCGTACCTTGTCCTGTCCAACTGCTCGACAGATAATGAACAAAATGAATTTTCTTTTTCTCGGCCTTATCGAGCCCCAAAGAAAATCCCATAAGAAACTGTCAAAAAGTTATTTACAAAATCAATGCAGCATTTTTTGAGTAGGAACGAGGCAGGGCTGCGCAGGTACACTGCCTTCAAAAACAACTTAAACAGTGATTTTATTCAGAGCGTGGTACCATTCGAGTAGTTCCTGAGTGTTACGTATGTCTTATGTATGTGGTGGTAACGTACGGAGTCGAAAGTTTTTATTATTGGGGATCTGTTAATGACAACACATAATAAATTAGAAACACTGCTAGAATACTTAGTAGCATTGAACATTACGGGGCTTATTAGCGTTTATTAACAAATGGCTATCATTTTGATAGAGTCATAGTCTTTCCGCCATATATCTCGGTGGTCTTGACAGTAATGACGCATGAACCTTACAATTTTGGTTAGTGTACAATAACCTTTGGTTGGTGTTTAGGTTAAACATTGTCATGTGTGTTGAACGCTAATTAGCGTAAATGCTAGTTCTAATGAGCCAATGTGCACCCAAATATATGCACTAGCATTCCATTTATTGTATAGTTCGAAAGCTGGTTGTGGTGCATAATAGATGCAACTTGAAGGCTTCCTCACCAAAATTATGACAGACATATTCGTTGACAGGAGCGGCATGCTTGACGATAAATAGAAACTAGCTTGGAGAAATGCTTCTTGCGCGATTCGTCTTTGAGGCCCGAGCGCGGCCACACTTAGATGGACACCGAGCCGACCGTTCGGTCAGGAAAAGGGGCAAAAGTTTTATAATGATTGCTAAATTGAACATACATGCATGGAACGGTGACATACCTCTTGACACGAGCCATGTACAACCGTAATGCATAGGAAGCGGTACGTTGGTTTCTCATCAACCACCACGCTCAACGAGAGGAGGTTGGGGTAGGATGGCCAGAGCCGTTGCAGCTGTCGCGGTAATTGGCGTTGGGTGTTGCGCTTGTCAAACAACTGGCACACATGTCATAATCAAACCCGTACCAAATGCAAATTACCCAAAGAGTGTCCATCAAACTCAAAATTCAAATTGCATCTGCATCGGCTTTGAACGAACGTCAACACCATGTCTAGCTGTTGCATTGCGGAACATGATGGTAGTGAGCGTTTACGATGCGTAATATTTAATTAACTCCAAAAATGATTCGTCTACACCGTCGTCTGCCGGTGCTTCTTGTTCGCTCTTTGATTCTTAATTCTCACTCACACAACTTGCGATGACGACTAATCAGAAAAAAAAATCACCATCACGTGATCTCATCACCACGATCACGGTTGCGACAAAGAATTGCGCGCATCTGTCAAAATATAGCGCTCACATCCTGATGGCTTTAAAAAAGGAACGCACCTAAAAATCGGTCGCACGATTCCGAAAAGTCTTCCGTATCAAATGATATTTTTATGAACTTCATTAGTCTGTTTTTTCAGGGCAATAAAAATCCACTGGTAGACTTAATATCCGCATCGTTGCATTTTGCTCATATCTTTAGTGTACGGTTTCGTTCCCTGGTACAACCCCTGTTTCCACAGCGGCTGCCGTGGTCCGCTTGCGGGTAACGTCACGGTACAGCGTGGCAGAGAACTGACAAGTGACTCCTCCACAGTCACGCCATGGGTGAGCATCGGCGGAAAAAGCGAAACGAGGAAAAACCCTTCCTGGCATTTTTCTCCGCTTCGAAAAACGGAAAAGTGTCCGTCAGAAACAAAAGGCATAGAGTTACAGATTTACGATCCCCATCCCGATCGCTGCATTGTGAGCGGGCGTGATTTTCACATCTACGAAGTGCGTTCTTTCCCAGACGTGATGAACTGGTGCCGCGCTAGACATGACACATGTGTTTGTTTCGTTTACCTCTGCTGCAGTCAGGGCGAGTAGTTGAAAACCTGACGAATGACAAATGGACGGTAAAGAATGCGGTCAACTCCACTCGGATGGCTGACGTCGTTTGTATGATGAGAAAAAAAAACTTACATATTAGAGTCATTCGAGATTCCCCGCGCGGCGGAAAAGTGAAACAATCTATAAAATGCTGTATACGCAGTCGCATCTTATCATTATTTCATTGGAAAAAGTTACGAAAAGTTGAACAGAACAATTGAACTGTAAGGTTCTAATTCTGTTATTGGCAGAACCATACCAGCACTAATAACGTCTTTTCTGTAAAGTATGAGACGCAAATTCTGCTGAAGAAAATTCTTTGTTTTTTTTATTAAAAGCTGTTGGCAAATTACCGAAATTAAGAATTTGTCATTTATTTTATGTATAAAAAATACACTAATACAATTATATAAATAGGTATGACTGGAATAAATGTGTCAATGGAATACAAAGTATTAAGATGAGCTTTCGAAGATTAAAAAAATATATAACTTAGCGAAGACATCGTTGGAATAGAATTAGGACAAAAATTAGTCCGAAGTGGTGGTTTGAAACTTAGCAGAAAGTTTAGGGGGAGAGGGGAGGATATGAAAGAACTTAAATGTGTACTGCTTTAAACAAATTGTTTCATAAACCACTGTCATGAGTAGAGACAGTGGTAATTCACGGAAAAAAAGTTGAAAATTCGCGAGTGGCAAACCAGAAAATATTCAAATTTCGCGGCAAATTGTTTTTGTTCATAAAATATTACATAGTGATTACGTTGATGAAAAAAACAACTGTTTTATTTAGTGAATATACAGTAATATAACCATGGTTTCTTTTTAAGTTTTGAACGGGATAGTATACGACTTTTTTTTCGCCAACTCCTTGAACAATTTTCGAATTAAGCTTCAATAAACACAGAGCCGTAACAGTCGCAAACCGTTGGGCTGAATTTATTTTCCGAAATAGAAAATAAGTATCAAAGCTATCAAGAATTTGTTAAAATACTGAGTACATTTTGTGCCTTACTGGTAGTACCACGTCAATGGAAAAGACTTACTATATGGTAAACGTTTCGGGGCTGACGAAAAATCGCGATTCCAAGTTGAGGCCATGAGAGCCATGATAATTGCTACGCAAAATTTTGATTTCCCATATTATTTACTGTAGTTAGTAACAATTGTTAAAAATTATTCTCCCCTAGTGCTCCATTTTTAAACCCATTTGTTCCGTTTTTCTCGCATAAAATCTGGTCAGCCTATTGATTTGCTTATGTCAAATTGTGATCAGTCATATTCTGGTGTCAACACGTAATAATCAAGTTATACTGGTTCAAACTGCGTTTCACATCTACCGAATTTTCAGGAATCGATAAATATTTGATTGCGAGCCCAGAAAAGAAAAATGTCTGCGATTTGATTTTTAAAATGCTAATGGCGTCACACCAAAATTACTTGCTTGTACGCCCTGAGTTCATCTTGCAACTTAGATTTATGGCTGTACACTCTGGAATTCCATCTTGCAGGTCATCACTAGCCAAAACCTATGCTTAAAATGGATCCAGCAACCGAACCACTCGAAGAAATGTCAATCCAGAGTGATAAAATTAAATGAATAACACAAAATGTTGCTTTTTTCCTCAATTTCGTGGCATTTCGCGGGATTTTGTGAATTTCGCGGCCAATGCTGAATTTCGCGGAATTCGCGAAATCGCGGTTTTCCACTGTCCCTAGTCATGAGTGAGTGAATTTGAGTTGGATGTTTTAGTGAAACCACGTATATGGCAGCTTGGGATTAGTTTACCATCTTCAATGTACAACAATTCAGTAGCTTCCGCTTTGTAAAGATCCATAACGGCGCCGGCCACGTCCTTACGGTCGTTAGGATAAAGAAGAAGATTGTAAAGAAGGAGGTGTGACAGTCGTTGTTGTTGGAGACCGAGCTTACCTCTGCATCTCCACGACTGCGACGGAAAGTAAGGGTTGCGTCATCGTGGTAAATGACAGAATCGAACGATGTTGCACGCGAAGCTAACTCATTACGAGGGTGGACGATGAGTATCATTTTATTTATCAAACACCGTGAACCTATGCGAGCATCGCGCACGTAAACCATCCACTGCTCGAAGTCCGCAAGCGTTTAGGTATTTGTAATAGACAAGTTTCCCGAGTACTTATAAAAACGAACACGTTTCGGTAGACGCGGTTCAGTAAAAAGTATACACTGCGTAGTCGTTAGATTAATCACGAAATTTATCATAAAATCTTAAAATTTGAAGGGGCAATAACATAAGACATGTCTATTAAACACAAAGTTGATAAAATTTACTCTTTGCACGAAACTATATCCTTCAATTTTTTGTGTGAAAGAATTGAGTGTGTGCGTGTTAGGTGTAGTCTCAATATTTGCACCAATAGTGGTTTTGTTTGCCATATTTTATCACAAGATGGTCTCTTACGTCTCTTTTAAAATGAGTGTGTAAAAAATCCGGGAGAAGCATTAAGGTGCAGCTAAGCGAAATGATAAATTAAATGTTTCCTTGATTAATGAAGCTCGGATCTTGAATATACTCTATTTTTTCGCATTTTCTTTTAATTAGTATAGTTAATATTAGTTCACCTTCAAAGTTGTGAGCAGTTAGGGTAATTTTCACACTGTTTCATGTCCTCATAGTGATGAAGAGGTTACGAATGTTTTATTTTTATTTTTTTGTTGTTGCTTATGACCAAGGATGGAAAACATCGTGTCGCATAACAATCATTCGGGTATCATTTCTGAACTTGCTATTCATAAGCTTTCAATCCTAGCAAACTATCGCTGTTAAAAGTTACAAATTCTCATCCATGCGGCAAGAGACAACTTATAGCAAAGAAATATATGGTAGCTTTCTTTGATGATTTTATTTCAGTACTGCCTGCTTGAGGTGGAGCGAGTAACATATAGCGAGTGTTTCACAAAAGAATCGCAAACGATTGCACTCGAGCGATCGCAACGGTTGTTTCAAATGTTGGTTACTTGCAGGCGTAATTCGGTTACTCCACGTCGTGCTTTTACCGTGATATACCGCGATGGTTCTTAGTGATTTCAAATATCACATGCTACCGCACCATGCTACCATTTCCGTAAGCATTGATGATACCTACTTGCTCCGGTAAACAAACAGTTGAACGCAATCTAACGTTTATTTGGATTCATAATTTTGTATCACTGGCGATAATATCTCAAAGATTTTCGCGATACCGTTGAATGCAAGTGAACTTGGATACAATAAATACTTTCGTGTTTGAATCATTCAGTCTCCTTCTATGGCATTCGGAACTCTTAGAAGCGAAAAACAATCAGCAGCGTTTCTATGGAAAACTTGTATGCGAGTGGAAACAATTGAACGATACATGATTAATCAAAGAACACATTTGCATGCAATATTGCTAGTGAGTGAAAATTTCCATGCTCAGTCATAAGCATATGACTCAAGTATCTCATGATATCAAGTGCATAAACAAAACCTTCTTCATATTTTACCCAAACTAGCGAATTTGTGATTTGTGAATCTTTTTTGTTCTATTCAACTCTAAACAGAACTTTTTTGTTCTATGATGCATATTTTCCCTTTTATGTCGGGTTTCCCAGAACTTTCCGAAATTGATATTCCTAAATAGTAGTGTTGCGCAGCGCGACGAGTTGCCCTTAGCAACAGAAAGACCGTAAAATGAAATAAATCAGATATATCCATATAGAACTCCACTTCATTCTAGAGGCTACTGAAAGAAACGGTGGTTGATGTCTTACAGAGTGGCACTGCGAGAAAAAAAAACACATCCCACAAAATTATGCCAAATTCTTCTCGCTTTCAAGTAATGCTAATTTCTGAACAAACATCGATATCCCCAATCCGCGCAGCTGTTCTAACACAAAACAGAGCCTTTCGTTCATGTGTCCCGTTGGATCGGAACTGCCATTTTTGCTTGGCTTTTCCTTCTAGGCCTGTACACTTGAATAAAATTACTTACACATTCAGAAAAGTATTTTACACAGAATTGCTGGAACTTCGTAAAAAAATCAAAACGACGGTACGGAGCAATGAGTGGATAGAACTTCCTTTTAACTTCATCCCCGTTGGTATAGAGCAACAAGTGTCAATCATAGACCTTTACTACGTGATTTACTCATCCTTCATCACCACTGTGCTGGGGATAAGATTAATCATTTATGAAGAGAAACAATGAATCATAATCTTCTCCTCGAAATTATGTTTAGTTTTAATTAAATTATTGCGATGATTACTTCTACGTTGTTACGTCATAGCGGAATGCTATTTCGAGCAAATCTCGTCAGAACAATGCAGATCATTATAAACATATTTTGGCACAGACCTTATCATGTGCGCACGCATATTGATCGCCATTTTCGGTTCCTGAACCTTTTTTTTTAATTTCGCAGACGCTTCATCTGATTATGTTTCATGGAGCGAAAAGAGGGAATGTTTTTTTCTCGACTGAAGCCGCAAAATGCACGGCAGACATCGCCGCATAATTGTGACGATAAATTATGCCTGCTTCACGTCTAGCGACTTAGCGACGCAGTCCTAACAGCTTTTTATGATCGTTCACTGTTTAATAAAGACGTCTATTAATAAAATTCCCTTCGCTGATGATCTGCACCGTCGAACGATGGCGAAGAATACCCTGCAGCATTGTGTACGCTTCTGAGGTGAATCATTTCATCTTTGTGCTTTTGACAGCTGGCTGTCACCTTTGCCGCTGCCTTGGCGCCACCGTAAACGGAAGCAATTGCATTGGCAACACTGGTGAACTGTTGTACGATGACACCAAGAAGTGCATACTTTCGCTGTATCGAAAAGACCACCCAACGAGAACATTGGAAGCTGGTGAGAACTCAGCACAAGTTGATGTGATACTTCTCTTGCTATAATTTTATTGAATGTTTACTGTTATGTTTGTGATGAGAACCATTTCCATTAATGATATTGTTTTGAATATGCTGCCTAGAATCAACTGTCTGGCTCGATAGACGATAGACAAGACTCCATAACTCGATTCACACAACTTTTTTTGCTTTTCATTTGTGAAAAATCAAGTAATCTCTCACAAAAATAAACAATTTTCTTAAATCGCTTGCATAAATCCACTACCTTAGGTAGTGGACCTAACCAGTAGTAATATTTCATGTCAACAGTGGTTTAGCACATCCACCGTCTCGGGTGGCATGCGGTCAATAACATCTTTCGCGCTTTCTGCGACATCCCGTGAAACGTGTGAAAACATTTCTATCTGGTTTTGCGAGTATTTCAACAATTAGGGCCAACGAAAACAAATGGCTCCGCTCAACTATGTTGCTTACGCGTAGGTTTGACGGATTAGCGCGTTTCTCGGGTGCGGTTCGAGGCGGCATAGTAAGAAGTGCCAAGCGCGGGGGTGAAACACTGCCAAAATGATGAATACATGCTGATGATCGCCACTCACTGGCAGCACGACCGACGCCAAAAACGCTCTAGCGAAGTCTACGACGGTGTACAGATAATCAGTTTCCGGCTGAATTTAGAGAAACAAATAGCTGTGATGTTAAAATACGTATACAAACCAAGCGGAATAGAGAAACCCAACATGTAGACTGTCATCGAGCAATGAGTGTTACGGAAAAGTTAATTTTTTTTAAACAGTGGTGTCTTAAAATCGATGCTATTATACCAGTTTAAACGTGAAAATAAACATTACAAAAACAAGAATGAATCAAGATTCATATGCAGAATCTGCTCAATCAGAAGCAACCATATGAAACACGTAACACGTAAAGTTCGTCGTCAAATACTGTCATCGGAACATGTACCTACCGGTTGTTCTGATATATCAGCACTGCTGGCGAACGTACCTCATGTAAACGTCCCAACTATGTGATTATGTCACGTAATCTATCAATGCGGACAAAAAGTGCACCGCTCATCTCATGACAAAGCCGCGATTAAAATATCCCGAATCTGAACGTGAACACCGGACGGCTGAAATCTGAGAACACGTTTTTCAAGAGCTAATTATCACGGATTATCGTCCGCCATGTCGGTGGACAATGAGTGGCGACAGCGGTGCAGTTGCAATTCCGACACAGAAGAAGAATGGACCGAAAAACGCGTCGACGACAATGCCTCCGAGTTATTGCGTGACGATTCCGATCCGGCATGTTGTGCGACATGCTTAGAAATCTGATGAGGTGACACAAAACAAGAAATAGAAACTTCTCTGTTTTTTTTTTTGCAAACGGGACGTCGGTAATAACAAAAAATTAGACTTAATGAATTTCGCGTGCTGCTATTATAATACTTGGTTTGCCTGATGTTTGGCAGTTTTTTTTTCGGTTACAAACCGATCTCTTAAAAAAACACGTGAAACAAGGCGAAAGATGAGTAGGACGCCCGGAGCAACGACACATGTCTTCCATCTGGGCCGTCGCCGGTGACAAAGCGTCAAACGGGAGAAAAATAGTGGAAGACGCTACCATTAAACTGATGAATTAG